>NC_041234.1:16214534-16249618 GCF_002837175.3 Physeter macrocephalus | reverse complement strand
TTTCCCAGCACCACTTATTGAAGAGGCTGTCTTTTCTCCACTGCATATTCTTGCCTCCTTTATCAAAGATAAGGTGACCATATGTGCGTGGGTTTATCTCTGGGCTTTCTATCCTGTTCCACTGATCTATATTTCTGTTTTTGTGCCAGTACCATACTGTCTTGATTACTGTAGCTTTGTAGTATAGTCTGAAGTCAGGGAGCCTGATTCCTCCAGCTCCATTTATCGTTCTCAAGATTGCTTTGGCTCTTCGGGGTCTTTTGTGTTTCCATACAAATTGTGAAATTTTTTGTTCTAGTTCTGTAAAAAAATGCCAGTGGTAGTTTGATAGGGATTGCATGAAATCTGTAGATTGCTTTGGGTAGTAGAGTCATTTTCACAATGTTGATTCTTCCAATCCAAGAACATGGTGTATCGCTCCATCTATTTGTATCATCTTTAATTTCTTTCATCAGTGTCTTATAATTTTCTGCATACAGGTCTTAGTTTTGATGTGTTAAGTTTAAGATGTTTATTACACATCCTTGTGGATATCAAGATACATATTGGATATACTGGATATATATAAGTCAAAGTTCAGGAGATCATCTCAATTAGAGATATAAATTTAGGAATCATTCATTAGTTGTTCTTCCACACTTGCTCGCAAAATATGGGTTTTTCTGATGTTCCTTTCCCAGCCCTCTTTCCTCTAACCCCGCCTCTGTGGACAATCTCAGCCACTCCCACAATCTAAATATCACGTTGATACAACTGGATCTTATTGGTGGAGGTGGAAAACGGGATAGGCAAGATGTCAAGATGGTTCTATAGATTCACTAATAGTGTCCAGTAGTGGGCATTGGCAGATGTAGGGAATCAGCCATTGAATGATCGATTCTGCGAAAAGCTACAGCAAAGTGCTTGTGGGCTAACAGAAAAAGGAGGAGTTTGTCTTTCTGACTCACTGTCATATCCCCAGTACCTAGACTGTATCTGGCTCATGGTAGGTTTTCAACAGATATTTGTTGAGTTAATGAATGAAGACAGAGCTATAGCTCTCAGAGAATTGGAGAGAAACCTGAGGCCTAGCAGAACTTGGTAGGACTAGAGACCAGGGCTGTGTGGTGAAGGCTATGCTTAACAGTACTGAATGGTGCAGAGGTGGGAGAAGATGTGATGAAGAAGCTTTTAGTGAACCAAATAGAAATTTTCTTCAAGAAGTAAATATGGTTAAAAAAAAATGTGAATTATAGGTGTTAATAGCCATCTGCTCACATGAGTCATTTTGGGACATAAAAGCTGAAGAATCACTGGAAAGCAATTTTACAGTTTTTAAATGAAATTCAATATACTTCTGGCCAGAATATAATTGAAATATGGAAGTCAGTTTTGGGGGAGAATACACTTAGACAATCAATTTCATATTATCTTATATTTTAGCTTATTTTGTTATATATCTGAAACTATATTGTTTCAATTTTAAGATAGCTTTTCTTTTCTTATGGAAACACTTTTACTAAGGGAACACTTGCAAAATTTGAAGTAAATATTTTATAAATAATTTCTAAATATTTTGTTACAAACTTTAAAATAGAGGACAGAATTTCAGATTAAAGTTTGTATACACATCCTATGATTGACCTCTTATTTCAAATCTTACCTCAGTAAGAGTTTTAAACTCAGGAACCTGTGTTTGAGCTTGCTTCTTGGTATAAAACAGGACTAAGGATCCCGATAAGTTATAGATTACAGAGAAGGCACAACAGCAATATACTATTTTAAATAGCACTTTTAGAAACAGAAATCATATAGGCACTTTCCAGAGTAATTATAAAGCAACTTGCTATAAGTAAAAAAAGACATTAAAAATTCACTAAGTTCTTGTTTAAGCTTATTTTCATCAGAAGTGATTAATAATACATTCAATTTATCAGATATCACTGTCTCCTTCTCCAGCCCTGTTCACTTTCTATAGTTTCTAGTTTGACATTCACATAAATAGATTTACCATTTATGTGGGTAAAGGCATGCTCTGTAGTGAAACATTCTGACAGCAACGGAGTAGTTGTTGCTTTACATTAAAAGGAAGAAAAACTGAGCAGCAGAAATATGCCCCTTATGATAGAGAACAGAGCCTAGTTAAGAGTTACTTGAGACCTTTATCTCAGCCTGATTAGCTGGCAAACAGGTGCCTTGTTTGGTTCGCTAGATCAATTGTCTGTAGTCTTAGTTTCTCTTTTTTAGCTCATTAAAGACACTTATTACATAATACTTGAATCAACAGAGTACTTATAGGTTCAAATTGTTTGTGTTATGAATCCCCTTAAAAAACTGATTCTCTTCTTAAAGGGAAACCCACATTTCTAAATATTATTTATCTCAAAGCTGAGTTCTATATTATTATGACTGTGTTATCAATGAGCTCTTCTTTAAACAACAGGCTTTTCACCTCGAAATGTGAGTTAAAGCAGTATAGTTCATAGTCTTCTGTTTTCCCTTATTGTACATATCTGGACTTCATCTTTCAGTTGTGAAAGTTGCTTCACTATCAAAATTTTCTCAATTAAAAGTATATAAATAAGGGTCTCATTTAACTTATTTGATTCTGTGAACCAGAGTGGAAAGGATGCTATTTTGAAATATCAAGGACTTAAATTATATAGACTCATGTATGCGTGCCTTCCAGAAATTGAATTTTCCATTTCCAGGAAGAGTGACTGACAAATAAACATCTCACAGAATTGAAATGGGGAGTGGGGAGGTCATTTTATAGGTGCATGTCAACATCAAGAAGGAAGTTGACTAAAAAGTGTGTGCTTCCTCATTTTGCCATCATATTTTCAGGTAAGGTAAGGAGCTATTTCAGGGAGAGAAATGGAAATAATATACTCTGTAGTGATCCTAGGGATTTTTCTATCACCATAGCAACTACAGTGACTATGGTTTCATTTTCAGAGGGTCAGAAACTATAAAGATCACTTATTTCTAGACAAACTAAAATAGTAAAAAGCTATAAAAGATCTCATCTCTGACTTTAAACTATGGAAACTGCTACAGAATTTTCTTTGGTGCATATACCATTTTTCTGTGTGCAGTGCCTCAGGGACAAGAGTATGTGTAGGGACTTTAAAAAGGATTTCCTGGACTCCAGCCAATTTTGACAGCATTCTCTGAGAATGCACCAAGGAGCTATTATCTAGATATCCAGGGAGTATGACATCTCCTGCCCCAGTTTTTGCTTTTTGCTTTTCTCATTTAAGAGAGAAAGTTTTCTAGCCTTTACAGCATGCTGCCCAGCATTGCTAAAACTGTTCATAACTTGATTTTGAGCAATTCCATCACTCTTCAGAGAACTGGGAACTCTCCAGAGATTTGGATTAAAATCAGGAAGCTTTGCAAACTCAAATCATCAGAGAGAGACTATATATTCTCTCACACACACCCCGCATGAAAGCCATGAATGGATTACTTGTAGACCAGTGGGGAACGTCCTCCTTCCCTTCTCTTGAATTTTACCCCTTTAGGAAATTACAGCTATTCATTTTAAGTGTTTGGGCTCCCAACACACGGACAAATGGGGCTGGTTGCCCCAGTGTGAATTTCAGTAATCAGCATGTCAGTCAGCTGCATGCTTGGTATCAAGTGGAGCACTTGTCAGAGTTCTGGAATTTTGCCCTTGGGCTGGCAGCCACGTTAACATGGAGTCCGTGAGTCACATCAACAGGAGTTGAGCCAGTGCAAGCACTGGCAAAGGTCATTTTGTCAGGCTGTCCAAGTCAGCAGAGTTAACAGAAGCAGAAAAGAAGTCATGTTGGTGCACCTGACCTAATCCAGCTAGTGGGGTAGCCCTAAATATTCCACCCAAGACTCTACGCTCAGAGCCATCAGGAGATGGTAATGAAATTTTGCCAGGTGGATAAAAGAAAGAACGAATGGGCTTCCCTGGTGGCGCAGTGGTTGAGAATCCGCCTGCCGATGCAGAGGACACGGGTTCGTGCCCCGGTCCGGGAAGATCCCACATGCCACGGAGCGGCTGGGCCCGTGAGCCGTGGCCGCTGAGCCTGCGCGTCCGGAGCCTGTGCTCCGCAACGGGAGAGGCCACAGCAGTGACAAGCCCGTGTACCCCCCCGCCAAAAAAAAGAAAGAACGAATATAAGAGGTTTGCTTGAGTGAAGGGACTTCTAGGACATTGATAACATATACCAGATCCATTCTGTCTTTTTTTAAATTCTGGTTATATTCTCAGTTTTGTTTTTATTAGTAGTAAACTTTTCCTCCATAAAGAAGTGTCTTAGGTCAAATAAAGCAAACCATAGCGTAGTACTAAGCTATTTTCAATTTTGTAGTGAAAGAGGTTGACAATGGAAGACAGTCTTCTCTGTCCAGATTTACATTTCCATACTTTCAGTATGCTGAGATTGCTCTTGATAAGATCACCAGTCACCTCCTAAATATCCACAGTTGACTTTTTACTCCTGTTCCTAGATGCATTTGACTAGTCGGTGGCTCCCTCCCTCCCTCCTTCCTGATGTTCATTCTCCCTTTAGTTTTGAAATATTTTACTCTTTTGGTTCTTCTCCAAGGTCTGATGAGATCTACTCTTTGGACATATTCATCTCCATCCTTGACCTTTGCTTTCCACAAAGGGTCATCCTTAGACAAATTTTCTTCTCACGCTTTCACTCTCACAAAAGTTTCTGAGCAATTTGACCATCTCTCCTGTAATGAAACAACACCTCCTATATTCCATTGACTAGCAATTCTGTAACACTGGCAGAAGACAATTTTAACCTGCATTTCTCCAGATAAGGAATCTCGCAGGATATTTCTGTGTTGGCCGCCTTCCTTTCCCTCACATGGTAATACTTGTTAGATACATATTCTGACCACAGAGTTAAATTGAGTTGCTTAACAAAAAAATAATGAAACCTTCTAATCGCAAGGTGTTCATGGACTTGAAGAGAACACCTTGGAATTTTATAAACAATCTCTCTCTCTCTTTCTCTCTGAAATTCATTCACATCACCCATAACCATTGTGTCTAGCTGATTTGCAGACCTGGGAACACAGCTGCTCTCCTCAGAGTCCCATTGTAAGCATTGACTTTTGCCCCTTACAACCGACATTATCTGTATCCTCACAAGATTCTATAGATTACTCTTCCCCCAGGACAAGTCCTCATGCACCACAGTCATGAAGTCTTAGAATGAGGCAGGAAAGCTCCCTAAGATCTACCCATGACTTCTCTCCTGCTGCCCAATCTGACTGGTGGAGTTTGCTTCAGAGCCAGCCTTCTGGGAAGCTGCAGGCTTAGCAACAGGCACCCCCTATCTAGCCTAGTCTCCATCTCACACATGGTTGAACCTCCCCAATTTTGCCTGCAAGTCAGCAAATATGTTCATTTTATTGATACCTGTTAAGTTTTTATATTTATACAGTTCACCCTTGAACAACATGGGTTTGAGCTTCATGGATCCACTTACAGGTGGATATTTTTCCACAGTAAATACTACAGTGCTATACAATCCATGGTTGGGTGAGTCCACGGATGTGGAGGAACCACAGATGTGGAGGGCCAACTGTAAATTATACACAGATTAACCCTCATTTTATTCAAGGGTCAACTGTATTTATTTATCCTGACAGGAAGCGTGTGATCTCTGGGTCAGAGAACACCTCACTGATTACTCAAATCCCCATGAGACGTGCAGTGAGGGCCAGATGTACAAGAGAGCAACCCCAACATTATAAACATCAGAGCTTATATTAAAGGATTTGGCACATCTGATAGAGACAGACAGACAGACAGACAGACAGACAGACATGGAGGGCCTTGGGTGGGTGAGGAGAGAGAGAGGCGGGAAGAGAGAGACCAACAGAGAGAGACTTTTGCTCTGGAATGTAAACACATCCTCTCCAGAGAGAGGGGAAGGTCTAGGTCTGTTATCCTCAGAATGTAAGTTGGAATGTAAGCAAAGGGATCCAAGAAAGATAAGCTTCTGAGTCTCCCTGGAAGAATGCACTAATCTAAACACCAAGGTATGTTTGCTATACAATTATCCTCTAACCCAGATGCCAATGTTCTTTGCTCAGAAAGGCCAGACCTTGTGGAAATGTGAGAATACGTATGGCCCAACGATATTTGCCATCTCATTCATATTCTCAAAGTCTGTTACCAGCTGCCTATTGAATGTCTATTGTCTGACAACCCAAAGGCTTCATAATATGATTGTGTACAGCAGGAAATCATCACTTACGCACAGACACACACTCACACACACACACAAATGCATGCGCACACAGAACCTGTTCATCCATCTGAAATCCTTTTACTCAGATATCAGTATTCATCCGGATGCTCAGGCCAGAAACCTGGGAGTTATTCAAGTCTTTCCTCTTCTTCACCCAACAAACAGTCACTGAGTGCTGCCAAGTTTCCTTCCTAAACAACTTTCTCAATTCAACTCAATTATGAAGGACAACTAGATATTTGATTACATTAATAACACTTTAAAGTTTTTAGATGTAGGATATGGTATTATGTGTACTTTCCTTGAAAAGAGTTCATGTATATTGGAAGCATGCTGAAGTATTTATGGATAAAATATTATATCAATTTGTTTCAAAATAATCCAGTTGAGGAGGTGAATGAGTGGAAATATAATGAAACAAAATTGTCCATGGTTTCATAAGTGTTGGCACTGGATAATGGGCTCATGGGGGCTGTTTGTACTATTTTCCTTTTTTTCCTTTTCTGCTTTTGTATATATTTGAAGTTCATACACACACACACGCACACACACACACATCATGGTTCCCCACTGTCTACTGAATTACATGCAGTATTTTAAAGTACATTATTAATCATCTCCAGCCTCTGTTTCCTGACCCATCTTCCCTGATCCTGTACATTTCTGAAAAGTCAGTTGTATACGGCTACTCATGTTCCCTGTCTTTGCATGTGTATTACCTACTAAGTATGATGTCCTTTCCACTTCACCTGCTCAGCTGTGTCTACCCCAGATTGCACTTCCTTTATGAGCCCTTTCCTTGGCTTGTGACCATATATGATATATGATTCATTCCTTTTCTGAACTTTGAGAAAAGATTTGGTACCACTTAGAACACTCATCAAATAATTTCTCATCATTTAACTGGGACTTCTAAACTATAATTGTTTCCTTCAGTTTCCAAACCACCTCCTCCCTTACTACCTCAACAAGATCAATTTAAAACTTCTTCAAAACAAATAAAACTGTGCTTCACCTACCTTTGCTTTCTCTGTATTGGTCCTTGTACGTGAAAGAGCTCAATAAATGTTTACTCAATTGACTTGTCTTTGACAATTCAGATGAGCAAAATAACCAAATTCACATTTGTAAGACTAGACAAATATGTTAGTTTTTAGCATTTTTTTGAACATTAATATTTTAAAAGATTTTTATTACAAAATGGCATTGTGTATTTTCCCCTTAAATATAATCTAGATTTTAAAATTATGGAGTTAAATTTTGAGATAGTTTCACTTATTCAACACAAATGCACTGGGTACCTACCATGTGCCAGGCACAGGTTTGAGCTCTGGAAACCCAATATAGAGCAAGACAGGTAACATCCCTGCACTTATAGGATCTAGTCTAGTGATGTAGAGAAACCAGTAGTTGTATAATTTCATGTTAATCATAAGTGCCATGAAGAAAAATGAACAATACAGGGAATACGGAGCAGTTGGGGCTGCTACTTAAAATGCAACAGTCGATAAGGCTCTTCTGAGATGAGAAAGAAGTGAGGAAAACAGCCATATAAGTGTCTTGGAGGGGAAGTATTTTTGGCAGAGAGAATAGCAAATGCAGAAACCTTTAAGCAAGAGCATACTCGCCATACTCAAGGAACACAAAGAGGCTAATGAGGCTGAAATGGTGTGTACTTGGAGGAGACTAAGGAAAAAATAAGATTAGAATGTCAGGCAGTGTACAGCCAAGTTATGTAGAGATTTGTAGGCCATGATAAAGACTGTGGTTTGGGAATTCCCTGGCGGTCCAGTGGTTAGGACTCGTCGCTTCCACTGTCGGGCGCGGGTTCAATCCCTAGTCGGGGAACTAAGATCCCACAAGCCGGGCATCTGGGCCAAAAAAAAAAAAAGACTATGGGTTTGATGAGGAGCCATTGGAGGGTTTTGAGAAGAGAAGTAATATGATTTGATTTATGTTTTATAAGAATTTCTTTGGCTATTGTGTGGATAATTGACTGGGAGAGGGGCAAGACTGGAAGCAGGAGGATCATTTAGGTAGCTATTGCGATAATCGAGGTGAGATATAAGGATAACTTATGTCAGCAGAGCAATAGCAAGGGAGATAGCGAGAAGTGGTCAAATTCTGGACATGTTCTAGAAGTAGAGCCAACAAGATTGTCCAACAATTTGAATACTGGGGATTAAAAAAGAAAGATCAAGGATGATTCCAAGATTGTCAGCCTGAATAACTATCAATTGATATGTCATTTACCAAAGGAGAGAAAACCATGGGAAGAGGATACGAGGATGCAGTTCAGAATGTGGTTATGTTAAGGTTGAGATGCTCATGAGACATCTAAGTGTCAAGAAAGTACCTAGATTTGTGAGTCTGGATTTCAGAGTTGAGTTCAGGGCTGGAGATGTAAGTTTGAGAGTCATTGTCACATAGAGATTATTTACAGTCATGGGACCAAATAAGAGGTAATATAGACAGACAAGGAAAGAAGTGTCAGAACTAAGCTAGAGCACTCCAATATTAAGAGATTAGTAAGATGGGAAGGATTCTGTAAAGGAGACTGAGAAGCAGTGGACAAGAAGGTGGAGGAAAAACCAGAAAAATTCAGGTTACAGAAGTCAAATGAAGATAGAGTTTTAAGATGGAGGGAGTGAGTGATCACCTGTATCAAGATGAGGACTGCGAATTACCCGTTGAAGTTGGGCATGTTGAAATCACTGGGCTTCAAGGCTAATGACTTTTAAAAGTCAATAGTTTAAAAATGCAAGACCATTAGTTACTTTGGGGGTTGATAAATTTCCTTTCTTCTCTTTCCATAGACAGCTGAATCATTTTTGACTTGCTTTAATATTTCAATATTACAGAATATAAAAGACAGCCTGCAACAAATCTCAGGTCGGATTGACGTTATTCACAATAAGAAGGCAGCAGCATTGCAAAGTGCCACACCGGTGGAAAAGGCGAGGTTACAGGAAGCTCTCTCACGGCTTGATTTCCAATGGGAAAGAGTTAACAAAATGTGCAAGGACCGACAAGGGTAGGTACCTCTTTCCTTTTACTAAATGATTATACCTGTCTCCCAGGAATTCTAGAGTTCATTTCAGTGTTCTCCATGGAAAAAAGAGAGGTAGGGAGGAAGAGAGGGAGAAGTATCACTTTCACTGGAAAAAGGTAAGTGGAGTAAGAACAAATAATGATGAACAGTTCAGACTAATGAGCTGAATTCAACAAATTTTTCTGTACTGAAGTTAGTATTACGTTGGAGCACGGTAATATCCTCTAAAATTTCAGGTAATGTCAAAACCCATCTGGTCATTTAATTGAGGTGGTTTAAATAATTGTACAATATAAATTATATACCTTTGGTCAAATCTGTATCCTATAGATTTATAACAGTTTGATATACTTAGATTAATATATTGGAAATATAAGCTGGCAACACAAAGTTGATTTTCTTGTGTTGTTTCTGTTTTGAAGGTGATCCTTTACATTTTGAAGTCCCCCCACTTTTTTGCTACAAGGAATTTGTTGATTTAAAATAATTAATTTTTAGTGCTTCCCTTAATTAAAATATCCAACTGTTGACCAGATTTTTTAAATTCACATACATTTTTCTTAGCCTCATACTACAAGAAGGTATTGTTTTCTCTTCCAATTTTAGGTTAAAAGGAATAAAGTTGTAATGGCTTAAAACAATTTGTTTCAAAGATTTGTTCAAGACCATCTTCTTCATTATTCTCAGAGGAAATCAAAGCATTTTTAATAATCACAAAGAACCTCCTTAATATCTCTCAGATCTGTCCATTTCTTGCCATCTTTACTTCTATTTTTGTTCCTCATTTACTGCATTAGATTCCTAAATCAATACTTGCAGCAGAAATTTCAGTTGTCTCCAGTGATCATCCCTCCTTTGTTCCCAATTATCTTTCATCCAGAATTGTTTTTCTGAAGTGTAAGAAAACTTACATTCCCTTTAGAATAAAGTGCAAACTTATTAATTGGGGATATAAGGCTTTCACATGACCCCTGGTCCTCTGGTCAGCCTCACTGTTTATCAATTCCTGCCTGCCCTACAACCCCTCCAAATTCTGCTCTATCAATATTAAATTGATTTAAAGATTCACAAATGTTTTCTGCCCTCTCTGGCCTACCTGCCCTTCAAGTCTCATGTGAGATGTTATTTCCTTCTTAAAATCCTAAAAATATTAGTTGATCATAGAAACTTAGATATTATTTTAACAGTAATGGAATATAATATCAACATACTATTTATGTATTTGCAGATGTCACCAGACTTGGTGGCTACTCTGTAGAGTACCTGCTCCAAAGTGACCTATTCCTAGAATTTACTACATAGCAATCGATATTTTTTATTTATTTATTTTTTCCTTTTATGCCTCCTGCACAAGCTCCTGAAGAGACAAAAGCTGTGTTTTATTTTGTGTGGTATGCTCAGGGCTAAGGTAGTCTTGAGCATGAAGTGGATGTTCTGTGTGTATGGACTGAAGCCTCCTGCAAGAAGCCTGAGAATATTTTTCCCTGGATGGTCCAATAGTTCTATCTCAACTTACTGGAAAACAGCGGGCCCTAGGGTATCCAAAGCCATTCTTGATAAACGGAAAGAAACTCAGCAACCCTATGTATATACTGCAAAAGGCAAACTCATATTGCCATCATGGTACACCTCTCAATAGCCCACATTGAGTCAAAATGAGCTTTTGCAAGTTGCTCCAATGAGGTCAGTTTCATCACTGTCTTTTGGGGCGCTCATTCCACTTTGGGGATGTTTTTGTCTTTGTTGTCTTCTCTCAGTGTTTTCTTCCAGCCATCCAAGGCCACCAACACTATCCCCTAAGAACCTTGCAGGGTTCTTGGGTAGCCAGTGGTTACTGTGCTTCTATAGACACCTCCCATTCTTGCATGAAAGCAGAGTGAAACTTTCTGCTTTCTGAGACTTCTCCCCAACTTTATGTCATCTTTGGTCAGTGAGCTAGGTGTTCCCTTCCGACAGTCATACAACTCTTTCTCTTTCAGTTCACCTTCAACCATAGTCTTTAAAAGGAGCAGAAGCCTAATGCCATTCCACAGAGACAGTAAGCTGAATTCTCACCCCACATCTGGGTGGGGTCTTTCCTGAATTCTCACCCCATGTCTGGGTGGGGTCTTTCCTATGTCTGGAAAGAGATGGTGTGTTACTAACGCCAGTAGACCCACTCTTTTCTTATCCAGATTCTGGAAAAGTATCCTAATTTTTCTCTAACGGGGTTCCTCTAGGAATTGGTCAGGAGCTGCTAAATTTCCTGTGACTTTTAGTCTAGTCTCGAGTAAAACCGTTTTAAGTTATTGCTTGTGAGCACAGACACTAGAGTTCACCTTGTTTTGGAATCCTGGCTTTCCTGCTGACTGGCTTTATGTCCTTGAACAAGTTCCCTAACCTTTATGCTCCACAATTCCCTTATCTATAAAATGGGATAAAAATATTTTCTAAGTCATAGAGTTGTTATGAGGATTAAATGACACAATGTATATAGAGTGCTTAGCAGATTGCTTATACATGATAATGACTCGATCAAGCTTGGCAATTTTGACGATAAAAATAATGGTCTTCTGGCTCTGATAGTCTTCATGCCTGCTAATTCTTTCTTATATGCTTTCACATTTTCCTGAGCACCATGGAGAGTTGATTTAAATTCAGTCCCTGATTTGAAGAACCTCCCAGTCCTAGAGAGAAAATGGACAAACAGCCAATAAATTACAGGTTGACAGATGTGAGC
Organism: Physeter macrocephalus; assembly: GCF_002837175.3. NCBI lineage: Eukaryota > Metazoa > Chordata > Mammalia > Artiodactyla > Physeteridae > Physeter > Physeter macrocephalus. The sequence goes on along the minus strand of NC_041234.1, from coordinate 16,237,614 downwards.
AATGCTAGAGGGCGAGAGCAAGATCTTGGGGAGTGGAATAGGAACATCTTACTCAGAGTCAGGAATAAAGCAAGGTCAATGGACTGTTCAAGGTTCTGAGTTACAACTAACAGAAAGTAACTCCAGTTACCTTAGGTAGGATAATATAATTGGAAGGATATCAGGTAACTCATGGAATCAATGGAAAGGCCTGTGAGTCAGGTTTAAATACGGGCAGAAATTGTCAAGGAAGACCAGGATATGCACCCAGAAACACACCCAGCATCAAGCTATAAGATGAATCTGAATTATAAACTTCTGTCACTGCTGTGGTCCACTGGTCCACAAGAGGTACCATTGACACTGGATATTGGTTGCTACTATCCTGCCAAAAAGTATCAAAATTATTATTTCTTTTTGTGTCACTAATTTTAGAATTAAGATTTCTGACAGAATTATTTGGTAAAGCAGGAGTTGGATGTTTTTTTCTCTGAAAGGCCAACTAGTAAATATTTTAGTGTTTGCAGGTCATATGATCTCTGCTGTAACTACTCAACTCTGCTGTTGCAGGGTGAAAGAAATCATAGACAATATGTAAATGAATGGGGATGGCTTGTTCTAATAAAACTTTATTTATAAAGACAGGTGGTAGGCCAGATTTTGCTGGTGGGCCATAAATTGCCAACTCCTGTAATAAGGCATGCTTCAGTCCTATAACTAGGTTCTAACTGCCAGGGGTTAGGGAAAATAAATAGCTGGAATTTGGGATCCATTGTGGTGATAGTCAGGAATTTATCTCCCACCAAGCCCATACAATGGTAGATTTTTGAATCCTTAGAGAGACTAGAAGCTATAGATTCTTTTTTTAAAATTGAAGTATAGTTGATTTACAATGTTGTGTTAGTTTCTGGTGTACAGCAAAGTGATTCAGTTATGCATGTATATATACATATTCTTTTCCATTATGGCTTATTACAGGATATCGAATATAGTTCCTTGTGCCATACAGTAGGACCTTGTTGTTTATCTTTTTTTTTTTTTTTTTTTTTTTTGTGGTATGCGGGCCTCACACTGCTGCGGCCTCTCCCGCTGCGGAGCACAGGCTCCGGACGCGCAGGCCCAGCGGCCATGGCTCACGGGCCCAGCCGCTCCGCGGCACGTGGGATCCTCCCGGACCGGGGCGCGAACCCGGTTCCCCTGCATCGGCAGGCGGACGCGCAACCACTGCGCCACCAGGGAAGCCCTGTTTATCTATTTTATATGTAGTAGTTTGTATCTGCTAATCCCAAACTCCTAATTTATCCTTTCCCCACCCCCTTTCCCCTATAGTAACCATAAGTTTGTTTTCTATATCTGTGAGTCTGTTTTTGTTTTGTAAGTAAGTTCATTTGTGTCATATTTTAGATTCTACATATAAGTGGTGTCATATGATATTTGTCTTCCTCTGACTTACTTCACTTAGTATGATAATCTCTAGGTCCATCCATGTTGATGCAAATGGCATTTTTCGTTATTTTTTATGGCTGAGTAGTATTCCGTTGTATGTATATACCACATCATCTTTATCTGTTCGTCTGTTGATGGACATTTACGTTGCTTCCATATCTTGGCTATTGTAAATAGTGCTGCTGTGAACATTCGGGTGCATGTATCTTTTTGAATTAGAGTGTTCTCTGGATATATGCCCTGGGGGTGGGATTGCTGGAACATATGGTAATTCTGTTTTTAGCTCTATAGGGAACCTCCATACTGTTTTCCATAGTGGCTGCGCCAGTTTACATTGCCACAAACAGTGTAGGAGGGTTCCCTTTGCTCCACACCCTCTCCAGGTTTTGTTATTTGTAGACTTTTTAATGATGGCCATTCTGACTGGTGTGAGGTGATACCTCACTGTAGTTTTGATTTGCATTTTTCTCATGAATAGAAGCTGTACATTTTTAAATACCTTCATGTTGGGTTCTCAACAAAAATCTACTGATTTTGTTTTAATAAGTCAACTTGAGGTTAAAACAAAATACCTTTGAGCCAGTAAGAAGGTAGTAGTATATTTTCATGTATGATCCAGGTATGATAGTGTATTGGTCAGCTATTACCATAATATGGTGATACAAATCACCCCAAAAACTCGATGGCTTAAAACAAGCCTTTATTCTCATGCTTATGGATCTTTAGGTTGTCTGTGTTTTGGCTGACTTAGGCTGAGTGTGGCTGGGCAGCTGTTTCAAGTTATGGTTAACTGGGCTAGGCTCTAGGATGTGTGCTGGGTTAAGGTCTGTTACGTATATATTTATTCTGGGCTTAAGATGAAGGATCAGTGGCACAGTCTGCTCATGACAGGTCACCAGAGCATGAACCAAGCCTAATCTCCTAAGAGCACTTACGACCTGTGATCATATTAAGCCACTCACATTCCATTGGCCAAAGCAAGCCTGACATCAGTAGAATAGGGAAGTAGTCTCTTCCTACGGTGGAAGGGAAAGAAGAATGAATATTTGCTGAATAATAATCTAAACTATTATAGATAGTTAATAATTAATAACACAGGATTTTTTTACAGCTAGAAAATACCTTAGTGATTTTATCCTGCTTCATTATTTTATATGGGCGACTAAATCACAAAGATATTAAGTGACTTGCCAAACACATGCTACGTGACACATCTGCATATTTCTATTTCACCAAAATATTTAGCTCTAATAGATCTACATAGTTTACTTACAAATAAGTTACAGATATGAGAAAATGCGTTAGTCTCGGCATTCCTAAGGCATAGTTTCTGAGACCATCCTTAATCAACAAATTCATGAACGCCATAATGGCAGAACTCACCTCTATTAAATGTCATAAAGTAAAACAGACATTACTGTCTAAGTCAAGGCAAGTGGAGGATTAAAATCGAAATTGACTTGTGACTGCTCACTCATTATCTAGGAGACCAGCTTCCATACGTTGTCTTCCAGCAAATAGAATTTCAACATGTGCTTCAGTAAACTTACAAATCCTCGAAGTATTAAAAGTGGCTCCTTTCCATGGAAACACAAATGGTGAACACAGTAAATATTAAATCCATGAATCCTATGTGTGAATATACATATCCTTGTATATGGATAGGTATCCGTATATATAAACGTAAGATAAATATTTAACTTTATGAGAAATTAACATTGTTGCTAAATGCTATTTTCATCTATTTCTTGGTGGATTGCTCACTGTTTATAAAAGATACTTACAGGAAACACATGAAAATAAAGAATTAACAGAATATCTACCTAGTATTAGAGAAACAATGTGCTTTCCTTCTTTCAACAAGCATTTAAGGAGGACCTTTCAAGTGCCAGATACTTTGTTGTCTTTGCTTTCTTTCTGTTACCACCTTTTGTATCCCTCAAACCATTAATAAATTTGCCCCATTTTCAGGAAATTACTCCTCAAGTCTTAGAGAATAGCACAAATCAAATAAGATTAAACAAGTGAAAGCAGTTTCTAGACGACAAATTGCTCTGTAGCCATAAGATGGCATTATTGTGTAACAACAAGATTCTGGTCTGACAGTGTGAGGGCATTTAAAAAATCAAATTCTATTACCAATGAAGCTTCATAAAATAAGAAATAGGAAAACCATGTTGCATAAAAGAAGCCAGGCACAAAAGGATATATGTTGTATGATTCCATTTATATAAAACTCCAAAACAGGCATATCAGGGATTAAAGGTCAGATATGGTGACCTTTGTGGGGAATAGTAATTAACAAGGGCAGGAGCAAGGCCTGGTGTTCTGAGTGATGTTTTATTTATTCATCTGGATGCTGGTTGCATTGGTACATTTCCCTTAAGAAAATGTATGGAACTGTGCACTTGTGATTTGTATACTTTTCTGTGTGTATGCTGTTACTTGAATGAAATTTACACTTAAAATTAAAAAAATCATAACTACATACCTTTTTAAGTGCAGGAAGGCCCCGATCTCAGAATTAAAAAAAAAAAAAAAAAAGTATGTAGCTTTAAGAAAAGCATGTTACATTGTTCTATTTTTGGCCTTTCACCCTGGACCTCCAAACACTTTATAATAAGCCAGTACAGACTCTAGGATAAGTTTGTGAGCACCACCACTCTAGAGAAAGCTTTCCTGAATTTCCCACCATCATGCTGGGACCACTGTGCTACATGTCAACAGGATGCTGGGGATGGGAGAGCTGGAAACCGCTTCCCCAGGGATTTCTCCTTTGTTTAGCTCCCTTAGCGCCAAGCCCACAGCATTAATGCGCTTACAGACTCTTGCTGCTGTGAGACAATGAAAGAAATGAAACGAGAGAAAACAGGAATAGAAACCAAAGAAATCTGACTTGAAGAGAGAGAGTTCCTTAATCATCTCTGTATTCATATTCTGGGGGACAAGCATGTAATTCTGCAAGCCCACTCCAAATGCAACTTTCTCATAAGCATTTGCTATCTCAGTTGTAATTTTTCTACTGGAGCATTCAATAAATATTTTTCTCTTATGTCAAGGTGAGGGAAATAACCACACACTACCCACAGAGGAAAGGAATAATATATTAATCCTTATGGCATCACCATACAATTTTATCCTCTAAAGTGGAAGCTAGAGGAACAGATGCATAATCTGGGAGCTTTTCCAGAATTGTTTGTTCCTAAATGAGACATTCAGCTATAGCAGCATTAGCAGCCTCTTCTGTTTGTCACAATGCCATATGTATTTGGGAAGATACATGAGAAGCACACACAGGGTCCTGACAACTCAGGAAGCATTAACACTGCAGTCTTAGAATTAGTCTCTACTAAATGTAAAGATTTTCATGCCAGATTGGATCTTTGTTTCCCCTCCCAGGTATATGTATAAGTGCCAATACATAATTCTACTCTTGTTTTTTGAACTTGGTAGAATTAAGAAGTAAGAGGTAAAAAAAAAAAAATACCCTGAATATGGGAAATTTTTTTACATCTCATTTCAGAATCATTGTTGTACTGTCCAGGGGAAAGTGTTCTCATGCATTCATTCATGGGGACACTGCAGAGGAAGATGTGTTAAATTGAGGAAGAAGTGACATTTTCTCTTTATGTCCCACTTTTTCATGCTGCTGAGACCATGGTGTATGGGGAAGGCTTCTGATTTGGTTCTCAAAATCAAGATGTTTTTGAAAATCATTATTTATTAAATAATTGATTCGATAGAATTCATTTTTAGAACTTAGTTATCTATGTAAAGAAAATAATACACTTTTATCTCCACAGATCTATCAGGAAACATACATAGACACACCCCATACACTCCCCAATTCACCTAAACATTGGAAATATTTAAAAGTTTATTGTTAACCTTCAGGTGTTCCCCAGGTAAGCATCTTGTTCACTATCTGCTCCCCTACATTTGTCTACATTGATTGGTCAGTTTTATTTTATTCGTTACTGGATATCAGAAACCATATCAATTTTGCTTCCTTGTGCAATGTCCAGTACAGCACATTTAGTTAATAAATACTATTTGATGATAATGATGATGATGAAAACTATAATTTGACAGTGATGACGTATCATATATGCCAAAAATAAATCATCAAAACTTTAGGAAAGGCGAATCATTTACCAACCTGTCATTTGCTATAATCTCTTTTCACCAAGCTTAACCTCTACACTACCTTCTTTGCCCTGTTTCCTCTTGTGTGTTTCAATTTAGGGATCACCCCCTCCTGCACACTGCCTTCTATGTCAGGCTGCTCTGTTCACGTGTTTATATTTCTGCTGGGGCTCTGTATATTCTAAATTAATCCCTAGCTGTTGTGAATATCTTTCATTGGCCAGTTGTTGCATGTTGCACACCACTGAGAGAGCAATTGTGAGCCAAATAGAGAAATCTTTTGTTTCTACCCAGCAGCCCAAAATGAAGTCTGTGGTTTGACTGCTGATGCCAGTTACATGGAGGTTTTACTACCAGAGGCAAAGCTTTAAACTACAAAAGATTAATCCCATATAGTTGGTGTTAGGAGGTATTTAATGTTAATATAGTGACTGTCAAATTGTCAACAAACAATTATTCCACTGTTCTCTTTTTTTGAACCTATTTAACATGTGAGCCATTCATGATACAGTATATCGTTTGAATTAGATACCTAAACTAGCCTTTGGTTTATATTTCTTTGTTTACATATAATTTCTGTGAATGTTTAGTTGTTGAGAACAGTTGGTGAAGGAACTGAATGAAGGGGATCTGTTGTATTTATTTAATAAAGGGGCATTTTTTTAACATCTTTATTAGAGTATAATTGCTTTCCAATGTTGTGTTAGTTTCTGCTGTATAACAAAGTGAATCAGCTATATGTATACATATATCCCCATATCACCTCCCTCTTGCGTCTCCCTCCCACCCTCTCTATCCCATCCCTCTAGGTGGTCACAAAGCACCGAGCTGATCTCCCTGTGCGATGCAGCTGCTTCCCACTAGCTATCTATTTCACATTTAGTAGTGTATATATGTCAGCGCTACTATCTCACTTCGTCCCAGCTTACCCTTCCCCCTCCCCGTGTCCTCAAGTCCATTGTCTATTTCTGCGTCTTTATTCCTGTCCTGCCCCTAGGTTCGTCAGACCATTTTTTTTTTCTTTTTAGATTCCATATATATGTGTTAGCATACGGTATTTGTTTTTCTCTTTCTCACTCTGTATGACAGACTCTAGGTCCATCCACCTCACTACAAATAACTCAATTTCGTTTCTTTTTATGGCTGAGTAACACATACCTTTCCAAGTTAGTATTTTCATTTTCTGCAAATAAATACCCAGAAGTGGGATTGCTGGATCATATGGCAGTTCTATTTTTAGTTTTTTAAGGAACCTCCATACTGTTCTCCATAGTGGCTGTATCAATTTTCATTCCCATCAACAGTGCGAGAGGGTTCCCTTTTCTCCACACCCTCTCCAGCGTTTATTGTTTGTAGATATTTTTGATGATGGCCATTCTGACTGTGACTGGTGTGAGGTGATACCTCATTGTAGTTTTGATTTGCATTTTGAAATGCATTAAATATAAGTTTGTTTCTGCCCGCCAGCTTACCTTCTGTATGTTCCTACTGCTAGTTCAAAGCACTCAAGTGTTGCAGAGTGATTTGCTTTTTATGATAGCCATTTCATACAGGATCATTTGCCTTATATCTTTAACATTTTCAGATTCTTATAAATCTTTACAGTTCACATAGAGGTTAGTTTAAAACGTGCTTCAGATAAGAAATAGACTTGATATAAAATTCACATAATCTCAAAGTTAAGCATAGATCAATATCCTGAATCTTTTTCTCAAAGTAATTGAACATTTTTGTTTCCCAGGATAGCTGTGTACACACATTTCCATTCTTCACCATAGACTATTCTACTTCTTCAGTGTACAGGGGGCTATAGTTTGCTTGTTTCTTATCTAAATAAATTTGTACTTTCATCATTGCCAAAGGGAAAAAGGCTCTAGTATAGAAAACAACTTGAAACCTAGAAGACTAGCCTCATTTTGGAAATAATGCCACTATTTAGCTTTACTCATTGTATGTTTCTTGGCTTTGTCATGTCAAAAATTTCTCTTCTCTAAATATATATATATCTTTTTCTGTCTACACGGGACATATGAGTTTTGGAAGAAAACAAAATTGTGCTAAATGTCGCTTTTATAGAAATTCTCTTAGCTCTATCAGTTAGAATTTGTTTTGGCTGAGGGTAACAGAAGCTCAGGGCAGTAATGCCTTCACTAAGACAGAAGCATATTTTTCTCTCCTTAAAAACATAGGAGCATGCAGTCAAAGCAGGTATGATGGCTCTACTCATTCCTGCTTTCTACCCTGCTATTCTTATATGGTAGGCCCTCATCTACACATTGCAAGATGGAGTCCCACCACATTCACATTCCAAGAAGCAGGATGAGAGGAGGTGGGGAGAAGGGGCAAAGGATTCACACCAGTAGTCTTTTAGGGAAGTTTCCTGGCAACTACTACATTTTACTTACACTTACACTTCATTGGCCAAAGTCACATGACCACACCTAAGCTGCAAGGGAGGCTGAGAAATGTTGCATTTATTCCTGAATGCTATGTGCTCTGCCAAAAAGTGTACAGTTATAGAAAAGTGGGAGAATGGATATTGGAAGAGAACTAACTGTCTTCAATGTATATATAGAGAAAGTAATATTTTGTTCTGTTTTTTAAACAACCCTCAGAAATATGTAATAAGTATAGCTTTTTGGAGTATTGTTTCCTTCCCCTACTTTCTTTCATAATTTTATGAACTCTGATTGAGAAAACATGTTACTCTGGCTTCCTGAATTCTGCCAATATAAAAGTAGAAGTTTTTCATCATTGCCCAATACCCACTTGTTCTATCTCTCCATGCCCTCAAAACAAATTTTCATTAATTAATTTTTGCCTGACTCTTGCCCCTCTTTCCAACAAAGCCCCTGCATAGCCAAGGAAAGCGATGGATGACTCGGTTTTCACAGTGCTCCTAGGTTATGTGTTCCCTACTTGCTTACTTGGACTTAAGTTGGGTCATTCGTAAGCTGTAGCAGTTTAGATCGCTGACTCCAGGAATATCCACTGTAAAATAAGGATCTAAGACTAAAGATAAAATTATGACAATGTACTGTAATTTCAGGACATCCCCTTTTCTGGACATGTAAGATGGGTGTTGCATAAGAGTAAAGAGCTTCTGTTTTGGCAACAGCTACAGGCCAGGCAGGTATTCAGCGCTTTACATATATGATTTCAGCCTCAGAACGTTATTTTCAGATGAGGAACTTGAGATTTGGAGAGAACAAACAGTTGTCCCAAGCTCGCATAGGAAGTATATGCCAGAGCCCATATTTTGACCCAAGTTATGAACTCTTGTCTCTCTGTCCCTTGTCTCCTATATATTTCATATAGGATTTCTCATGCTCAAGGATTATGTTCTCTGTTTCAGCCATCAGTCTTCAGTAGCAGAAGCAGAGGTACATATAAAAAGTTTTTAAACTCTTTTATCTGAAACCACAGTGTTTCAAAGAGATGTATTTAGAAGGTGGTATCTTCACATTCAACATCTATAGAAAAATAGACTGTGATTCTATAAGATGCTCTGCAAAGCCAAGTGGTAAAGGATCTCCTCCGGTGCTTGAGGAACCCTGTCTTGTTCTTTGGTAGTAGTCAAAGTCCTACTCATCATTCAGGACCCAATGCAAATATCACTGTTTGGAATCATTTGCTGGTCTCAATCAATTATTTAATTTTCTGTGTTCCTAGAACCCTCTGTTCATGTACTGCTCTTACAGGTGCTTATCATAAATTTGTATGTCTTACATAACTGTGTGCAACTCTGTACCATCCAGGAGAGTTTTTGTTCCTACAGGGCAGAAGCTGTGCCATATACCTTCTGTCACCCCCTAAGCTAAACACAGTATAATTCCATGGTAGTTGCTCACTACACATTAATTTTTAAATTGATGAATCCGTACATGTAAATGATAAACTGCTGACTCAAAAGTAATATTTTGGAATGAATAAGCTTCTTGTTTCTTTGATTAACAAGAACTTCATTTCCATTATAGTTTATTCAACAAAATATTTATGGAGGGTAAATTTTGTCATATTTACTTTCATTTTTCTGTAATAAAACTGAATTATGACTTTGAAGTATGGATATATGAGTAATCTGAGATCTTGATATGTTCCTATAATTATGGTATTTGAGAGGAGTAAGCAGACTCCCCTAAAGAAAATATACCCACTAGCCACTAAAGTCAAAATAACTTTGTGGTGGAAGTCAACAAACTTTTTGTTTGTTTGCTTACTTGCTTGCGTATTTTAACTTCTACTATTCTGTGGGCAGGGGCGTGATTTGTTGCCATTACAAAATTCTAACACTTTAAAAAATCTGTTTACGCTGTGAGAATTGCAAATTCTTGACTGTAAGGCAATTTTCACAAGAATTATTTTCTTATTAGTTTTAGTTTATCCATGGACAGTCTCAGATTCCTCTTGAAAAACATGAGTTTCCTCAAGGGAAAAAAAACTGCCCATTACAAGCTAAAGATGTGGTTTTTGAGAGATTTCTGCTTGAAACAACACATTTTAAAATATTCTATGTGATTTCCTAGAATGGTTAGATACTTAGAAAAATAAATAAATAAGGACATTAAAAAAATCCTTACCATTTGAATAATGTTTATGTTTGAATACATTTAAGCTGTATATTTGTTTCACAAAAGGTAAATTCTGTCTGTGTAGCTTCTCTTGAAATGCTTTATTTTTTTCTTTCTTCCTTTCGTTTGTCTTCTTCTAATATTCAGAGATAATGTTGGAAACTAAGGATTGTCATTCTAGTGCCCTTTGTTTTGAAGGAATTCTGAGGTAATCAGAGGTACAATTCTGTAATCTTTATGGGTACCTTCTATAAAGTAATAGCACCATGATTAAGACGTTGATGTCAACTCTCATATTTGTCTTATCCCTTTTTCCCTGTCACCCAGTAATATGAGTGACCCAAGGTAGCTTTCCATTGGGACCTTAACAAAGTCTGCCACTATTGGTTAGGTGCTGCCCCAGTAATTCTGTGCAATAAACATACCCCCAAATAACAATAAGTAATTATTCTCATGATTAGAGAGCTACTCTAAGTGAACTCTGTTTTAGCCTGTGGGACTGTAGGTTGAATGAAGAGGCCTGATCTGTGTGTTTCACCCTGGGGTCCAGGCTGGAAGGGCAGCAGATACTTGGGGCATATTCTTCCATGGCAGAGTTCAAAAGCTCTCAGAAGGGCAAGCAGAAACACATAATGCTTCTGAAGACCTTGCCTTGGAACTAACAAACTGCGTCTTTTGTCCACATCCAGTGGTCAAAGCAAGTCACATGGCAAGACCAAAGTCCAGGAGCAGAGGAATACGCTCTGTTCGCCAAGAAACCATGTCAAGAATGAGGATACATAATAATACTACAGAATGGAATTCAAAATGACAATTTAATATATTACACTACCACAGTAGAATGTTACAGCATCAGTAAACTTTATTGATGGCGCATTTCTAACTATTTGAGAAAGTCCAACCTACAGCTTGTTGATTCCACTAGAAAATGTATCCTGAATCCATTTTTTCCACAAGTTTTATCTCTAATGTAATGTGTTGGGGGTACTTCTGTTTTACAAAATAAAAACTGTAATATTATGAAGCACAAGTTTAAAGACCCCTGAAAACATAGGATATTAAAACCAACTTGAAATCAGAATTTTATTTACCGACTTGAGAGTCTTCTTGTGCTTTGGCATACTTGGAAGTTGGATTTCTGAATAACATCATGACTTTCCATACCCAGCTGTCGGCTGCTTGAAACTACCATAAGCTGACTATCACGGCGCACAATATACCCTTGAAGAAGGCCATCTGGTTTATGTCTCTTGGCAAAATTTGTTTAAAAACAAGCAGCTGCATGACAGAGTAAGAAGGAGTCTCTGTCTAGCTGTGGTAAATAAGTAGGTTTGCAATGCACATAATAAAGCATTTTCTAATCCAAGCCAACTAAAGGGAAATTTTCTTTTCTCACAAATAAAACTCCACAGAGTTCAATGACAAGGAAGGGACTTCATCAAATTTATATTTCAGCAGCTTAATAGTATGAGAAAAATAAACAAAACAAAGCTTATTTTTGATGAGGTACAACCTTCTTGTAATAACTAACTTTTGTATGCTTATGTAGAATCCAGTGCTTGGAAATTATTATATTTTTACTTATATCATAGTTCAAATTTCTTAAAGACCTATCCTTTGAAACCCTATCATTAGTTGTATTCAATAAATTATTAAATGCGCTCTCTTTCCTTCTACTAGGTCTCTGTGTATCCCATTACACTTACTTTGTCTCAAAGAGCACATGCTACATTGTTTTAAAAGCATGAATGGATTTTCCAATCCAGTTCTGTGCTTTTCCTTAACTCTGTCTACAGGGTCAGGCTAGCTTTGGTTAAGGATTGATTTGGGTCTTAATAAACATTTTGGGGTTAAGAGTGTCTTGGTTTGGCTTCCTCCGAAAGCAAATCCTGAGACAAGGATTTGTTTATTTGGGAGGTGACCTCAGAAAATTGTGGTAGGGTAGTGAGGTGGTGAGAAAAGTAAGAGAAAGTAACCTGTAAAGAGTTTTATCAACTCAGCCACTGCTGTAGGGGACTGGAGCTTAATTCCATGGAGAAGGTCTAAGAAACCACAAAACAGGTATTATGCAGTTACTTTAGGCAAGGAGCAAGAGAGCTGTGATGTTTATACTCCAACCCTTACTCATCATTTTTAAGGGCTGATCAGGGTGTTCGTGTGTTTTTTGCAAGCACTTCCAGCCTGTTGTGCACTTGGCTGTAGTGTGTTCTCTGCTACAAAAAGAAAGCCCTCAGCCTAAGACATATAGTTGAGGGCTGTTGGACATCAGCCAGGGCACCCTGGAGCATCAAGAGCCAAGAGAATGGGTGAGGTTCCAACTGGATCTGCTACAATATGAAGCTGGGGGGGGGGATTTTTCCACTAAATAAAGCCACTGCACTTCCTTATCCACTTGTTCATTCTTTTGCATATTTGGGCTACTCTTCTGATTCCTGCAGCTCTCTAGATCCTGCCTTATCCTAAGCATTTGCATTCTGATGTTTGTGTGACTTTCTTTCCCATTATTCCTCATTGACTTGTTTGTTTACTCTTTTACTGATGTTTACCTTCGTTATTTGCATATACTTAACTGTTTTTAGGTCTTTGACTTATTGAGTTTTGCTTTACAGTTGTAAAAAGGATTTAGACATAGTTTTATTTTTTTAAGTGGGATTCACACTAGTTAGTGACACAATTAGAACTAGAAATTGAAAATTGTAGACACAGTCCTGCTTAAGTGAAATTCTTGAATGGCGTAAAAGACTTGAATTTGTGTTTTCTATCACCAATAAATATTTGGGAGATTTCTCAGAGGATTAATTTAAGAAGATTTTATTTGCATGCCAAATTTATTCCAAGTGGTCTACAAATTATCCAAAAGTCTTGTTTCTGGTGTCAAAGGACAAGTTAAAATTATGCTTACTTTTATATGGTTGCAGAATCCCAGAAGGCCTCTATTACTTGTTTGGACCAGCATGCATGGTGTTGGTTTGACATTCATTACTCATTCTAGCATTTTCACAGTTAAAGTCTTGGAAGATCAAAACACAATTCTTTGGATATCCCTAGATAATCTGAGAATAAATTAGTTCTCATGAGAAATAAATGAAGACAAATTTTGCTCATTAGTTAATTCTACCTCATGATCAAAATTTTTTGCCACATAAAAATCATTTGGTTTATGAGTGGTAACATGAAGAGTAATACGAAGGATTAGAGATCTGGAAGACTCGACTAGATGGCAGAAAAAGAGTGAGGCTTTTGTTATGTATAAAGTTTAAGGGAGACATGAGCAAGGCTTGAAGTTTTTTAAGGTTGAAGAACACAGGAAAATGAAATAAGTGAAGTTAAGTGAAAATCCTTTTTTTATTGAAAGAAAGAGGGCTTCAAATTTTGTGAAGGTTGTTTTGCTTTGTTTCTTAATAAGGAAGTACCTGTGGAAAATCAGGGGAAATAGGAAAGCTAGACTTTTATAACTGTGATGTTTCAAAGGTCACAAAGGAAATTAAATTGTAAATTGGGTTTAAAAGCACTGGAATTATTTTCAGTCCCTTTTTTTCAGGATTCTGTATATAGCAAGAAAATAGATCACAACCTAGCTAAAGGGGAGCATTAGGTTTTCACTAGCCTCAGTACAGACTGCCTCACGGTCCCTTTGGGGGTGGTGACATATCAATCATGAAAGACATAGCCAATTATTATTATAATAATTTAATAATCATTACTACATAGCCATTTATTGGCTGGACTGGACCATGTGTCTTCTTGAAGTTATAAATAAAGAAAAGGTACTACAAAATATACCTTGTATGAAGACTGCTCTATCAGTCTCCTCAATAGCCATAAAATCAGATCCCTTATCTGTATAACACTTCAGTATTTCTGCTTTTGCTTTGAAGTATCTTAGCCATAAGATATGTCTTTTATCAATGATAGTTTCCAAGAACTGTTTCATAGGGAGTAACTTTGTGAATATTAGAAAATATAATATAAACATGAAATGTTTTCTATGAACTAGCTCTCTAAATGAGTTTCATAATAACATTTCTTCCCATGAGGCCTAAATCTTTATATCAAAGACTGCCAGTGGACAGAACTTAAAATACTTATCTCACAGGTGTTCTACTATTAGTAAGATAATGGACTTTGAAGACAAAAAGTCAAAATAAAAATGTCATTTAGCTTTAGTAAGTAAACGCAGAAAGTAAAATATACTGATTATACTGCCTTTTTATATACATGGGTTGTTTTTCTACATTAAGGAAACCTATAGACATTTTGTTTTTCATTCTGCTGAAAACAAGTCTCTTGGACTGTATGAAGGTAGTTTGGAAGTTAGCTTCATTTACATTTCTTCATTTGGATGCCAAACCTTTGAAATGAGTTTTGAAATCAGTACCTATGGGATAGATGAGAGTGGGTAGAAGGGGAAGGAAGAATTGTTTGTTATTAAAGCCTTGTTTCCCTCCTCATGTCTGTCATTAGATGGAAGATGTCTATTGCCACTCAATATCCTGGATGGACTTCTAGTAGAAGAAATTTTTCTTTTCTTTCATTTGTCTCCCAGGGCTAAGATATGTGTTTCATGTTGCTAGGTAGTGAAACTCAGTTGAGGTTTTCATGGAAACTGCTCTGTTCATTCTAAGGAAAGAATTCTAATGGCAATTTCATTTAGTCAAAAGTGATCCTGGAAAGTTAGCATCTAGTTAATTCCATTTTTGTTAATGGTATTATTTTAATAAATTTACAAAATAAGAGACCATCTTGCCAAGTTTCTGGCAATAACAGTAGTGAAATGTAATTTCTATTGGCCTGTGTTCACATTATTTTGACATGGTAGATGGATCTAGTAAGATTGATAACAAAATGTTATGCCTTCATGTACTAAAATTTAATGACAGTTATTCGGCCAAGCATGAAAATGTCCCTAATAGCTGAAATTCTGCAAAATATTCTATTATCACATGCCAAGTATTCACCATATCTCTTTCTTCATTTTTCTTTAAAGACTTCTGTATCCTATTCCAGAAATCTAGTAACAAGGTGAATGAGCAATGAACAAAGATGGCTATCATTGTATATAATGAATCTTTATGAATACTGATAGAAATTTTCATGATGTTATCTAGGTGACATCTTCAGGTATGTAGTTCTGTATTCTGCACTTTAGATTTTCACCATATAAGTTGTTGTCTTCGATCAGGTTCCTTGAGAAACAGACTCTGAGGCAGAGATTTCCATGCAGAAGGTTTATTAGGGAGTGCTCTAAAAACAACACCTGCAAGAGAATAAAGGGGACAGGGTTGGACATAGGGAGGCATTGAAATTGTGTTGTAGTTACAAGACAGATCTCAGCCAGTCCCATGTGGAGTTGGGATGGTCATTCAGAGTATTCCTGAGTGAGGCAAAGGGGTTGGAGTTTCGTGGCTCTAAATCCATCTGTCATTGGATATGAGTTTTCCACCTACCCACTTCCAGGCAGTATAATCTTGGGCAAGGAAGCTCCTGTCTTCTGAGGGAAATTTCTGAGAAGGGCTAAATGGTGATTTGTTAGAAGGTAACACTTACAGCCGTCATAGAATGCATGCTTCATTTGTAATTGGTAAATTTCGGTGACACACCACAGCATCCACTATAGTAGTCAATTACGCTCATTGAGGAAGCATAAATTGTTTTTAAGTAAATATTTTATACCTACGAATGCATTTAAGTAGTGTTAGAGCCCAGCTACTAACCATTTTAATAGTTTTATTAAGGTGTAATTGACATATGATAAACCTCACATTTAAATAATACAGTTTGATAAGTTTTGATATGTGTATACACCAGTGAAAGCATTACCACAATCAAGATAATGAACATAACCATCACCCTCATAAGTGTCCTCTTAGTAATCCCTCCCTCCTGCCCTACCTCCACTCCAGGAAATCATCGATCTGCTGTCTGACACTATAGATTAGTTTGCATTTTCTAGAATGTTATAAAAGTAGAATCATAAAATATGTACCTTTATTTTTTTTGGTCTTCACTCACAAGCTACTGACTTTCATTTGTGGCTAATATGATTGCTATGTGAGTGCACACATTAAATAAGGCAATAAAAGCGTTCCAGTCTGATTCTGATACTAGTTCATGGACATTCATGATACATTTGAACTATGCCATTGTTAGGATAAGTCCTCGGTTTCAAATGACTCCGGGTGTGTAGGGAGTTATTACTTTATTTATAATCAATCATTTTTTATAAGCTCAATTTCCATCAAATACCTAAAAAATGATCTAATATTCAGGTATAGAAATGGAACATATTTCCTCCAAAAATTACAGTGTTCAAATTTTATAACATTATTTATAATTGTTTAAAATATTTAGTCCTGATAAAACACAGACCTACTAGAGCGTGGACCTGAGGATATGGGGAGGGGGAAGGGTAAGCTGTGACAAAGTGAGAGAGAGGCATGGACATATATACACTACCAAATGTAAAATAGATAGCTAGAGGGAAGCAGCCGCATAGCACAGGGAGATCAACTCTGTGCTTTGTGACCACCTAGAGGGGTGGGATAGGGAGGGTGGGAGGGAGGGAGACGCAAGAGGGAAGAGATATGGGAACATATGTATATGTATAACTGATTCACTTTGTTGTAAAGCAGAAACTAACACACCATTGTAAAACAGTTATACTCCAATAAAGATGTTAAAAAAAATAAAAATAAATAAAAAATAAAAAAATAAAAAATAAATAAAATATTTAGTCCTGGAATTAAGTAGTACTCCCCCAGTATTCTGCTCTACTGCCCACACCACGTAAGAGCCTTCCAGATAAATCACAAACTGGCTTTCTTGAGCTCAGTAGTTTTCCTTGGTCAGTCATTTAATTAAAAAAAAATCTGTCTGCCTATCTATCTGTCTATCTATCTATCTATCTTTCTTTCTAGTTCCCATAGGAAGATGTTTGTAGGTTGTTGTTTTGAGGTGTTAGTGCTATTAAGTGTAAGGTAAAGAATTACAAACTCACAAATTTTGTAAAATCATCTTAAATTGACCAGATCAGTAGTAGCACCACCGCTTTAATCCACAAAACCTGTACCTTAATTAGGCTTCCCAATTCCATGAACATACCACCATTATTTCTTATGAAGCCCTAAGGCAAAAACATTTATTGTCCTCTCTTTATTCGTCCCTGCACTTTAATTTCATTTACCCAGTTCTGTAGAGTCTTCCTTTACAACTGTTTTTATGTCCTCACTTTCTTTTCGTTCTTCTTGACATCAATCTCAAGTCAATAGATTCCTTGTAAGAGATCTCTCTCCACCCAACCCCTGTCTATATTTTGACAGGATAATCTTTCTAAAGCAGCACATCTTGCCTCACATTCCCCAGCACAGAAACCTTCTGTTGTTCTCTATTGATAGTCCTAGTTTCAAACTGGTAGCCCCTGGAGACGAGAGCTGGAGGATGTGCTTTGCTTGGTTGTTTTCTTTGGCCTGCAGGGAGCTATAAAAAGCACTAACACAGGTCAGGGGTTGAACTGGTCAACACAGTCAGTTTGGCACTTATTGCCTTATACCTTGTACAGCTTTACAATTTTATGTGTCCCAAATGTCCCCTGAAGGCATTTGATTTTATAACCCCCCTAGCCCAGAGGCTAACATTTAAAATTCATAGCCTGGCATTCACAACCCTAACTTAGCTTCTCTGACTTGCAATTCCACACAACTCTACAGCAAACTGGACTTATTTTATCTAAAATGTCCTTATTCTTTGGAATATAATTTCACATATACAAATCCTCTTCACTTATACCACTAGGAAGCTTGGTTATAAGAACCAGAAAGAATCAACTTACCTAAAGAGAAATGGAATCTATTGGGAAGATATCAGGTAGTTCACGGAAATGAAAGAAAAAAAGGCAGCCACGGCCCAGGTAGGACAGCACTGGGAACTCAGAGCTCAAGGAAAATTAGTTTTATGGGTCCTGCCATCAAAATGGCTTAGCTATAAACTCTCCTGTCCCTGTTTCTCTCAACTCTAGATTCAAATTCCTGAATCTAATTGGCCTAGATTGGGTCCTTGTCCACCCTTTTATAGAATTTGCAGAGCACTGTGATTAAAAGACCCCCCAAGATCATGTGGAATGAGGCAAGATTAATCTCCCCCAAAGGAAAAGCAGGGTACCACTAACCAAAAAGGTGAGATGTTTAGTCGGAGCAATTAATGATAGCTGCCACAAAAAATACCCTTAAGTCTCAATGACATAAATGCTTCATTTCTTTTTGCTCATATGTCTGATGTAAAACAGGCAACTCTTCTCCATACAGTGACTCAGGGACCTAGAATGCTTCCATCTCTGGTTCTGCCACCTCACTATGTAAACTTCAGGGGGCATTGCTAAAGGGGAACTGAAGAATGGGCACTGATTATTAAGTGCCTCACATAAGAAATAATGTATCACTTCCGCCACATTCCCACTTCTCAGTATTCAATCAAATTGGTCCCAATGCAACCTCAAAGGAGTGTGGGAAACAAGGGAATACTGGAAAATTCGGTGAGCACTAATTTTCTCCACCAAAGAAGGGATATTAGACATTTAAATATATGTATATATATATTCATTAAATGATGCTTCAATGACTTGCTCAGGTGCTACCCTTTCCATCAAGGCATCATGGATCAACCCATCAGGAGATGATCTCCAATTCCTCTACCCATTTGGAGCATTACATTCCACTTATTTATATTGGCTCTTATAATAATTTGTAGCTACTCTTTATTATGTAAATTATATCGTATGATCTTATGGGGAAATGATCAAGAGTATTAATTTATTTTGTCTCCCCATAGCATCAAAAGCATAGTAGAGTTTCAAAATATACAATCTTTGAGACAAGAGTAGTAGCATCTTCATTAAAACTGTGTCCAACACAAAGTACATGATGGATGTTCACTAAAAACACGTTGATTAGTTTTTCAAGCATATAGCAAATTTCTTACAACATTCCATGTTACTCTAGGTTTTATTTACCTTGTATTCCTCATAAATATAAATTTAATACAATAATATAAAATCCTGTTAAAATTACTTTAAAGTAAATAAAATATAACAATATTATATATATTTAAAGAAAATTACATATTTTATATTATTTGTGTTTGATACACGTAGTCATAGAAAACCAACAGCATTGCAATAAATAACACAAAATGGGAATTTGACATTAGAGTGCATTCTATAGAAGGTGTTTTAAATTTGAAAAGTTAGCATGGATACGTACTGAATATAAAAAAAATCCTCAAAATAAAAATATTTCACACTCTTGAGTGAGATCTGAAAATATCAGTCATTGTATGATATGGATGGGTAGAATTTGAATAGGTATAATTTTAATGAAGGATTTCCTGTGACATTTTGAGGCCCAAATTAAATCTTTCTATTAAGTAATAGAGATTTTAAAGCTAAGCAGAATCTATATTGGCAAAACAAACAAGATTTACTATGTTATCTTAAGTGTGTTCTAAATCTTCTTTAATATTGTGGATAAGATATATATCCTTTTAGTTTCCAGCCACTTCTGCCTATACTAATTTATTTTTTATTTTTTATTTTTTTATTTTTTTAACATCTTTATTTGAGTATAACTGTTTTACAATAGTGTGTTAGTTTCTCCTTTACAACAAAGTGAATCAGTTATACATATACATATGTTCCCATATCTGTTCCCTCTTGCGTCTCCCTCCCTCCCACCCTCCCTATCCCACCCCGCTAGGGGGTCACAAAGCACAGAGGTGATCTCCCTGTGCTAGGCGGCAGCTTCCCACTAGCTATCTAATTTACATTTGGTAGTGTGTGTATGTCCCTGCCACTCTCTCACTTTGTCACAGGAGTCTGTCGTACAGAGTGAAGTAAGTCAGAAGGAAAAAAAAAACCAATACCGTATGCTAACACATATATATGGAATCTAAGAAAAAAAATGTCATGAAGAGCCTAGGGGTAGGACGGGAATAAAACACAGACCTACTAGAGCATGGACTTGAGGATATGGGGAGGGGGAAGGGTAAGCTGCCTATACTAATTTAAAATAAAGTCTTATTTATATCCAATATGATACTATGTAAGTATACAATTTGTATTACAGTGAAATAATTCCATTGAATTATTTTGCCTCTTTGGTACCTGAGACCTGTTTATGAATCATTTATTTTTCTGTTCTATTTCTATTTATTTTTCTATTTCTCTTTTCTACAACTTAAGTATAAGTTGTACTCTTTTATGATCTTACTATGGCTATATTAGAAACAGTGGAAAGGGATATTTTACCCTAGTCTTTAGCATTCCAAAGGAAGTGTATTTTTCAGTCATACATATAGCACATGGATCAGATATATTTTATAGCTAAGCATTTGGAGGCCAAATTATTTCACAATTACACAGGTAAGCCTCTCCCAAACTCAGGTACTTTCTCATTTGAAGCAATATTCTTACTCTCATCTTCAATAAAAGAAGACAATGTAAAATATTGCACTGATGTGTAAAACTGATATCTGATTTTTCCGTCTAATATATAGTGATATAACTTGGTAATTCTGTGATGAGAAAGCAAGATTTAGGTGGAACAATTGAGTCTGAATATTAATATTGGATTAACTTCATTTGAGAATGTGACTTCTGTATGACATTCTGCCCTTGGCTTCTCATCTATAGGCTGAGAATAACATCCTCTTTCTGTCTCCCTACGTGAAAGCTCTTTTAACTGTTTAAAAAACATATGTGAAACCAAGGAATTGGTAGCACAGTTTTCTGCAACATGAGTCAACACATTTTTTTCTATGAAGAGCCAAATAGCAAATATTTTAGGCTTTGTTGGTCATATGGTCTCTATCACAACTATTCAAGTATACCTTATTTGTGCAAACACTACCATAGACAATACATAAATTAATAGGTGTGATTGTATTCTAATAAAACTTTATTTTTTAAAATTAGCCCGGCTCTTGAAACAAACATAGAATTACCATATTATCCAGTTATTCTACTTCTGGGTGTATCCCCAAAATAATTGAAAGCAGGAACTCGAACAGGTATTTGTACACCCATGTTTATAGCAACATTATTCACAATAGCCAAAAGGTGGAAACAACGCAAATGTCCATTGATAGCTGAATGCATAAACAAAGTGTGGTATATCTATACAATGTAATATTATTTAGCTTTAAAAAGGAATGAAATTTTGATACATGCTACCATGTGGATGAAGCGTGAAGACATTATGCTCAGTGAAATAAGACAAAAACAAAAGGAAAAATATTGTATGACTTCACTTACACGAGGTACCTAGAGTAGTCAAATTCATAAAGGAAACCTTAGCCTCTTCAATTTTCCATTTATTGATAAATGAAGGTCAGAATTAGGGGTTAATCATTTTCTTTTCTTTATCTGCCTTTTTTTTGGAGTAATACATAATCTATTAAATTTATCTGTAAGCACCTTTAAGACCTGGACAATGTATTTCATCTCTGCATCCTCAAAATTCACCGTGGTGACTGGAAGATTGTAGATACAACTGTTTCCTCTCACTTCCTGACTCTTCATCAGTAATAAATGTACCAAGAAATTTTTATAAATCATGTACATTTTTAGGCATGTGCTAAGCACTGTAATATTAATCACTAAGTAAGGAATCATCACCTTCTTACTTTTTATTCATCTATTCATTTATTCAACAAATTGTAATTAACTTCTGATTTTTTCCCAAGACTCTGCAGAAACTAGCAGAGCACACACTCCTTCTGCTTTCCTGGAGTTTGTAGTTTAGTGTGGGAGAAATTTTAAGGCAATAGTCATACACATGAATGTGTATTTACAAGTTTTGGGAGTTGCTATTATTGAAAATTAGAAGAAGCTATGAGAGATTTTAACAAAAAGACATGCTGTAGTCTAGGGGATGAGAAGAGATATCAACAAGGAAAGATATTTGAGTAGAGACCTGCAACTGCGAGAAGGGTGTGAGGGAATCACATGAACAAAGTCTTGCGATATCGGGAGACAGCTTTGAATGTTCAAAGGCGTGAAAGAAAACCAGTGTGTGGCAAGGATTAGACTGTGTATGTCTTTGTATGTCACAGAGGGATTATAGATTTTTATCCAAATGTAGTTGAAAACCATTAATGGTTTTAAGCAGGGCAGTGACATAATCATTCTTTTTGCTGAAGATAAAGAATTAGAGGTGATGGATTCAATGGTAGAGAAGGAAGTGTGAAGGTTGACCCCTGATCATATTACTTAATACAGAAATGGAGAACAGAAAAGGAGGACCCTTTTCTGCCACCTTCCTTGGAGATGGAGGTATTTCCAGATTTGTAATTGTTTGAGATACTTATGGGACATCCACATGGAACATGGAAGAAATATTTGTGATCAATCTATACATGTTGGAGTCACAGACATAGAAATGCTATTTAAAATTATGTGAATGGATACAATAACCTAAGGAGAGAGTATGGACAGAAGAGAAGATGGATCAGGACAAAGTCATGAGGAACTGCAACATGAAAACAAATAGCCATTGAGAAAGGAAGAAAACCAGGAGATAGAGTTTCACAGAGAAGCCAGTGGGCAACAGTGGTCCACTGTATAAGTTTAAGGCATCAGTGATATTGCTCATCAGTGTTGAGGACCCATTGGAAGTAGGTGACCATATGTTAATTATGAATGCAGTGCCCTCTCATGTCTCCTAATTTGTTTAATGTTTAAATACAATTAACGTTTAATTATAATCATGTCCATAGTTACAATGTAAGAGAGTTAGAATTAGGTACTTAAGAGAAACATTGTGTCAGAGGAAGCAAGAATTTAAGAAATTCCTTTTGACCTCTATGGATGGAAATACAATAAGCAGGAGGAAAATAAAACTGGTTAAAATAGACAAGTAGGGCTTCCCTGGTGGCGCAGTGGTTGGGAG
>NC_041234.1:16206469-16214502 GCF_002837175.3 Physeter macrocephalus | reverse complement strand
CCGCTGAGCCGGCGCGTCCGGAGCCTGTGCTCCGCAACGGGAGAGGCCACAAGAGTGAGAGGGCCACGTACCGCCAAAAAAATAAAATAAAATAGACAAGTAAAGTTTAATAGGAACGAAAGAAAATATTGCTTACTAAGGGAAGTAAGAAGAAATTTACAACAATATTAGCTCAAAAGAGAGTGAGGAAAAGCAACATTTACTATTTTTATTATATGTTTATAGAGTAGACATAAAACACATATAATCATTTTGAAGAGGGATAATAGATTGTGAGCAGAAGAGAAAGTAGAATTTTTAAAATAACATATATTTAAATGTTTAAAACACCGCTTCCAATACTTCCACTGAGATATATTCAATAAAAACACTCTACAATGAGTAATATATATGTGAAGTTCCTGTAAATCCTCCAGATAAAAGGTTCTATAGAACTATAAAAATATTATAATTATTATTGCTGTTATCAGAAAACTAAATACATGTTTTCTCAGAACAAGATGAGGAGCTGAATTCATCATTCTAGGAAAATGCTTGGGCAATGAATGGTTCAAAACACTTTTCATGCAAAAAAGTGATACACTGTTTACAGAATAGTTTATGAAGAGAACTGAAGAAGCTTGGCATTGCTCCAGAATTGTAAGCTTTAAGAAGAGAGTACTCATGGCTAGGTGATAGCAGCTATGTCAGCATATCTGACTAAGGAACTTATCCGCATATCCTGGCTCCCATTCCAAAATATTCAGGTGTTTAATCCATGGACCAAAGACAAGAACAGAAACACAAAAGCATCTTGTCTAAAAGTAGCCTTCAGTTTTTATGGAATACTAACAGGATGAAGCCAGATTTATAGTTTGTCCAGGAATAAGTGAGTGTCAGACGCAGTTAAGAGCTTAGCTTGGGAATTAGATTGACCTGAGTTTGAATCTTAGTTCCACCAATCCCTGACTGTGTGAATTTTTTGGCAAGTTTTATCTGAGCCTCAGTTCTCTCATTAGTAAAATGGGGATAATAAAGGTATGAATTTGACCCTGGCTAGCAACATTCCGAGATTCTCGTCAGTATGTTCTGGTCTCTTCTTCAAGAATCTTTCCTCTTTGGTCATTTCAAGGTTCTTTGAAATTATTAACAGCAGCTCATATTCACCAAAGAATACGGAGAACCATTGACTCAAGGGAACTTTTTAGTGGGATATTTGATAAGCTTCCGATATTATTTTATGCTTTAAAAATAAGTAGATTTTGTTTTAAGGCACTATAAAACTATGTTACAAAGCTCTGTTTCATTGAATTGAACACTTTGGACTTAGTCCTTAAAATCAAACTGATGACAACAAAACATTTTTTACTACATGGCCAGAAACAGGATTTGTAAAGTTTTGCATATATATATGTATATATATGTGTGTATATATATATATATATATATATATATACACATATATATACACACACACACTTCGATATCTGTAATTTTTCTGGTATGTGGGCATGAGAATAATTGGAAATTCTCCTGGACTGGAATAAAAATAATCTCCAAATAAGAATTGACCCCTTATTTCAAAAATATATTTTGAACTTTACTTATTTTTAAAATTTTGTACTTTTTCTACCCTTAAGTCCTGGTCCCTATACATGAGAAATGTGCTGTTATGAAAATAAAGATCTCACTGTTTTCATAGTGATTAGCGTGTCGGCATAGTTTAGAGCAATACCTGTATCTTTAGCTTTATTATTATTTTCATGTTTAAAATCCAGTCTGACAACTCCAGAATAACAAAGTTATATGCTTATTCATAATAAAAGTCACACTGAACTATTCTTGATAATTTATTTGGCGTAGTAGAGTACATTGAACAGTTTAATTAGTAATTAATTAGGTGGTTACTAACTCACATTTTATTGAGAACCCAAGAATTTGAAATTATTAGTCTTATATTTGTAATGAGCTCTTAACTTCTGCTCTTACATTTTTTGGAATAGTGCCACAATTAATTAGTATCCTAATAGAAACAGGCTCTAAAGTGGGCATCTGGGTGCTTGTTTGCCTAAATGTGTAGCAAGCGATACTTTAATTATGAGTTGCTAATTTTGTTGTCAAATAAAATTTTAATTTCTCGGTCCAGAAATTAAAATAGATAAATGAACAATTCAGTAAAAGGATATAATACAGTTTATAAGCCTAAATAATTTAAATCACTGTATGACTTCAAAAGTTTTATTTAACAAAAGTTGTAAAAATGTTTTAACTAATATTAGTATTACATTTCTGTGAATCTTCTTTACCACAAAATATAAGACCAGTTTAAGAAAAGTATTAACAAAAATTAATATATAAATATTGCTTGTGCATGAACATTTGTAGGGAAGCCATAAAGGACCTGCAGGTTTGGGGTTATTTTATACCAATAATATCCTTCTCTGACTTCTTCAAAGCATAATTGTTTCATTTTCCTTGCCGTAATCGTTCCTACAGTGAAGCAGTTAAAATAATTAGTATGGCATCTTTCTTGTCATAAAGTCTTCGGATCATTGTGGTGATGATTATAGAAGTGGAAGATTATAAAATATTTGCCCTTAAATTAATATCTTCATATCTGCAACCTTGGTAGTTTTCTTCCTCTATCTTTGACATCCACACTGAAAACCTGACAGAACTGATCATTCATAGACTCATCACTCATTCAACAAATATTATTGTGACCCTGCTATGATTGTTATACAGTGTTTAAAGACTCGAAATATAAAGCTGAATAAAATATGAACCCTGATCTCAAAAATTTTAGAGAAGGGAGAATTATCAACTCAATTTTAATGCAGAGTGAGGAGCATTTGAGGTGGAGTCTGCACTGGGAGCACTGGGCGAACAATGGGGGGGGGTCACCTAATTCAATGAGGGCCATAGTCAGGAAAGAACTGAATGAGGTGATCCTTGAACTCAATTCTAAAACACAAAGAGGGATTAATCAGATAATAGAAAGATTGGGAGAAAAGTACTGTTTATATGTTAAGGACAAATCATGACCAAACTTATCCCATTATCTTCTTGGCTTCATGTTAAGAAGAAGTCATTAAATTGCCACTAAGATTTTTCACATCCCCCAGCATCTACCATCATATCTGGACCAATATTTAGTAAGTGAAATATTTAATGACTAAATTTTTTTGCATTCACTGTCACTATTCTATACTGTGTTTTCAGAGAGCAATTCGAAGCACATGCTGAAGTATTTTCAGGTGAAATAATATGATGTGTGAATTTTTCTTTGACAAACCTACAAACAACTTTTTTTAAATAAAAAAGAGCATAGTAGAAGGTGAAACAAGATTGGCAAAATATTGATAATTGTTGAAGCTGGGTGACAGATACATGGGGTTCATCATCTTGTTATCTTTACTTTTACATATCTTTGAAAATGTCCATGATATAAAATAAAATAAAACAAAACTACAGGATACAACTTATTTTTTTCTATGTCACTGGTTTTTAAACTTGGCTCAACAACTGAATTTAAGTTAGCTGAGGGGATCTACTGAAAATAAATCATATACTCTTTTTTTTTTAAACATCTTTATTGGAGTATAATTGCTTTACAATGGTGTGTTACTTTCTGCTTTATAACAAAGTGAATCAGTTATACATATACATATGTTCCCGTATCTCCTCCCTCTTGCGTCTCCCTCCTTCCCATCCTCCCTATCCCACCCCTCTAGGTGGTCACAAAGCACAGAGCTGATCTCCCTGTGCTATGCGGCTGCTTCCCACTAGCTATCCACTCTACGTTTGGTAGTGTATATATGTCCATGCCACTCTCTCACTTCGTCCCAGCTTACCCTTCCCCCTCCCCATATCCTCAAGGCCATGCTCTAGTAGGTCTGTGTTTTATTCCCGTCCTACCCCTAGGCTCTTCATGACATTTTTTTTTCTTAGATTCCATATATATGTGTTAGCATACGGTATTTGTTTTTCTCCTTCTGACTTACTTCACTCTGTATGACAGACTCCAGGTCATATACTCTTATTTAGTTGGTCTGGGGTGAGGCCTGACTATAACTGAATTGTGGGTGTGTGTGTTTTGTGTGAGATAAGTTCCCCAACTGATTTCTCTAGTGTACGGAAAAAGTTGAGTACTGCATCTGCAATTCCAACACCTGCCGTTAGGTGGTGTTAGCGCTGAGCCATGATTTGACTTGTAGAGTATTAACAGAATTAGCTCCCTCATGTTATGATTTTCTACGAACACAGGACTCATTTTCAAAAACCACAATATTATATAAACTAATGTTTTCAAAGAATAAGCAAAATTAATGAATTAAGGTGTAGGCACTGGTAAGAACCTTCTTTCTCTTACACACTGGGCTACACTAATGTTTAAATTGACTCAGTG
The DNA here is from genome assembly GCF_002837175.3 of Physeter macrocephalus. Classification (NCBI taxonomy): domain Eukaryota; kingdom Metazoa; phylum Chordata; class Mammalia; order Artiodactyla; family Physeteridae; genus Physeter; species Physeter macrocephalus. The sequence goes on along the minus strand of NC_041234.1, from coordinate 16,210,115 downwards.
GTGTGCTAGAGGTGGCTCATAGTGGCTTGCTAGAGCCAGTTGTTAAACTTTCAGGGATTTTTGGGCCAGTTGTTAAACATAACTATTATTGAAAATTAAATTATATTAACATACATTAAATTATATTAAATAATAACAAATTATATTGTAAACAAAGGTAATAGATACTCACATCTCACAATTGCCTAATTATTTTAGTACCTTTCACTTTAATCTGTGATTTAAGTAGCATTTATCTCTATTGTATCTGAAGGGTGGAATGAGTATATAATGGTACTCTACCAACTCCATGTTTAGTGATCCCATGATGATAGCTTGAAATTAAATATAATGGATAACTCTACTCAATACTCTGTAATGGCCTATATGGGAAAAGAATCTAAAAACAAAAGAGTGGATAAATGCATATGTATAACTGATTCACTTTGCTGTACACCTGAAACTAATGCAACACTGTAAATCAGCTATACTCCAATAAAAATTATATATATATATATATATATACACATATACATATATACACATGTACATATATATATAAACATATATATGTGTAAAATGAGAGTATTCAAATAAGTCCCTGCCTGCTTCCAGGAGAGCTGATTGTTAGACATTTACCAGCACACCCCTGACTTAACATCTTATGATTTTGCCCTATCTGTAAGATATTGACCAGTAAATACATACCTTATGTTTTTAATACTTGCCTTATTTACCAGTTCATAGTATTATATGTGAAACCAGCTTCTGGACTAATTGTCTTTCATTGGCATTTAACCAAGCAAATGCTTGCCAGGGTTTCATCCACACAAGTATTTTGAGGGTTTCATATTTACACTATAAAGAGAGAGAAAGATTTGGGGGATTTTTTACTCTTTATTTTCATCCTAACCTAAAGATCATATAATTTCATCTCATGTGTGTTTCTTTGGTTAACTAAAGTCTTACTTAGCTAGCTTTCATAAAATACATATCCCCATGTGGCTAAATTCAACAATTTAAAATCCCTGTTGTTTTCTAGCAATAGTTTCAAGGTTACAGATTAGCATAAACACATTTTGAAAAAAAATTACATAGTATGGTATCATAGCATCTCAAAATGTTGATCTTTATCCACTTTATGAGTTTTAAAATGTAGAAAATTAGGCTTAAAGATAAAAAGGTAAAAGTTTGCCCAAGATCCCATTGTTAGTTGGCAGCAATGCCAAGATTATCATCCAAGTATTGTGACTCCTCTTCTAATTTCATTTCTACTAGACCACTTAGTTTTCAGGAATATCTGTGTTTTTATCTATTCCATACCAAAAATGAATATCACTACAAAAATTCTTTGTTTGCAACTACATCCTCACTTCAGGGACACATAATATAATGATTATATATATGTATATGTGTGTGTGTGTGTGTGTGTGTATACACATATATACATACCCCAATATTTTAACTAAATAAGATTGCTATTTTTTGATATGAGGTCATCTGACCCCCAAGAAATGAAGTAAAGAATAAGATATCAACATCCTGAGGCAAATTTAGCCAAGATGTTTCACGAGATGTTGCAGGGTGCATAAGTGCATATTTTACCCTTATGTATTTGGGAAAAAAATAGCAAAAGTAGTACCAAATAAAATAGGTAACATACTCTATGTATATAATTCTATATTAGAAAAATGGTGCTATTTCGCTTCTAGAGCTTCCACTTGTTGAAAAAAAAATGAAAAGATCTATAGCAACTTGTTGGGAAGTTAAATGTTAAAAGATCGTAAGACTAATGTTAAGGGTGATATCTCAGGATATACAGCATGTGTAAGATGATCATGTCGGCCTTATATCCAGCATGAGTGTTGTGGATAGCAAGGCCACTGAAGTTTGAGTGGGGGGAGAAATGAGCCGGGTCCTTACCTCGCCTTCTGTAAAAGAACTTTGATGGCCGAGACTGCTCCGTGTGAGTTGATTATCAGGGAACTTTGGCTATCAGACCTGCAGAACTGTGGAATCCCCAGAGTGCTGTGGAATGTCACACAGGTCACATACCAGACACTGTTCCCTAGAGAACTGGATTTAAGGTGGAATTGGAGCAATATATAGCCAGTCTTAGTAAGTATAGTTACTAAAAATGTTTGGTTAGGATTCAGGTCAGGAAAGGAAGTCCATTTTATGGATTGGAAAATAACTTGAACCAAATGATCTTGGGTCTTTCTGAAAGGGCGTGATGACATATCTACTCCTAGTGGACTATATAAAACAGGCTCTTTTGAGACACATATATCTCACAACAGAGCTTCTACTTAAAGCTATAATATAGTGCTCCCCATATGGGGCAAATACCTTATGAAAAAGTACACATTATGCTGGAGTCTATTGAAACAATGCAAAACTGTAACTAGAGATTTCTGATCTAAGTGGTATTCTCATCTGCTCCAGAATATAACAATGAAAAATATAAAATAAAAAGAATATATTTTATACAATCACACACACATAGAATGCACACTTCTACAGGAACAGAAATGTAAATCAGGGAATGGGGCAAAAGTCAGTGCCAGGCTTATCTTTGAACCACAGAGCAACAGGGGCAACCAGGAATTTGGATATTGTGGGGTAAGTGGGACTAAAATTGCTTCAAGCAAGGTGTAGAACTGGAGACATATTCAGTGTTCAAAACCAGAGTCTGGTTTGTGGCTCCAGACTCTGGTTTTTTTCATGAAAGAAACCTGGGGAAAAATGTGCTGCTTCAGGCTACAGCCTGGCGCTATAGCTTACAAAAAGCTATGGGCCTATGGAGGCCTAAGAATTATGGCATGGGCTTGTAACTAGGAACTGTGTCAAGGCTATTCACTTGCTTGATGAATGGATTGGAATTAGCCCCAGTGACATTGCAGTGCAGGAACTTTCAACCTGAAAGGGCTGCATGGAGCACAGACAGCAAGGTAGAGGCAACTACAAAATACTATATGGCGATATATGAGGAAAGAGAATAAAACTTCACCATGGAACTCCCATTAAAAGTGATAGTTGACGTGAATAATATGCACCATTATTATTTTTGCTCCACCTATTTGCTGAGTTAAGTATGAATGTGATTATCACAGTGGTTCAATCTGTGCTGCTTAAGGTACGGTATCGCTTTCAATACTTACAGTTTTACCTTGGTTTGCTTGAGGTTTACAAAATAGGGTATAGTGACTTGCCCTGTGATGAATCACGCTGTCCATTTACAAACATATTTTTAAATAGATTAAATTAAAGATGTAAAACTGCAAAAAAGAAAAGAGTGACAGTTGAAAACACATATTTACCTACTATCCCAAATTATTCTGAGATTACCCTAAAGGGATAAAAAAAAGATGAAGTTGCAAAATGGGCAAAGAAAACGAAAGAGGAGACATCTGCAAAGGTACATCAAGTCTGTAAAGAAAGAAATTAAGACAAGGAAACCAGTTTGTTCTACAGGACCGCAGAAAGACTCCTGAGGGCTTCCCTGGTGGCGCAGTGGTTGAGAGTCCGCCTGCCGATGCAGGGGACACGGGTTCGTGCCCCGGTCCGGGAGGATCCCACGTGCCGCGGAGCGGCTGGGCCCGTGAGCCATGGCCGCTGGGCCTGCGCGTCCGGAGCCTGTGCTCTGCAACGGGAGAGGCCACAACAG
>NC_041234.1:16205730-16206386 GCF_002837175.3 Physeter macrocephalus | reverse complement strand
AAAAAAAAAAAAAAAAAAAAAAAAAAAGAAAGACTCCTGAATTGAAGGCATTAGGTATTTCATAGGGTGGTAGTCTTGAGTGGTGCTAGAAATAAAGGGCTTGTTTTGAAGCCCCTAAAAGGAGCAAGTAAGTAGATGCCACGTCTCCAGCTCAAGAGTAGTTAGATACTACTCCTTTCCCATCCCAGCAGATATGAGTGAGTAGTTTGCTTTATGGTGAGGCCAAAAGAGAAAAACTCTCAACATGTAGACAGTAGGATCGGTTGATAGAAGGAGTGAGCCATCGCACTGAACATAGGGCATTAAGTTAAGGTCAATATATTTAATGGTAAGACCACCAGTCCCTCCTCTCCCTCTTGGTTCTTAGGCTTCTATGCTCTGAACAGAAGATTGTATGTTTTTCTCCAGAGAACCTGATTGTCATATGAGAAAATATCTACAACTAGGAATATATTATGATCCACCAATGAGATAACAGGATCCTCACCTGGTGACCCTGTATTGAAGCCTGCCAACTGATAAGCCCCACATATTCCCAGAGAGCTTCCAATAAGCATTTAAATACCTCAATTTTTTTTTTTTTTTTTTTTTTTTTTTTTTTTTGCCGTACGCGGCCCTCTCACTGTTGCGGCCTCTCCCGTTGCGGAGCGCAGGCT
>NC_041234.1:16190885-16205694 GCF_002837175.3 Physeter macrocephalus | reverse complement strand
ATTTTTTTTTTTTTTTTTTTTTTTTTTTTTTTGCCGTACGCGGCCCTCTCACTGTTGCGGCCTCTCCCGTTGCAGAGCGCAGGCTCCGGACGCGCAGGCTCAGCGGCCATGGCTCACGGGCCCAGCCGCTCCGCGGCATGTGCGATCTTCCCGGACCGGGGCACGAACCCGTGTTCCCTGCATCGGCAGGCGGACTCTCAACCACTGTGCCACCAGGGAAGCCCCCTAAATACCTCAATTTTAAGAGGCAACCAAGGATTTACAGCTATTGAGAAAAGTCTCCAGCAAAAAAAGAAAGAAACCAATATAAAAAACAGTCATATTAGCAAAAACAGAGCAATAACAACATAAATAAATCAAGAAACTCTGAAGAAATAGAGATAAGATATAGATCTTAAGAAAACTTGTTAAACATAGCTACAATTATTACCTCAGAGTGAGACTAGCTACTGCATTTATAATACAACAAAGTACAACAGAATATAGAAAATCATATTTCAGAGAAAGAGAAGGGTTATTTAAATTAAAATTTTAATAGCAATTTTAAAGCAATGAAAATATTATGTATGATACTATATGGTGGGTACATGTCATTATATATTTGTCCAAAGCCATAGAATATACCACACCAAGAGTGAACACTAATGTAAACTATGGACTATGGGTGATTATTATTTGTCAATGTAAGTTCATCAGTTGTAATAAATATAACACTCTGATACTGGATCTTGATAATGGGAGGGACTCTGTGTTGGCAGGGAGAGGTGGAGGGTATATGTTAACTCGCTATACTATCTGCTCAATTTTGCTATGAATCTAAAACTGCCCTAAGAAATAAAGTCTAATAAAAAAATGAATAGCAGAAATAAAAGTTCAACAAAAGAGGTAGAAGGTAAATTTGAAGAAATCTTCCATAAAATAATATAAACACATAAAGAAATGTAAAATGAGAAAGAAAATATAAGAATCTTAGAGGACAATATTAGGTCAGTGGTTCTCAACTGGAGGTGATTTTGCTCTCTGGAGAAAATTTGTCAATGTCTGGAGCTAATATTGGTTATCACAAAACAGAGAGGGGATGCTACTTGCATCTTATGAAGAGTGAACAGGAAGGATACTGGATCTCCTGCCATGCACAGTACAGCCACAAAAAACAAATAGTTATCCAGCCCAAAATATCAATAGTGTTGATGTTGAGAAATCTTAATCTAGGTAGTCCAATAGCCAAATATTAGAAGTCACAGACAAAAGAAGAATGGAAACTATAGAGAGGAAATTATCAAAGGCATGACAAGATAAATTTTGTTAGAACTGAAGGAAATGAATCTCCAGATTTAAAGGGCCTACTGAATGCCCAGGATTAAAGAAAAGTCCACAACAATGCTCATCATCATGGAATTTCAAAACAACAAGGATAGAGAAGTTCAAGGGTCAAAAATCAGAATGGCTTGGACTTTTCAACAATAACAACGGTAACTAGGAGAAAATGGAGTATTGTCTTTTTAAAAATTTTTAATTGTGGCATAGTTGACTTACAATGTTTCAGGTGTACAGCAAAGTGATTCAGAACATATATATATATATTTATATATATATATACATAAATTCTTTTTCAGAACCTTTTACATTATAGGTTATTATAAGATATTGAATATAATTCCCCACATTATATAGTAGGTCCTTGTTGTTTATCTACTTTATATATAGTAGTTTATATTTATTAATCCCAAATTCCAAATGTATCCCTCCCCCCCTTTCCCCTTTAGTAACCATAAATTTTCTTTCCATGTCTGTGAGTCTCTATCTGTTTTGTGATTAAGTTTATTTATATCATTTTTTTAGATTCCACATATAAGTGATATCATATGGTATTTGTCTCTCTCTGTCTGGCTTAGTTCACTTAATATGATATGTAAATGGCATTATTTTATTCTTTTTTATGGCTGAGTAATATTCCATTGTATATATGTACCACATCTTCTTTATCCATTCATCTGTTGATAGACATTTAGGTCGCTTCTGTGTCTTGGCTATCATAAATAGTGCTGATATGAGTATTGGAGTGCATGTATCTTTTCAAATTAGAGTTTTCTCTGGATATATGACCAGGAGTAGCATTGCTGGGTCATGTGGTAGGTCTATTTTTAGTTTTTTAAGGAACCTCCATACTGTTTTCCATAGTGGCTGTACCAATTTACATTCCCACCAACAGTGTAAGAGGGTTCCCTTTTCTCCACACCCTCTCCAGCATTTATTATTTGTAGACTTTTTGATGATGGTCATTCTGACCAGTGTAAGGTGATACCTCACTGTAGTTTTGATTTGCATTTCTGTAATTAGCAATGTTGAGCATCTTTGCACATGCCTGTTGGCCATCTGTATGTCTTCTTTGGAGAAATATTTATTGGGTCTTCTGCCCTGGAGTATTGTCTTTAAGCTGCTAGGTACAAGTGATTTTTATCCTAGCCTCTGTGATAGTTTTAAAATCATGTCTGCACATTTGTTGATAGTCCTCTCTCTCAGAGTTGAAGCTTGATTCCCCTCTCCTTAATGATATGTCATTTACAAGTTTAAATTACAGAAAAACTGTGGTTTCTGTCTTGAGTCGCTCTCTCTATCTCTGTCTCTCTCTCTCTCCTTGCACTGTGTGAAGCCATATCATGAGTAGCCCTTTGGAGAAGCACATCTGGTGAGAAACTGAAGCCTTCTGCAAATAGCTCTGAGAATAAGCTTAGAAGTGAATCATTCATCTCCAGTCAAGTCTGGAGAAGCTAAAGCCATAGCAAGCAGTTTGATGGCGAACTCACGAGATACCCTATGTCAGTCCCACCCTGCTAAGCCACTCCTGAAATCTTGACCCCCAGAATCTGTTAGATAATAAAAGGTTTTGATTTTAAGATGCTAAGTTTTGGGGTAGTTTGCTACTCAGCAATAGATAAATTATACATTCTGACATACTAAAAATTAGGTGTAAGGAGAGCTTAAAGTCATGTTCAGACAATGTTTCTAAAAGTTGCCTGCCTTAAGCCATTTTTATTTTTCCGAAATATACAAGAGAAAGTGCTTCATTAAATGAGAAAGGAAACCAAGAGGAAGACAGTGTATTAGACATGATTGGCTGTGTTATGCTACTCTAACCAAAAGCCCCAACATATCATTGGCTAGGAATAGCAAAGGTTCATTTCTTATCCTTGCTATATACCCAGCATAGGTCAACCAAGGGTTCTGATCATTACACTCAAGGACCTCAGCTAACTGAGGCTCTTGTGTTCTGTCATTTCTTCATCGCAACAAGAAGCTTTAGGGTTCACCATAACGGTACAAGTGTATGGAAAACGTCACTCTTAGTCTTAAAATGCTTTTACCCAGAAGTTAAACGTGTCATTTCCATTACATTTCATTGTCCAAAGTAAGTCACAAGGCCACACCTAACTATAAGGGGACAAGGAATTATAATCATCAATATGTCCAAAAGAGGGAAGAGAATTAGAAATATAGTTGAGCACTAGTGTTATCTAACAAGTGTAGGATCCAGAAATAGAGGAATCTAATGTAGGAAGGAGATGGAGGGAGGTGCCAGAAAGATAGTGGAGAAGATCCTGTGATGAGAGCTATATAACAGGTCTAGAGAGAAGCCACTATAGATTGAAGTATGAAATGGCACTCCAGGAAATTTGTCACCAAGAAAAAAGAAATAAAACTAACAAAATCTGATTTGTTTGAATGTGTTTTTCCATTGTGTGAGAGTATGATATGTGAAATATATAAAATTTGACAGATTTAAAAATTTGTACTAAGCATAAGAATTAGATCCCTTTTTCACACCATACATAAAAGTAGATTAAAAATGAAAAATTGACTAATTGCCTAAATACAAAGAGCAAAGCATTAAATATGTATATATGATAATATTTTTATGACCTAGGAGAAAGGATTTCTAAAACAAGAACACAAAGCAAAAATCATAAAGAAAAAAGATTGATACATTTGATTATTTTCATTAAAAACTTCTCTACAATGCAAAGACATTAAAAACAAAGACCAGACCTAGGAACAAAGAAGATATTTCCAATACTATAAACAAATGGTTGATATCAGAATTTATGAAAAATTCTAACCTATCAATAAAAATAATCTAAGTCACAAGCTCTCATAATTTTGTTGGACATTTAAGCTGGTGCAAGCAAGTTGGAGTGTAATTTAGCAATAAATTAGTAAGCCAGAAGACGGCATGCCCTGTACATCAGTATTCCAATTAACAGGTGGAGATAACATTCAGCTGCCCTCAGGCTTCCATAGTTTCTTTTGAGATGTAAGTTGAAGGTTTAATTTTTTTTCCTTTGAAGACAATATGTTCCTTTTCTCTCACCACTTTTAACATTGTAAGTTTGTCTTTGATTTTCAGCAGTTATCAGTCTTTCAGTGACTATATATGGTTTTCATTTTATATGAGGAAATTCCATCAACACAAATATTTTCTCATTAGTTACATATTCATTTTATTTTGTCCTGAAATTAAATAATACCACCAAATTTAGGTTTGAGAGGTAAATTAATGATAAAGTGAAAAAGTATTCCATTATCCCAACACTTGTTGAGTTAGGGTGGAATATTATGCTAGATTTCTTTTCTCTCTACTATTCTGTTCTTATGCAGTGACACTATTTTTATAAGTAAAAGAGTGTTATTAAAAACCACAAAACAAAAACAGCCACTTAATGGAAATTTGAAGGAGGATATTTTTAAACTAAAAATTCATGTTAAGGCATTCTAAGAAGGATGAATACTCAAAACAAAAAGAAAGTTAAAATCAATTTTATTTGCCTTTTGTACAAAATAATCATTTTTACCCAGTTGCCATGTTAGAAAAACTTGGAAAAATTGTAAGATGCCCCCTTAATTTTTCATTTCCTCTTCCAAAATTTTCATGGGTATCCTTCAAGTTAAATATCTAATTAAACTCCTTCTTCCCATTTTCACCCACATAGCTTTAGATGCATGTGGAAAAATGGAAAAACGGGTGGCCTTCTATGAGAACAGTCAAAACTGGATTTGATTGCTAACTCTTTCACTTGCTATGCGAACACTGGAAAATTAAATACTATCTCTGAATCTTATTTCCTTCTCTCTAATAACTCCCTTACATAGTTACTTAAATTAGCCATAATGTAAAGAAAGTGCAAATACAATGAATAATAATAACAAAAATAATAAATAATTCTTATGTTTCTTACCTTTTTTAATCCAGTGATCTACATATAGTCTTTGTGACATGTTGGAATTATTTGGAAGAGTTTGTAAAAATCCCATTGCTCACAAAGAAAACCAAAATCTCTAAACAAACATGGAACTGTACTTGATGATATGCACACTTATGTACTTAGGGTGAATTATATTGATAACGATAATTACTTGGAAGTGCATCAAAATATATGGATGGATAATGGTATGGATAGGTGGACAGATATGTGATAAAACAGTATAGTTAAATGTTCATGCTAGGCTCTAAGTAATTGAGCATACAGGTTTTCTCTGTTTTTTTTTTTTTCAATTTTGTTGTACATTTGCAAATTTTTATAATAAAATGTTGGGTAAAAATCCTGATGCTCTGACCACATCCCAGATCAATTAAGTCAAACTCTGGTAATTTTTTTTAAAGACAACTGACTCCAATATGTAGCAAGGTTAAACAACTATTCTAACTTCTCACCAACTCATAAATCTTCTCTACAGTTTACAAAATTGTATTTTTAAATTTCAAATCTGACCATTTCATTTTTCTACTTCAAGAACTCTGATGAAGAGTCATAGATTTGCTACCATAGCAAAAACCTATAGTAGATACATAGAAGATAAAGAAAAAGGAATCTAAGCTTACCACTACAGAAAATCATCAAATCAGAAAGCAGGAGAGCAAGAAAAGAAAAAAGAAACAATGGAATTACAAAACAGCTAGAAAACGATGGACAAAATGATGACAGTAAGTCTACACCTATCAATAATTACTTTCAATGTAACTGGCCTAAATTCTCCAATCAAGAGAGAGAGTGGCTGAATGGATTAAAAAAAAAACAACCCAACTCTATGCTGCCTACAAGAGCTATGCTTCAGATTTAAGGACACACACAGACACTGAAAGTAAAGGGATGAAAAAGATTTTCCATGTGAATGGAACTCAAAAGAAAGAAGGGATAGGTACACTTATATAAGACAAAGTAGACTTTAAGTGTAAGACTATAAGTGACAAAGAAGATCATTACATAATAATTAAAGGGTCTTTCCAACAAAAGCATATAACAATTGTGAGTATTTATGCACCCAATATCAGATCACCTAAATATATAAAGCAAATGTTAACAGACCCAGAGGGAGAAATAGACTATAAGAATAGGGGATTTTAATATCTCATTTTCAAAAATGGATAGGTCATCCTAAGAGAAAATCAATACAGAAACATTGGACTTAAACTACAGGTTAGACCAGAAGGACTTAACATAGATTTACAGAATATTCCATCCAAAAGTTACAGGGTATACATTCTCTGTAAGTACACATGGAACATTCTCCAGGATAGATCATATGTTAGGCCACAAAACAAATATTAATGAATTTAAGAAGATTGAAATCATACAAAGCAAAGCCTCTTTTCCAACCAGAATGGTGTGAAACTAGAAATCAGTTATAAGAAGAAAACTAGGAAATTCCCAAGTACGGAGAGATTAAACAACATGTTTCTGAAACTAATGGATCAAAGAAGAAATCGAAAGAGAAATCAAAGCATATCTTGAAACAAGTGAAAATGGAAATGCGACATACCAAAACTTATGGGATTCAGCAAAAGCAGTTCTAAGAGGGAAGTTTATAGCAATAAATGCCTACATTAGGAAAAAAGAAACATCTCAAATAAACAACCTCACTTTTCACCTCAAAGAACTAAGAAGAAGAAGAACATACTAAACCCAAGTTTATTAGAAGAAAGGAAATAATGTGAAGTAGGAACTAAAAAGACAATAGAAAAGATCAGTGAAACTAAGAGCTAGTTATTTGAAAGTTAAACATAATAGACAAACCTTTAGCTGAACTTACTAAGAAAAACAAGGAAGAGGACTCAAATAAATACAATTAGGGATGAAACATGAGACATTATAACTGATACCATATAAAAATAAAGAATCATAAGAGACTACTAAGAACAATTATATGCCAACAAATTGAACAACCTAGAGAAATGGATAAATTCCTAGAAGCATACAACCTACCAAGACTGAATCATGAAGGAACAGAAAATCTGAACAGACCAATTACTAATAAGGAGACTAAATCAGTAATTAAATACTTCCTAAAGAACAAAAGTTAATGACCAGATGGCTTCACTGGTGAATTCCATTAAAAGTTTAAAGAGTCAATACCAATCCTTTTCAAACTCTTCCAAAAAGTGTAACTGGAGGGAACACTTCCAAACTCATTTTACAAGACCAGCATTAGACTGATACCGAAACCAGACCAGGACATGGCAAGAAAAGAAGATTACAGGCCAATGTCCTTCATGAATATAGATGCAAAAATCTTCAACAAAATATTAGCAAACAAAATTCAACAGTACTTTGAGTGGGTCATATGCCATGATCATGTGGAATTTATTCCAGGGATACAAGGATGAGTCAATATCCACCAAATCAATCCATGTGTACACCACTTTAACAACATGAAGGATAAAAATATCATCTCAATAGAGGCAGAAAAATAATTTGACAAAATTCATTGTCCATTCATGGACAATGGTTATAGAGGTAATATACCTCAACATAATAAAGTGTATGTATGACGAGCCCATAGCTAACATCATACTCAATTGTGAAAAGCAAAAAGCGTTTCCTCTAAAATAAGGAGCAAGATGAGGATTCCTACTCTCACCTCTTTTATTCAATATAGTACTGGAAGTGCTAGTCAGAGCAATTAGGCAAGAAAGAGAAATAAAAGGCATCCCAAAAGACCCCAAACAGCCAAAGTAATCTTGTGAAAGAAAAACAGAGCTGGAGGAATCAGCCTCCCTGACTTCAAACTATACTACAAACCTACAGTAATCAAGACAGTATGGTACTGCCAGAAAAACAGAAATACAGATCAGTGGAACAGGAGAGAAAGCCCAGAGATAAACCCACGCACATATGGTCACCTTATCTTTGATAAAGGAGGCAAGAATATACAATGGAGAAAAGACAGCCTCTTCAATAAGTGGTGCTGGGAAATCTGGACAGCTACATGTAAAAGAATGAAATTAGAACACTCCCTAACACCATGCAGAAAAATAAACTCCAAATGGATTAAAGACCTAAATGTAAGGCAAGACACTATCAGTCTCTTAGAGGAAAACATAGGCAGAACACTCTGTGACATCAATCACAGCAAGATCCTTTTTGACCCATCTCCTAGAGAAATGGAAATAAAAACAAAAAGAAACAAATGGGACCTAATGAAACTTAAAAGCTTTTGCACAGCGAAGGAAACCACAAACAAGACCAAAAGACAACCCTCAGAATGGGAGAAAATACTTGCAAATGAAGCAACTGACAAAAGATTAATCTCCAAAAATCTACAAGCAGCTCATGCAGCTCAATATCAAAAAAACAAACAACCCAATCCAAAAATGGGCAGAAGATCTAAATACACATTTCTCCAAAGAAGGTATACACATTGCCGACAAACGCATGAAAGGACGCTCAACGTCACTGATCATTAGAGAAATGCAAATCAAAACTACAGTGAGGTATCACCTCACACCAGTCAGAATGGCCATCATCAAAAAATCTAGAAACAATAAATGCTGGAGAGGGTGTGGAGAAAAGGGAACCCTCTTGCACTGTTGGTGGGAATGTAAATTGATACAGCCACTATGGAGAACAGTATGGAGGTTCCTTAAAAAACTAAAAATAGAGCTACCATATGACCCAGCAATCCCACTACTGGGCATACACCCTGAGAAAACCATAACGCTGTGGTACTCAAAAAGAGTCATGTACCACAGTTTTCACTGCAGCACTATTTATAATAGCCAGGACATGGAAGCAACCTAAGTGTCCATCGACAGATGAATGGATAAAGAAGATCTGGCACATATTTACAATGGAATATTACTCAGCCATGTAAAGAAACAAAATTGAGTTATTTTAGTGAGGTGGTTGGACCTAGAGTCTGTCACACAGAGTGAGGTAATTCAGAAAGAGAAAAACAAATCCCAAATGCTAACACATATATATGGGATGTAAAAAAAAAATAGGTTCTGATGAACCTAGGGGCTAGACAGGAATAAAGACACAGACATAGAGAATGGACTTGAGGACATGGGGAGGGGGAAGGGTAAATTGGGACAAAGTGAGAGAGTGGCATGGACATATATACACTACCAAATGTAAGCTAGATAGCTAGTGGGGAGCAGCCACATAGCACAGAGAGGTCGGCTCTGTGCTTTGTGTCCACCTAGAGGGGTGGGATAGGGAGGGTGGAAGGGAGGAGATATGGGGATATATGTATAGCTGATTCACTTTGTTATAAAGCAGAAACTAACACACCATTGTAAAGCAATTATACTCCAATAAAGATGTTTTTTAAAAAAAGGCATCCAAATCTTAAATTAAGAAGTAAAATTGTCTCTATTTATAGATGGCATGATATTATATGTAGATAACTTTAAAGACACCACAAAAACTGTTAAAACTAATAAAGTCCGAAAAGCTGCAGGATACAAAATCAATGTAGAAAAATCAGCTGAACAATGAACTATCAGAAAGAGAAATTAAGAAAATAATCCCATTTACAATTGCATCAAAAAGAATAAAATACTTAGAAATAAATTTAACCAAGGAAGCGAAAGATCTGTACACTGAAAACCATAAGATATTGATGAAAAAAACTGAAGACACAAATAAATGGAAAAATGTTCTGTGCTCATGGATTGGAAGAATTAATATTGTTAAAATGTTCATACTACCCAAAGCGATCTATAGATTCAGTGCAACCACTATCAAAATTCCAATGGAATTTTTCATAGAAATTGAACAATCATAAAATTTGTATGCAGCCACAAAATACTCCAAATAGCCAAAGGGATCTTGAGAAAGAAAAACAAAGCTGGAGGAATCACACTTCCTGACTTCAAACTATATAGCAAAGCAATAGTAATCAAAACCAGCATTGTATTGGCATTAAAGCAGACACATAGATCAATAGAATAGACTAGAAAGCCCGGAAACAAACCCATGCATATATAGTCAATTAATTTTTTACGAAAGAGCCAAGAATATACTGTGGGGAAAGGGTAGTCTCTTCCATAAATGGTGTTGGGAAACTAGACAGCCACATGCAAAAGAATGAATCTGACCTCTGTCTTACACCGTACACCAAAATCAACTCAAAATGGATTAAAGACATATTTAAGGCCTGAAATCATAAAACTTCTAGAAGAAAATATAAGGGGTAAGCTCCTTGAAATTGATTTGGTGATGATTTTTTGGACTTGACAACAAAAACAAAGGCGACAAAAGCAAAAATTAAAAAATGGGACTACATCAAACTAAAAAGCTTCTGCACAGCAAAGGAAACCATCAACAAAATAGAAAGGTAACCAATGGAATGGGAGAAAATATTTGCAAATCGTATAACTGATAAGGGGTTAATATCCAAAATATATAAAGAATCTATACAACTCAATAGCAAGCAAACAATCCAGTTAAAAAGTGGACAGGGAAACTGAATAGACATTTTTCCAAAGCAGACATACAAATGGCCAACATGTACATGAAAAGATGTTCAACATCACTGATCATCAGGGAAATGCACATCAAAATGACAATAACCTATTACCTCACACCTGTTAGAATGACCATCATCAAAAAGACAAGCAATAACAAGTGTTAGGATATGGAGAAAAGGGAAACTTTGTTCAGTGATGGTGGGAATGTAAATTGGTGTAGACACTATGGAGAATAGTATGGAGGTTCCTCAAAAAGTTAAAAAATAGAATTACTGTATGATCCACCATTCCAACTTCAGGGTATAAATCCAAAGAAATGAAAACAGGGTATCAGAGACATAGCTGTACTCCTGTGTTCCACTGCAGCATTATTTACAATAGCCAAGATATGGAAACAACCTAAATGCCCCTCAGTGGGTGCATAGATAAAGAGGATGTGATACACACACACACACACACACACACACACGCACACACACACACACACACACACACAGAGAGGAATATTATTCATCAACGTGAAAAAGGGAATACTGCCATTTGTGACAACATAGATAGACCTTGAGGTCGTTATACTAAGTGAAATAAGCCAGACAGAGAAAGAAAAATGCTGCATTGTATCACTTATGTATGTAATCTAAAAAAAAAAAGTCAAAGTCATAGAAACAGAGTGTTGAAAAGTGATTGCCTGGAGCTGAGGAATGGAAATACAGAGAAGTTAGAAAAAAGGTACAAAGTTTAAGCTGTAAGGTGAATAAGGTCCAAGGATCTAATGTATAACATGGTGACTATAGTTGTTAACAGCGTATTGTATGATTGAAATTTGCTAAGAGAGTAAAATTTAAATGTTCTCACCAAAAAAACCCCATAAAATATATTAAATATGTAAAGTTATAGATGTGTTAATTAAGTAGATGGAGGGAATCCTTTTCCAAGGACCAAACAAAAACTCTGATTGGAATTCAAGCTTCTGCTATGGTCTCGTTCTATTTATGATCCATTTGTACGGGTTTAAGACAGAAAGACAGCTAGTAATAACCCATCTCTCTTTTCTTGACCCAACATAATTAACCCTCTCTTTCAGGGAAAAAATGCAGTACTCTCTCACAGTGGAGGGCAGCTATAGACAATTAATGCCTTCTGCTTCCTGTGGTCATGCATGTCTTCTGTGCCGCTGGCCCTGCTGGCTGATTGTTGGACCAGCCGGTTATGCTGTGGCCCGTGCCCATAGCCTGTGAGAAACATGAAGCTGCCAAACTAATAGTCCTAGCGTTAGTGGGAAATAGGAATTATATTTTACATATATGCGAAATTTGGGCAGAAAATATAGCCTGAGAAATCCTGTCGGGACCTATATAAAAAATATTCTGTATGTTCTCTCTCCAAGGATTTTGTCATTTATTGTATTACACAAATCTACAAATATTTAGTAGTTTTGTTTCATATGCTTTTCTTTGCAATAAAAATTTTAGCCATAATGAGCCCCCCCCCAAAAAAAAGTTTAGGTCACAGTACATTCATGAGTCTTCATAATCTTAATCAAGTCCCTCTTGCCCACCTATCATTTGGCCATTCCCTTCATGCCAGTGGTTCCCAAACTAGCAGCATCCGCATCACCTGGGAACTTGTTAGAAATAAAAATTCTTAGGCCTTTTATACTAGAAATTCTGAAGGTAAGGCTCAGCAATCTGTGTTTTAAGAAGCCCTCTAGGCCGTTGATGTTAATTTTAAAACCACTAGTCTAAGCCTTCACACATGCAGGCTCTGCTTCATATAATGCCCTTCCTTCTTTCTCTGAGATACCTCTGCTCACCCTTCTAGATCCCAGTCTGCTGTGATGCCTACCCTAACAACTGTCTCCCTTTTACTCTCATAATCCTTTAGGATAGAAATCTCCTTTATGCTGGCATTGTCTTTTGTCTTCATTTGGATTCCTCCAAAAGCTGATGCTGAGGAAGGAACTCCAGCCCAAGTAGGTTATTTGGGAGGTACAGGGAACATCTCAGGGAAGTGAGACAGGAACCGGAAGGAAGCCAGTAAAAGGTGTGTTTTCAACTCAGTTAACACTTTGGGTTTCTGGAGCTTAATCCCCATGAGGAAACTTTGAGAGACAGTGTAAAAGATATACCTCAGAGTTATCCCACTTGATGGTGCCAGATGAGCTGGGAGTATTTATACATCAATTCCCATCCATTATTGTTGGGGTGCTGCTTCCAGGGGTGTTAATTCCTGAGCAGTTTTGTCTTGCCATATAAGTAGGCAAAGCAGACTTCTGCAGCCAGAGGGAGTCCTCAGGCAGAGAAATCTAAGTGTTGGCGTTTCAAAGTTGAGCCAGTGTACTTTGAAACGGAAAGGCAAGGAGATGTGCGCTGGGCAAGTACTTTATATGTTACAATTTTGGCACATGTCCTCATTAAAATGGTTAATACACACGTTAAACTGGGAGTTTCTCATTGGAAGGGATAGTATCTTTTTTCATCTTTAATACCCCCTGGGTTGAACATTCTGACAGCTCCAATAACTAAGCATTCAATAAATGTTTATTAAAGGAATGAATTAATGGTTAAATAAAACAGGCAAATACTATACGTCATGTGCGTTTATGGGCTGTGGGCTGTGAACATGGATATTTTATTTCTTAGAAGTTGTTTCTTTACACGTATTAAATTAAAAAAAATTTCTGCTTCTACTCTTTCCTCTTTCTGCACAAACTATATTGACTCGCTTGAGAGCACAGCATATACTGATGTTAATCAAACCTCAGATGAAACACCTAAAATGATAGAAAAGAATCTTCTCTAATTAAATAATAAAGTAACCCCTACAGGCTTAGACATGTGCCTTCGGGTGTAGGAAAGAAAAACTTTAATGAATATAGTAGTTTTTTACCAAGAATATTTTCCTCATACACTTGTGCTTTTAATAAGATGGAATGTGAAATAGCAAAAGGAGCTTGATTTTTATGAAGATATTTATTCATAACTTAGTAAGTCAGATATGATGAAAGTTTCCTTGAGTTATACTTGCTAGGGTTGGGTCAGATTTTAGTTCAGTGAATTTGAAGCAAAGGTGTCTTACCTACATGATGCTGTGCTAGAATTGGTCCGCTCCCATAGGACATACATCCTGGGGAGTAGGAGTGGGGGAGTCCACCACATGTTCATGGGATCAGCGGACTCAACTAAAATGAGCATCACAATCATATTCCTAATAAGGTACCCCTGGCATATTTATTTGTCATATGTTTGTCTACATAAAATATATATATATGTATGTTATATATATATGTATATACACACACATACATAACCAGAAGTCTGCCTTGAAATTAATTACTGCTTATCTAACTTTATAAGAAAGTCCTTTGGACACTTTCCCTTTGACTTATGGATACAACTCCCAGCAAAATAGGTCATGGTTCTTATTTTCTTTACTGCTTAAAACCTCTGATAGCCTAGATATTTTCTCCTTGCTATTTCTTTTTTGTTGTTGTTTAACATCTGTACTGGACTATAATTGTTTTACAATGGTGTGTTAGTTTGTGCTTTATAACAAAGTGAATCAGTTATACACAAATTCCCATATCTCTTCCCTCTTGCCTCTCCCTCCCTCCCGCCCTCCCTATCCCACCCCTCTAGGTGGTCACAAACCACTGAGCTGATCTCCCTGTGCTATGCGGCTGCTTCCCACTAGCTATCTATTCTACGTTTGGTAGTGTATATATGTCCATGCCACTCTCACTTTGTCACAGCCTCCCCTTCCCCCTCCCCACATTCTCAAGTCCATTCTCTAGTAGGTCTGCATCTCCATTTCTGTCTTACCCCTAGGTTCTTCATGACCATTTTTTTTTCTTAGATTCCATATATATGCGTTAGCATACGGTATTTGTTTTTCGCTTTCTGACTCACTTCGCTCTGTATGACAGACTCTAGGTCCAACCACCTCACTACAAAACGCTCAATTTCGTTTCTTTTTATGGCTGAGTAATATTCCATTGTATATATGTGCCACATCTTCTTTATCCATTCATCCGATGATGGACACTTAGGTTGCTTCCAT
>NC_041234.1:16189811-16190733 GCF_002837175.3 Physeter macrocephalus | reverse complement strand
TTGGAGATTAATCCTTTGTCAGTTGCTTCATTTGCAAGTATTTTCTCCCATTCTGAGGGTTGTCTTTTGCTCTTCTTTATGGTTTCCTTTGCTGTGCAAAAGCTTTTAAGTTTCAATAGGGCCCCTTTATTTATTTTCGTTTTTATTTCCATTTTTCTAGGAGGTGGGTCTAAAAGGATTTTGCTGTGATTTATGTCATAGAGTGTTCTGCCTATGTTTTCCTCTAAGAATTTGATAGTTTCTGGCCTTACATTTAGGTTTTTACTCCATTTTGAGCTTATTTTTGTTTATGGTGTTAGGGAGTGTTCTAATCTCATACTTTTACATGTAGCTGTCCAGTTTTCCCAGCACCACTTATTGAAGAGGCTGTCTTTTCTCCATTGTATATTCTTGCCTCCTTTATCAAAGATAAGGTAACGATATGTGCATGGGTTTATCTCTGGGCTTTCTATCCTGTTCCATTGATCTATATTTCTGTTTGTGTGCCAGTACCATACTGTCTTGATTACTGTAGCTTTGTAGTATAGTCTGGAGTCAGGGAACCTGATTCCTCCAGCTCCATTTATGGTTCTCAAGATTGTTTTGGCTCTTCGGGGTCTTTTGTGTTTCCATACAAAGTGTGAAATTTTTTGTTTGGATTCCTTTTCTTTCTTTTTCTTCTCTGATTGCTGTGGCTAAAACTTCCGAAACTATGTTGAATAAGAGTGGTGAGAGTGGGCAACCTTGTCTTGTTCCTGATCTTAGTGGAAATGGTTTCAGTTTTTCACCATTGAGGACGATGTTGGCTGTGCGTTTGTCATATATGGCCTTTATTATATTGAGGGAAGTTCCCTCTCTGCCTACTTTCGGCAGTGTTTTTATCATAATTGGGTGTTGAATTTTGTCGAAAGCTTTCTCTGCATCTATTGAGATGATCATATGG
>NC_041234.1:16187732-16188804 GCF_002837175.3 Physeter macrocephalus | reverse complement strand
TTTATGATTTCTTTCCTTCTGCTAAATTTGGGGTTTTTTTGTTCTTCTTTCTCTAATTGCTTTAGGTGCAAAGTTAGGTTGTTTATTCGAGATGTTTCCTGTTTCTTAAGGTAGGATTTTATTGCTATAAACTTCCCTCTTAGAACTGCTTTTGCTTCATCCATAGGTTTTGGGTCATCGTGTCTCCATTTTCATTTGTTTTTAGGTATTTTTTATTTCCTCTTTGATTTCTTCAGTGATCACTTTGTTATTAAGTAGTGTACTGTTTAGCCTCCATGTGTTTATATTTTTTACAGATCTTTTCCTGTAATTGATATCTAGTCTCATAGCGTTGTGGTTGGAAAAGATACCTGATACGGTTTCAGATTTCTTAAATTTACCAAGGCTTGATTTGTGACCCAAGATATGATCTATCCTGGAGAATGTTCCATGAGCACTTGAGAAAAATGTGTATTCTGTTGTTTTTCGATGGAATGTCCTATAAATATCAATTAAGTCCATCTTGTGTAATGTATCATTTAAAGCTTGTGTTTCCTTATTTATTTTCATTTTGGATGATCTGTAAATTGGTGAAAGTGGAGTGTTAACGTCCCCTACTATGAATGTGTTACTGTCGATTTCCACTTTTATGGCTGTTAGTATTTGCCTTATGTATTGAGGTGCTCCTATGTTGGGTGCATAAATATTTACAATAGTTATAACTTCTTGGATCTTCCCGTGATCATTATGTAGTGTCCTTCTTTGTCTCTTGTAATAGTCTTTGTTTTAAAGTCTATTTTGTCTGATATGAGAATTGCTACTCCAGCTTTCTTTTGATTTCCATTTGCGTGAAATATCTTTTTCCATCCCCTCACTTTCAGTCGGTATGTATGTCTAGGTCTGAAGTGGGTCTGTTGTAGACAGCATATATATGGGTCTTGTTTTTGTATGCATTCAGCCAGTCTGTGTCTTTTGGTGGGAGCATTTAATCCATTTGCATTTAAGGTAATTATCGATATGTATGTTCCTATTCCCATTTTCTTAATTGTTTTGGGTTTGTTCTTGTAGGTCTTTTCCTTCTCTTGTGTTTCTT
>NC_041234.1:16147913-16187031 GCF_002837175.3 Physeter macrocephalus | reverse complement strand
TCTTCAAATATTTTCTCCATCCCTTTCTTTTTCTCTTCTTCTTCTGGGACCCCTGTAATTCGAATGTTGGTGCGTTTAATGTTGTCCCAGACGTCTCTGAGACTGTCCTCAGTTCTTTTCATTCTTTTTTCTTTATTCTGCTCTGCAGTAGTTATTTCCACTATTTTATCTTCCAGGTCACTTATCCGTTCTTTTGCCTCAGTTATTCTGCTACTGATCCCATCTAGAGTATTTTTAATTTCACTTATTGTGTTGTTCGTCGTTGCTTGTTTCCTCTTTAGTTCTTCTAGGTCCTTGTTAAATGTTTCTTGCATTTTCTCTCTTCTATTTCCAAGATTTTGGATCATCTTTACTATCATTATTCTGAATTCTTTTTCAGGCAGACTGCCTATTTCCTCTTCATTTGTTAGGTCAGGTGGGTTTTTATCTTGCTCCTTCATCTGCTGTGTGTTTTTCTGTCTTCTCATTTTGCTTATCTTACTGTGTTTGGGGTCTCCTTTTTGCAGGCTGCAGGTTCGTAGTCCCTGTTGTTTTTGGTGTCTGTCCCCAGTGGCTAAAGTTGGTTCAGTGGGTTGTGTCGGCTTCCTGGTTGAGGGGACTAGTGCCTGTGTTCTGGTGAATGAGGCTCGATCTTGTCTTTCTGGTGGGCAGGTCCACGTCTGGTGGTGTGTTTTGGGGTGTCTGTGGCCTCTTTATGTTTTTAGGCAGCCTCTCTGCTAATGGGTGGGGTTGTGTTCCTGTCTTGCTAGTTGTTTGGCATAGGGTGTCCAGCACTGTAGGTTGCTGGTCGTTGAGTGAAGCTGGGTGTTGGTGTTGAGATGGAGATCTCTGGGAGATTTTCACCGTTTGATATTGCGTGGAGCTGGGAGGTCTCTTGTGGATCAGTGTCCTGAAGTTGGCTCTCCCACCTCAGAGGCACAGCACTGACTCCTGGCTGCAGCACCAAGAGCCTTTCATCCACATGGCTTAGAATAAAAGGGAGGAAAAGTAGAAAGAAAGAGAGAGATAGAGAGAGAGAGAGAGAAAGAGAAAGGAAGGAAGGAAGCAAGGAAGAAAGAAGGAAAGAAAGAAAATAAAGTAATATAAAATAAAATAAAGTTATTAAAATAAAAAATAATTATTAAGAAAAAAAAATTTTTTTAATTAAAAAAAAAAAAATGGACGAACAGAACCCTGGGACAAATGCAAATGGTGAAAGCAAAGCTATACAGACGAAATCTCACACAGAAGCATACACATACACACTCACAAAAAGAGGAAAAGGGGAAAAAATAATATATCTTGCTCTCAAAGTCCACCTCCTCAATTTGGGATGATTTGTTGTCTCTTCAGGTTTTCCACCAATGCAGGGTACATCAAGTTGATTATGGAGATTTAATCCGCTGCTCCTGAGGCTGCTGGGAGAAATTTCCCTTTCTCTTCTTTGTTCGCAGAGCTCCCGGGGTTCAGCTTTGGATTTGGCGCTGCCTCTGCGTATAGGTCGCTGGAGGGCATCTGTTCTTCGCTCAGACAGGACGGGCTTAAAGGAGCAGCTGATTCGGGGGCTCTGGCTCACTCAGGCCGGGGGGAGGGAGTCGTATGGAGTGCGGGGCGAGCTTGCAGCGGCAGAGGCCGGCGTGACGTTGCACCAGTCTGAGGCCCACCGTGCGTTCTCCCGGGGATGGTGTCCCTGGATCACGGGACCCTGGCAGTGGCGGGCTGCACAGGCTCCCAGGAGGGGAGGTGTGGATAGTGACCTGTGCTCGCACACAGGCTTCTTGGTGGTGGCAACAGAAGCCTTAGCATCTCATGCCCGTCTCTGGGGTCCACGCTGATCACCGCGTCTCGCGCCCGTCTCTGGAGCTCATTTAAGCGGCACCTCTCCTCGCGCACCAGGAAACAAAGAGGCAAGAAAAAGTCTCTTGTCCCTTCGGCAGCTCCAGACTTTTTCCCGGTCTCCCTCCCGGCTAGCTGTGGTGCACTAGCCCCTTCAGGTTGTGTTCACGCCGTCAACCCCAATCCTCTCCCTGCATCCGATCCGACCTCCGAAGCCTGAGCCTCAGCTACCAGCCCCCGCCCGTCCCGGCGGGTGAGCAGACAAGCCTCTCGGGCTGGGGAGTGCTGGTCGGCACTGATCCTCTGTGCGGGAATCTCTCTGCTTTGCCCTCCGCACCCCTGTGGCTGCGCTCTCCTCCGTGGCTCCGAAGCTTCTTTCCTCCTTCACAGCTCCCTCCCACTGGTGCACGTCAGGTCCCTATTCTTTTGTCTCTGTTTATTCTTTTTTCTTTTGCCCTACCCAGGTACGTGGGGAGTTTCTTGCCTTTTGGGAGGTCTGAGGTCTTCTGCCAGCGTTCAGTGGGTGTTCTGTAGGAGTTGTTCCACCTGTAGTTGTATTTCTGATGTATCTGTGGGGAGGAAGGTGATCTCTGCATCTTACTCTTCTGCCATCTTCCCAGCTCTCCTTGCTATTTCTAATTGAAATGTTAGTCTGGTGTAATTTTAACACTAATTCTCTGTTAACTCCACTTGGCTCTTCTAAATTTGTTCTTTTTCTATTGCAGTATTTCTGCATGTTTGAAGCCCAACTTACAGTAGTAAAATGGGAATATTTTTTCTTTGGAAAATTATTTTATTTTTTTATAAATTTATTTATTTTATTTTATTTTATTCATTTTTGGTTGTGTTGGGTCTTAGTTGCTACACGTGGGCTTTCTGTAGTTGCGGTGAGCGGGGGCTACTCTTCATTGCAGTGCACAGACTTCTCATTGAGGTGGCTTCTCTTGTTGCTGAGCACCAGCTCTGTGCTCATGGGCTTCAGTAGTTGTGGCTCGCGAGCTCTAGAGCGCAGGCTCGGTAGTTGTGGCGCACCGGCTTAGCCGCTCCACGGCATGTGGGATCTTCCCAGACCAGGGCTCGAACCCATGTCCCCTTCATTGGCAGGCAGATTCTGAACCATTGTGCCACCAGGGATGCCCCGGAAAATTATTTTAGAATGAATTGACAATTATAAATGCCACTATTAATTTTTTCAATTACGTAAACTTTGAGATTGGTTCTAATAAAATGAAATGTATTCCGTATATATGTGTTAACATACGGTAAAGACATAGAGAATGGACTTGAGGACACGGGGAGGGGGAAGGGTAAGCTGGGATGAAGTGAGAGAGTGGCATAGACATATATACACTACCAAATGTAAAATAGCTAGCTGGTGGGAAGTAGCCGTATGGCACAGGGGTCAGCTTGGTGCTTTGTGTCCACCTAGAGGGGTGGGATAGGGAGGGTGGGAGGGAGACGCAAGAGGGAGGAGATATGGGGATATATGTATGCATATAGCTGATTCACTTTGTTATACAGCAGAAACTAACACACCATTGTAAAGCAATTATACTCCAATAAAGGTGTTAAAAAAATGAAATGTAGTAAACATTAGAAAAAATAATAGCTTGTATATGTTCCTTAATGTGGTAGATGATAACCATTATGTGTGTGGGGGCTCTTGTTAATTATAACTACCTTAATAGGAAAAGCAGCCTTGTGGAAGGTAATAGTCCCAACGAAACTGTATAAGCCCATGTAGAATCAAGCTAAGTGAAAAGTTAATTGTTTCAATTTTATTTTTATATTTGTGTTATTGTGCTCTCATGCCAAATATATTCTAAGGTACACAGTAATCCTTATCTTTATTTTTAATAATGGTTGAAAGAAATGAGTGCCCATGTAAAAAAGAGACACTTTTATAAGCTGATCTCAAGTGGTATATTTTGATTTGCTATAACAGCCTATGGAGGAAATGAACATTTTGGTAGCCTAAGAAGGAAAATGTCATACTTTTCTATTTTTTGATCTTACCCTGCATATTTAGAATTTGTGTTTTAATACTTTTGAGAAGATAATGACACCTAAATGTATTATTTGCCCTGAAGATCAAAATATGTTCACCTTTTTTTCCCCCTCTCATTCTCCCTTAGCAGAAAACAATTGAAGTTAATTTTGTAGCCAAATGAAGGGCACTGTCCATCCCTCATTTAGAAAGAAACCAGGAAAGACAGATGACTCCGTTTGCTTTAGTAGTTTAGGTTTGCTCAATTATAATAGCAATAAAATCATTTTACACATAGTGAAATGTCTGAGTCTTAAACGACAAGAATACTAGATCTACCTGAAGATATCATTCTCCTTTTGTTTGTGAATGAGGAAATGTACAGAAGGAGTCATACATATTTTCTTCATTTATAGTTACATGTTGAAAAGAAAATGATTATATATATATTTGAAATTTTAATAATGTTTTATGAGCATGGCAGTTACATTTATATCACATGGTTATTTATATATGTAATATTTATATATTCATATTTTTATACATCTGATATTATGATTATTGTTATTGCCAACATTGAGTGAGCACTTACCATGTGCTTAACAATATTTACTATATTATTCCTAATCCTCATAACAGTTTTGCAAAGTGGATATTATCATGCCTATTTCACAAATGAGAATTATAAAACTAGCAAATTAAATCACCTGCTGAAGTTTACAAAGCACTATTAAGCAGTAAAGCAGAATATGAAACCCATGTTTACGTGTCTTCAAACTTCATAAGCTGCACACCTTCCTTGTTTTATGGCCTGTTTTATTATTGTTATTATTATTATTTTATTTTTGGCCACGCCACATGGGCATGCAGGATCTTAGTTCCCTTACCAGGGGTTGAACCTGCACCCTGTGCAGTGGAAGCACAGAGTCTTAAACACTGGACCACCAGGGAAGTCCCCTATGGCCTGTTTTATTTATTTATTTTGTTTGGGTTTTTTTTTGTTTTGTTTTTTAAATTTTTATTGGGGGTATAATTGCTTTACAATGGTGTGTTAGTTTCTGCTGTATAACAAAATGAATCAGCTATACGTATACATATGTCCCCATATCCCCTCCCTCTTGCGTCTTCCTCCCACCCTCCCTATCCCACCCCTCTAGGGGGTCACAAAGTACCGAGCTGATCTCACTGTGCTATGCAGCTGCTTCCCACTAGCTATCTATTTTATGTTTGGTAGTGTATATATGTCCATGCTATGGCCTGTTTTAAATTGAAACTATGTCTTCATACAGAATGTGAGACTAAATTCTAAAGATGTGTAAATTTAAATTCAATGCTCACATTTTGTAAAGGAGATCCATGAATATATCAGGTCCTCAAGAAGAATTTTATCTTAAACTTTTTAAGAAATTTAGATTATTTTATTTAGACTGCTGAATCAGTTTCTGTAGTTAAATTTCCCAAAATATCCTAATGTTAAAGGTAACATTACAGCTCACTAATAGCAAACTATTTTTACTACTTTGAGTATTTTTACAGGGTGCTAATTGTACCACATCAAGAACTTGAAATTGCATAATTTTTAGGTTAATATTAGCATAATCCTACATTGTCTTTTTCACAAGCAGTGCAGGAATAGCATACACTAACTATTTTTCCCACATGACAGAACTGTCAAATACTGCAGTCTTTACACAGTCATTGCCCTGCTGGGACTTTGGACTATAGCAAAGATGTTTGTAAAAGAGAAAGAAAAAGGAAATTTGTAGAATACCACAGACATTAGTAATATCAGAGAAACTTTTCTTTTTCTTTTTTTAACGTCTTTATTGGAGTATAATTGCTTTACAGTGGTGTGTTAGTTTCTGCTGTATAACAAAGTGAATCAGCTATACATATACATATATCACCATATTCCCTCCCTCTTGCGTCTCCCTTCCACCCTCCCTATCCCACCCCTCTAGGTGGTCACAAAGCACGGAGCTGATCTCCCTGTGCTATGCGGCTGCTTCCCACTAGCTAGCTATTTTACATTTGGTAGTGTATATATGTCCATGCCACTCTCTCACTTCATCCCAGCTTACCCTTCCCCCTCCCTGTGTCCTCAAGTCCATTCTCTACGTCTGCGTCTTTATTCCTGTCCTGCCCCTAGCTTCTTCAGAACCATTTCCTTTTTTTTCTTAGATTCCATATATGTGTGTTAGCACTTGGTATTTGTTTTTCTCTTTCTGACTTATTTCACTCTGTAGGACAGACTCTGGGTCTATCCACCTCTCTACAGATAACTCAGTTTCGTTTCTTTTTATGTCTGAGTGATATTCCATTGTATATATGTGCCACATTTTACTTATCCATTCATCTGTCGATGGACACTTAGGTTGCTTCCATGTCCTGGCTGTTGTAAACAGTGCTGCAATGCACATTGCGATGCATGACTCTTTTTGAATTATGGTTTTCTCAGGGTGTATGCCCCGTAGTGGGATAAAAACAAAAATAAACAAATGGGACCTAATTAAACTTAAAAGCTTTTGCACAGCAAAGGAAATCATAAACAAGATGAAAAGACAGCCCTCGGAATGGGAGAAAATATTTGCAAACTGACAGAGGATTAATCTCCAAAATATACAAGCAGCTCATGCAGCTCAATATCAAAAAGAACAAACAACCCAATCCAAAAATGGGCAGAAGACCTAAATAGACATTTCTCCAAAGAAGATATACAGATTGCCAACAAACACATGAAAGGATGCTCAATATCACTAATCATTAGAGAAATGCAAATCAAAACTACAGTGAGGTATCACCTCACACCGGGCAGAATGGCCATCATCAAAAATCTAGAAATAATAAATGCTGGAGCGGGTGTGGAGAAAAGGGAACCCTCTTGCACTGTTGGTGGAAATGTAGATTGATACAGCCACTATGAAGAACAGTATGGGGGTTCCTTAAAAAACTAAAAATAGAGCTACCAGACGACCCAGCAATCCCACTACTGGGCATATACCCTGAGAAATCCTTTTATTTTTATAATTAGCTAATTAAGTAATCAGATGTCAAGTGTAGGTGAAGATATGGACCCCTACCTATTTGGGTACTTCTAAATTTATCTCAGGGATGTTTAGGGTGTCTCTTCCTAAGCCAAAATAATATGCTTAATCAAGGTCCCCCAAATTCCTAATATCCACTTAGGTCAAGTTCTTGATTTTGGTGAATACATATATATATGAGTGTGTATGTGTGATATTGTATGTACTTAAAATTCAAAAAGTCCTTATTTAAGATGACTCAAGGTTTTCCATGAGACTTTTCTATTTTAACCTCCTTTTCCACAAATCTGCCTACTTGTAGGAAAAAGAAACTACTACAATACCGATTTTAGTTCCTATCCAGATATGTGTGCCCAATTCGAGACCAGCAAAATTTCAAAAAAAACAACACTTTAGAAGTCTAAAGACTTTTAAGATTTCTTTAAATATTTTTAGGTGTAAAGTGTTTGTGAGCCTTTACAAATAATGTCGTCAGCATTGATCTAACTTTATCATTATTTTTAAGGTAACACTATTGAGTTCTTTGATGTAAGGTGAATTTTATCAATATTATTTTATTTGAAACTTTCCCATTAAAGAGTCATAGTTCTTAAGTAAGTATTCGTCCTCATACTTAAATTAGATGTCGGCAAGTTTGTATAAAGTGTATTATTTTTTTAGGATGGTGTTGAGCTAAATTATTTATATTTAAAAGTTATTTTCTGTTTTCTATTATTAAGATCTACAATTCACTGAAAACATATTTACCTATTTGGAAAATGATTTCTGATATAGGCTAAGATATTTTTAAATTCTAAATTCTGTGTCAGTGTTATAAAATGTGCAGATTACTTAAGGTTTTTATTAACAGCAATAGCACTAAAATGTTATTGCTATCTATAGCTTACAGCATACATTCATCCTCATCAAAATGCTGTGTAATGTAGGCAATATTATCCTGGCTTTATTTATGAGAGACCTGGATTCAAAGAGGTAAAGTGATATACCTAAGCCTTCATGGCTCCTAAGTGGAACATATAAGGAGCCAATGGAAATTACTCATGAACTCTTTTATTCATTCATTCATTCATTTAAAAAATGTATTAAACACTTATCCTGTGCCAGGAACTTTGCTTAGTACTAGGAATTCAAAGGTGAATGAGGTGTATTCCTTTCTCTAAAAGGCTCATAGTCTGCTGGGAAAGACAGCTCTGTAAATACATAGTTAGAACATGAAGTAGTATGTTAATAGAGGTTTTTGCACAGTGAGGGGAGTTTGTCTGAGGAAGTAACTAATTTCAGGGGAGACAGGCCTCACAGAATAAAGTGACATTGCAGAGGTCTGGCATTCTAAGATATAGCAAAAGGCCCAGAGTAAAAGGGGCGGTGGATTGTTATGGAAGTTTTTGAGATATTCAGTGTTTGAAAGTGTAATATATACATTGTGGGCTGTGTGAATGTCTGTGAACGTTCATGTTGGAACCAAAGAGGAAGAAGGGATGGCGGCGTAGACCTAGGTTAGAGAGTGGTCAGAAACTGACTATAGGGAAAAATTAGTTAAAATATTGTGAGAAAAAGTTATTAGGGGATTTCAAGGAAGGCTATGGAAGTGAGGCTGGAGGGAAGAAGCCAAATTGAAGACTCATTTCTGGTTTAGAATTGATGAGATAGATATAGAGGCAAGCATGGTGAGAAAGAAAGGGAGGAGTAAAGAATGACCTCAAGATTTCGAGCTTGGAAATCCTTAACTAAAATTATAAGACTTAGAGGAGAAAATAAGGAATTGTAAACATGTCATGTTTGAGGTTCACATAGAATGTTCTGGTGAGCATAGTACAAAAAACAGCTAGGTGTAGAGCTCAGGTGAGGGCTAGAACCTGGGGCTATGTGGTAATCAGTTTATAGATGATGGGTAGGTAAAGTACAACCCATGGGCCAAATCTGGCCCAACACCTGTTTTTGTAAATAGAGTTTTATTGGGATCTAGCCAAACCCATTTGCTTTTATTCAGTCTATGGCTGATGTTGAGCTACTATGGCAAAGCTGAGTAGTTGTTACAAAGATTGCATGGCTAACAAGGCCTAAAATATTTTTTTCAAGCACTTTATAGATAAAGTTTGCCAACCCCTGCTGTAGATGTTACCTGAACCTTTAAGAGTGAATGAGATTGTATAGGGAACTGTCCAGACGGGAAATCCAAACCCAAAAGGTTCACCTGTAATAACTAGGTGAACTAGGTTTTCTTGTTTTGTTTTGGTTTTTGAGGGAAAAATATCCCTGTCTCCTTTAAACATGGCAAAAGAGTCCCCTGTAATTGGAAAGGGGTCACATTAAGTGTTGATGTCTGTAAGTCTGTAATACAGTTCAGATATGGTCTGTCTTTTCTGTTTGTTCATGTGGCAATAAATGGAAACTTATGAGATACAGGGGAAACAAAATGTATAGAATTTAGCAGTGGAGAGAGGGAATAGAGGCCTGAGAATGAGTTCCTAAACTCCAGTATTATAACCACTGTGAGAAACAAAATCAAAGAACCACTCCAAACTGGTGAAGCCTGAGAATCAGACTCACAACCTAGAGAGGAATAAAGATGAAATAAACTGAGTGTTACAAAATAAAATGTCAATCCAGAGCTGTAAAAATGCTAGCAATGGATATATTGAAAACAGTAAAACTGAATGAGAAAGCTCACTTTAAAACACTGTATTTGTTTATTTCTTTGCCCACCTCTATAAATATTTCAAATTATAAAAGTTTTAGTTACAATGAGAGAATAACTAGCAGAGTTGGGGGGTGTCTGAATTGGGGCAGAGGCTTATTTTTCACAGCACACACTTTTATTTTTCCACTGTACAGCATTATTTTGTTCTGTTTGTATGCCTTGCCTTAAAAATTAAAACAGAATGTCTTGCTGCGAAAAATATATATATACATTCTATTTCACACTATACACAAAAATGTAATACTGGAGGATTATAGATATGAATGGGCAAAAGCAAATTAATAAAACTTTTATAACAGTAAAGGCGTATTTGTAAATGAATATTGGGTAATGGAAGATTTCTTAAAGAGATGTATAAAGCACTAATCATAAAGTAATAAACTGGACTATATGTTAATAACTTCTGTACATCAAAAGACGACATTGAGAGAGTGAAAATGCAAGTCACAGAGTGGGATAAGATATTTGGAACACACATATAAATAATATAATGTGTATATCCATAATCATGAAGAATTCCTGTAAATTTTTAAGAACAGACTATCTGGTAGAAAACTGGGAGAAGTTCTTGAAATGTGAGAAGGGGCACAAAGAGGGCTTCTGAGCTGCTGACAATGTTTTCTATCTTGATCTGGATGGTATTCATAGAATGATCACTTTGTAGTAAATAACAACTGTGTTTTATGTTTCACAATAACACCAAGACTTTTGTCATCTTCACAAAATAAGAAATACAAATGGCCAATAAACATGGAAAGATTTTGTCAGCCCCATTAGTAGTCAGGAACTTGCAAATTAAAACTAAAATAAGATATCACTATATACTACCCAGAATAGTTGAAATTTAAAAGTCTGATAGTACCACATTGTGGTGAGAATATGGAACAACTGGAATTCTCATACACTGCTACTTGGACTATAAATTGTAAATAAGAGTATAAACTTTCATTCACTACTACGACTAGGGGTAAAGACGATTTGGCACTAATTGGTAATATTAGAGATGTGCATGCATGACTGATGGTCCATCAGTTTCACTCCTAGGTATATACTCTACAGAAATGCTTGTGTACACATTCCAGGAGACAGGTACAGGAATGCCTATAGTGGCATCATAGTAGCCCCAAACTAGAAACAACCTAGATATTTATTAACAGTTAAAAAAGAAAATCACACAATGGAATATTATACAGCAATGTATAAGCAAAAAGATTGATTAACCTTAAATGTATAGTATTGAGCGAATGCACCATCATACCAAAAAATACATATTATATGGTTCCATGTATAAGAAGTTCAAAAACATACCACAGCCAAACTCTACTGTTAGAAATGCATATTTAAATTACAAACTTCTAAGGAAATGATTACCACGAAAGTTAGGATGGAGGTTATATTGTGGGAGAAAGAGGGGATAACGATTGTGAGGGGTTTCAAGAGGGATTTCTGACTGCTGGAGATTTAAAAAAAATTTTTTTTCTTGGGTTATGGTAACATGGTATTATATAGATTCTTCTGTTTTTTAGTTATATTTCACAATAAAAGGTGTTTAAAAAACAAATATATATATAGAGTGGTCAGAGCCACGCATGGTCAACCATGGATTCTCTGCCGGAGTTGTGATTCAGCTTCTGTAAACAAGCTAATTCCATCATCTATTTAATTAATTTAAAGCCTGAAAATAAACTTGTTTCTTATACATCTGATTCTCCACCAGAGAGGCAATGACATGGCTTGGATTCTATACTGGTGATTTGATTTGCATTTGAAAACCTAAGCAAATATAGACAGAATAATAATAACAAAAACTACTACTCATATTTGTTGAACCCTACCAATTGCTGTTCTAAGAAATTTAAATACATTCATATATGTAACCCTCAAAATTAGCCTTAGGAGGGAGATACTACTTTTATAATAACTTTTCAGAGAGGTCACTTACTTGCCTAAGGCCACAAAGTAGACGGTGGAGCCATGATTCCACCCTAGGCAATCTGACCACTGTGCTCTGCCTGTGTGAGGAGGCAAGGCCATGGGTTCGGGTATAAGCCTGTGTCCCGTGAGTGGCTGCAGTGAGACAGCCAACTGGAGTGGAGTCTAATTATACATGCATGGATCTAGGCTCAGTATATAAATTAGTCATGAGAGAACTGACTTTTGTCTAGAAATCTCAGGAGTAAGATTTAAAGGGGGTACGAGAGGGGTGAGGAAAGTTGAAGCCATGGAAGAGTTCCCCAGGGTGAGCCACTTTCTGTAGGAAATACTTCAGTACTGCTAGTATACTTAGGTTTTATTAAATAATTTGATTACTGGGGAAACAGGGTTCGGGGAGTGCGGGTGTGGGAAGGTGAGTTATGTACTATGATTTGAGGCAAATGACTAATTTAACCTTTATTCATCAGCTGCTATAGTTTGGACCATGAGACTTTCGCCAAGAGCCCTCCCACTCACCTAGTCAAAGATGAAATAAGTAGAAGGAAATACTCAGCAGCCCAGTGCTGAGTTTGCAGACCTTAATTATAAAGCCACAATGGATATGTCAGAAGGCTACTAGGGTGTTATTTCTTTAAATTTATTTCATGGAATTGAGCATCACCTTAATGGCCAGAAAGTGTTAAAGTATGTCCCAAAGTACCTAAATTATTCCCTAAATGTAATTTATGCTCTAGAATAATCTGACTAACTTGATTTAGAACAGCAGGAAATAAGTTATGCTGCACATAAATGAAGCAGCAGTGTAATTTTAAATACTGCTTGCATAGTGAATGAGGATTTTAATATTTGCAAAATTTTAAAATCACTTGATTTATTATCCATATGTTTATACTGACATTTTTTTGTTTTTTATTTAGTTGGGTCTACATTTCCTGTTACTGCCAGGAAAAAAAGCAGCAACTTTTTTTTTCCCCTTGTAATAATACAGAGGGTAAAACTAATATTTCTTTCCCTGAATGCTATTTCTAACATCTCTATGTGTTTCTGGTTGTTGCTGCCTTTTTCCTCAGTCATGGACCACCCAGTTAGTGGAATGAGAGGAATTTAGGGAGCATAGTGAGTGATTAGAGATTAAATTTATAAATGTAACATTGCAAAACTAGCAAAATTTATATCTATTCATTTTGAATGTTCCTTGGTGGGAAGGAGTTTAAGTTTATAAGTAGTCATGATAAAAAATGAAACGCTACATAGTAAATTCAAGAATAGATTTAGACTTGGCTGTTAACAATGTGTATTAAAATGCTGGAAAGTATATTTAAGATTTTTATGTGATGCTTGAAATGGAATTTAAAATATTATTACTCACAATAAATGTCATCACATGTAAAGTGCATGCTTTTATTTAATATTTTGTTTGAATAGAGTTACTTATTTTAACATTAATTTTAATAATAAAATTAAATCAGCTTTACAGTTTTCGAAGTTTTAGCAGTTGCAGACTCTAGTGAATATTCTATATTTAGGTATTTATAAAGTGACAGTATAAGTAGTTCAGATCAAGTCTTTAAGTATGAAAAGGTTCAGATTGCAGGAGCTGGGGAAAAGGGAGCAAAGGGAAGGAGGACATTTCAGGAATATTGGACTAATGTGCAAAGTCACAAAATCCTGAGACAGTAGCAGGGCATGGGGGGACTGCAGAGAGTCCTTTCTGGCTTGTAACTCCATCCTGTCTCGTTTCTGTGGGCCTGGAACACAGATGTAAGTAGAGAAGCCTGAGCTCTCAGATTGTTTCCCTTCTCTTACTATCTCCAACTTTGTCTTGCAGAACTAAGGGGTACCATGATCAATTGTATGGGTGCTGATGGTTTTCTTCTCCTGGAGAATTTAGAGGATAGATAAACTGTGAAGAAGAGGAGGGATTGGATGGGAGGAGGCTTTGTGGAATCTGGTGCAAGATGGTAATTGCCAGTGAGTGGTGGAGGGACACATCTGCAGCAGACTGGAATGAAGAGTATTTATAGCACAGATGTTGGAGAAACAGTCACCTCCCAGTAGCTAAAAGGGTTGGCAAGATGATAAATCTGATAATTGGGTTGGGAAAAAAGAAAAGTAAGAAGGGGACTGATGGCTGCTACAAAGGTGCAATGGTAAATTATGACCAAATGACAACTCCTCTGTGGTCTGGTTAGCCTCCTGTTTCCCAAACTATGGTGGCAGGAGGATAGTTGGAGATGTTAGTTGTTTGTGTGTGAGACTGCCTTTTAAAAAGTATTACGCTTAGTGAAATAAGTCAGACAGAGAAAGATGTTATCTATGTTATCACTCTGTTATCTCTTATATGTGGAATCTAAAAAAATAGAAGAATGTATGTAATGAAACAGGAAGAGAATCACAGATTCAGAGAATAAACTAGTGGTTACCAGTGGGGAAAGGAAGAGGGAGGGGCAGAATAAGAGTATGGGATTAAGAGACACTACTAGGTATAAAATAAATAAGCAACAAGGATATATTGTACAGTATAGGGAATATGGCCATTATTTAAAATACAGCCGTAACTTTGAATGGAGTATAGTCTACAAAAATATTGAATCACTGGGTTGTACACCTGAAACTAATATAATATTGTAAATCAACTATAGTTCAATTTAAAATAAATAAACACATTTTAATAACTATTTTTCTGAATATTCAAAGTATGAAATGCACATTGCAGAAAAACTTGACAACATAAATATACATATAATGAAAACTAAAATCAACTACAGTCTCAGTAAGATGGAACAATGCCAACTATGATTCATTGTGTTTTAGATTCTCATTTAACAGCTCTTTGACTCCAGTGATTCAAGTGCCTGTAAGACATATAAAATGTACAATTCTTTTTTAAAGGGAATAAATTCTCATGATGTATTCTTAAGTCATGTTTTGTGTATTAGCACTGAAAACATATGAAAACCAAATTATTATTAAATATGCAAACATTTCCAAGATAATTTTGTGGCTCATGGATATATCATATTTGATCAACTCTGGAATGCCATTATTTATTACAGGTAGAATTCTTTTTTATAAGCTAGCTATAGAGACTGCCTCTTTTGGCTATCATTGGCTGCCTTTTTTTATGCTACCAAAATACTGTCTGTTTTAGATATTTTTAAGGTGAAAATACAGTTAATCATTAAATGCAATATCTGATAGAATGCAATGTACATGTAGATATATAATTAAATATTGGAAGAAAATAAAGAAGAAAAAATAGGAAAAAGAGGCCTACAACTATCACGTTGAATTGTTTAACTTGGTGAAAATTCATCTTGTAAAAAGGAAATCCCAGCAAATTTAATGTGAGCTGGTAAAAGACACCACTGAAACCAGAGAGATCTGAGTTAGAATTCCCTCTCTTCCATTTAATATCTATCTTTTGGTAACTTACTCAGCATCTCAGTTTTCTCCAGTGGGAAATGGAAGTAATAACTGTTATGTTGCAGGGCGTATTGTAGGAGTCAGTGGAATGGGATACGTGAAAGCACAGAGCCCAGGGCCTGGTTCATAGTAAATGTTTAATAAATGTGAATTCCATCCCTTTCCCAGTAAAACAGTAGGGAATTGTGGCATTATTTGGGTTCTAAAATTATTAAAAATTCCTAAATGGAGGTAGAGATCTGAGAAGATCCTCAAGATATTCAAATCCATTGCATCTTAAGAGTAGAACTCAGAGAAGTTTGACAGACTACTGTATTGTGAGGCAGCTCTACAGCCAGGAATCTTCAGGATGGCTTTTTTTTTCGTGCTGGCAAATGCCTGTTTGGATGGGCTTTGGGAGACCCAGTAGATCATGAACCCCATAAAACTTTAAAACTTAACAATATACAGTATTTTTCACCTTGCCTGTACATTAGAATCATCTGGATGCTTTAAAAAATACCAGTGTAAGGATCCCACCTCCAAAGATACTGATTTAATTGGTCTAGATTGGGGACCCGAAATCAGTGTTTTATTGCTGTTTTTTTTTAATGCCACAAGTGATTGTTATGTGCAACTGTCTTAGGGTAAACATAAAGCCTTGACTCATGTAATTTCTGCCTCAGTCTCTTCTGTGACCAGAACATGACCAAATGCTTCCTTCTTAATATTCTTTTCAAATGAGATGTTAACATATTACCTTGCACTAAATTCCTTCAGCATTCCAATTTAAAATGTTAGTGGATACAGTGAAACAGGAAGGATAAAGGAAGACAACACTCATCATCTGTTTTAGACTACTATATCAGTTAGTTGGTAGATTTTTTGCATGTAAGCCTACGTATAAGTTACATCTATCATCCTGAATGCTTGAGGATCTTAATGAATAGACGCTTTTAGGTCAAGATTTGACTGAATTTGATAGAGTTTAATGAGATAATTTTATTTTGATCCAAAAAATATTTAGACTTTTAGGATCTAGCTTCAAAATACTTAATTTATTAGATGTTAATATATTTTTTTAATTCCTGAAATTTTATTAAAAATTAAATAGTCTCATAGGGAAGAGAACACTAATACTCCATGATAGTTGTTTCCATCTTTGTTTCAATCACAAAATGTATTCAGTTTTAAAGGGAAAATTACAAGCTTTTATTTTAATTCATCCTGTATTCTATACTAATTATTTATGTTAATTAAAATTGAAATATACAAGTATGAGAAACTATCAAAATAATATCCTTGTTAATGTAATAAAATATATGCTAGGTCCATATAATCCATTTATTTTTCTTGATCCATATTTTTGAATTCTAGGCAATTTGACAGATCTGTTGAAAAATGGCGGCGGTTTCATTATGATATGAAGATATTTAATCAATGGCTAACAGAAGCTGAACACTTTCTCAAAAAGACACAAGTTCCTGAGAGTTGGAAACATGCCAAATACAAATGGTATCTTAAGGTAAGTTTTTGAGATCTCTTTTTTTCAAATTGTTTTTATCTTCACCACAACATCACGACTAGTTAACTTCTTTAAGTTCAGGTTGTGAAGGATGATGGAAATTTATAATTTTTGACTTTTGTTGTCAGCACTGCACCTACTAGAACTTGTCATGATGATCATTTTGGAAGACTATGCAGTGGACGTTTTGTGTCAGGATGGGAGTCTAGACATAACTGGTTTACCTGATGAACTGCAAAGTGTACTTGAATCTTTGATACAGGGAAGCATCTTACAGCAGGGTGTCCTGTGGCTTTGGGGCAGTGTGTGTTTTTGCCTTATGTTGGATTTTGTCCAGGAGGAGAACTTGTGGTATACTTAGCAATCATGTAGTTGCTAGAAATATCCATCATGATGAAATTACAGTTCTGTTTCCCTAAAGACAATTTGTGGTGATGTAGCAGTATTCTATATATTCTATTGACAAAATGCCTTCTGAGATAGTCCAGAGGCCAAAACAATGCAGAGTTCATTGGCTGTACTTATTGACTGTTTTATGGTTTTTGTTAATGGAAATGCAACATATGGAGTATAACCAGCGTACAGTTTAATTTCAACTTGCTGTGTCTTTTGATTATGCAGATAAAGTGGATTGAGAGGTTATAATTTATGTTATAAAGTATATGGCTTAGGTCTAAGAAATATTGTGTTTATTACACCAAATCTTAAGTAGTTTTGCAACATTTTTTAGTGAAAGTTGTTCAGGTAGCAATTTTCAGTCAAGTAGATTTGAACTATGGCCAGTTTTTGAATGCCAGAAAACACTGATTAAGACAGATGAAAGCAAAGAAAAGGGTAATGTATTAAGTAGTCCAGACATTTCAAAATGCTGGATTCATAAAAGCAATATCATTTTCAACCTTACAGTTCTCCATTCTCAAATATTTTTTGCATAGCAAATAGGCCTTTTGATATTACGAAAGTTAGCATTTAAACACCTATGTGTGTGTAAGCTATGTAACCATAGAAAATGAATAATTTTGAAATCTTGTGTAATTATGTGTATATCAATCAAATTTTTATATACATCAGCTTCGGCATTGCAGGTACAGGAAATTTGTGGATTTCCAATCTGCCATCATGTAGAAAATACATTTTGTAACAGCACTAAAGTGAATTTTGAGCTAATGCAGCATCACTAGGTTTCTGACTTAAAGGCAGAATTACAAGAGATATAAGGTATTCTTGGGGAGATTTATAAACCTCTTGCCATTTTCAAAGATATCCATCACAAGGTAGTTACATATATTAATCTGTTTTTGTTGTAAAAATAATATATACTCATTAAGAAAAAATAAAGCAATGTGGATGTATATTGTAGGTAAATATATACATACCTTCTACTCCACAGAGGGTGATTGTCTCGATATGGGTATTGGTATATATTTCAGGTTGGCATCTCACTCAGAAATGGATACAGAAGGTTTATTAAGGAGTGCTTTTGGGAATTGAGCAATTGGTTTATGATGTTCCTTGGTATAGTTTTCTTTGTGTTTCTTCTTCTTGAGGTCTGTTAAGCTTCTTGGATCTGTGTGTCCTTAGTTTTCATCAAATTCAGAAATTTTAAAGGTGTTATTTAAAAATAATATTTTTCTGCCCCGTTCCCCTTTTCAGGGACTCTGATAACATATATTAGGCCGCTCACTGATGTTTTGTTCTTTTTATTTTCAGTCTTTTTTTCACTGTAATTCATTTTACATAATTTCTATTGTCAGATGGACTAATCTGATCTTTTACCATATCTAATCTGTGGTTAATCTCATCTAGTGTATAATTTTAACCTCAGACGTTGTTTTGTGTGATTCAGTACATTGCTGAAGTGTGACTTGAGAATTTTAACATCTTTCATGTCTCTACTCAACATGTCAATCTTTACCTTCTTGAAAATATGGAATACAGTTATGATAACAGTTATAATGTACTTGTCTACCAGTTCTATCATCTGTGTCTATTTGGGGTCAATTTCAATTATTTTTTTCTCCTTGTTATGGGTGTTATTCTCCTGCTTCTTTGGATGACTGGTAATTTTTTATTGGGTGCCAGGATGTGAATTTTAACTTGTTGAGTGCTTGATATATTTGTGCAGATAAATATTAACGACCTTTGTGCTAGAACACAGTTAGTTTGCTTGGAAACAGTTTGATCTTTTGAGTGTCTTCCTCTTATACTTTTTGAGTTTTGAGCAGAACAACCTAAGTCTAGGGCTAATTTTTCCCCACTACTGAAGCAAAACCCATCTCAGTATTCACTCTGATGCTCTGTGAATGATGTTTTCCACTGTGGCTGGCAGGAACAGATACTATTCCCAGCCATATGTGAACTCTGGTGATTGTTCCCTTTAATCATTTTGTGTAGTTCATTCCCTAGACAGTGGTAGTTTCTTCTCATATGGGAACTGATTAGGACTGAGCTGAAGACTGGAAGGGCGTTCTCTGCACGCCTCCAGTGTTTATTCTCTGTGTAGCTGTCTCCTCTCTGATGCTCTGCCCTATGACTGTAGCCACTTTTGTCTCCGTGGATTCCCAGCTCCATCTCCTCAACTTAAGGAGGCTCTGTGGCTTTGTGAGAGTGCCTTCATCCTTTGTCATAGCTTGGAACTCTGCCCAGATAGTAAGCTGGGGCAACGGTAGGGCTCACCTCATTTGTTTCTAATTTCTTAGAGATCACTTTTTAAAAATTACCCAGTGTATAACGTCTTAAAAAACATTGTTTCATACGTTTTGTTCATTTTTTTAAAATTTTAACCAAGAAGTTAAATTTGGTCCCTGTTACTCCAACTTGGACAGAAGCAGAAGTCCAAAACAAACAATTTTTATGTCATTTGATATTTTAGTATGTTTACTTCTATACAATCTTAAAACTATATGATAATTTTAATTGCCTTGAGAATGACTAAAGGTCTCCACTTCTTGACACTGGGGTTTAGTTGTAATTGATGAACATTTTATCAAAACTTTTTTTCTGTTAATTGGAGAATTTCTTAAAAGACTATTTTATTTAGTCTGTTTTTTACTCAATGAAATAAAAAAGGGAATTCTGGATGTCCAGGGAAAAGTTTTTCTAGCTATGGAACTGTGAATGATATCACAAATATTCTAAACAGTTACATTTTTCCCCCCTGGTGATTAGGAAGGTCCAAAATCATGCACATACACATGTGCATACCTGCATAGACACACATAAACATAAGACACCTGGAGTTATCTTTCCATTCTGGTAAGTCTCAGAAAAGGGTCCAGGAAGGCACTATAATTCACCTCCATTGATAAGACAAAAGGAAACTGTGGTAATTTCAGCTGTCTTGGTCATTATCATTGTTCACTGACTAATAATGAATAGGAGAGTTTAAATTTTTGATGAGAAATTATTTTAGGAAACAGAATGTAGATGCTGCCTGTTAGCAGCAGACAGATTTGTTGCCATGAACCAGTAATGGTTACTTTAAGGAAAATCAACCAAGCAGCCCATGTACTAAACAAATATTTACAGGGGTACACTGGAGTTTAAAGCCTCATAAGAATAATTTTCAGCAAAGATATCATGTCTAGATATGAAATAAAATAATAAACAGGTACATGTTGTAAGTTTATCTATATAGACTTCTATCAAACTGCATTTTATTTATCTTTTTAACTTTAAAAAAGACAAATCATTGTCCTACTGACACTTGGTGTTACTATTCAAAATAAAGTTGCTGCCAATGCCAAAAAGATCGTCTGGTTCCATGCAACTCAGCTGTTGAATGAATGCAACTCAGCCATCACAAATGAATGATAAAATTAAACATATTAATTAATATTTTTCAAGATATTCCAAAAATATGTCATGCCACCACGGGGCATCTTTTAAAAATATCACATTTTTTACATGAGAAAATATCAATCATGTTACATGCCACTAAAATTGTTCTGTTAATAAGTTCATCCAATTATTTATGTGTCTCTTAAATATTCATTCAACAAGCAGTAATTGAATACATATGGAAAATTTTATCACCCACAAAAATATTGACATGCCACATTAGTCTCTAGTAGAAGTTTAGAAAATTGGCTAAAATGTTGGAAGCCACATTCAGAAAGTGTGGGTTCAAATCCCAGCACCTTTAGCTCCTTTAATAGCTGCAGAATCTTGTGAAGTGTCTTAAATCTCTACATCTCTGTTTTCTCTTCTCTTAAATAGTAAAAATGAGATGTGCATAAAGTACTTAGAATTGCTTTCGCCACAAAATACTCATTAAATGTGAGATCTTATAACTAATCACACTTCCTAAGTGAATTAGCCTGTATCTATAAGAACAAAAGTGCATTTACTGAATTGCTGTCCCCAAACATCTGAAATACAGATTGAATAACCAGGCATTTTCAATAATGCTTACTTTTATGACTTATGATGTTTTCTCAAAGTATAGCTCTTGGATTGGAAAGTGAGGAACATTCCAGTTCAACCAAACAAATCTTCCTCAGAAAGCTGACACATCTGCCTCTTTTTAGAACTAACAAGAATAAATGTTAATGGGAGTTTTCAAAGGGAAAGCTGAGCACCATGAAGGAAAGTTATGAAAATAATGTTAACTCATCTAGTGACAGAGTGAATTGGTGTGCCAACAAGTACCTTGAGTGAAAACAGAAAAGTGGAAATCATAACATGTCCTAACATTTAGCTCTACATGTTCTTCTAGAGTAGAAAGAAATAATTTTTAAAGCACGGGCTGTTATATTAATGGAGTTGAAAATTCTTGAAGTTGACAGTAGAAACAATAAAAATAAAAATTAGATTGAATATTTAAAAGAGTAGAATAACCTTGCTATTAATGGAAATTGAACCTGTGCTGCTTAGTGAACTGTATTAAAAATTAACAGCACCTTCTAAAGAACGTTGCCTTGGGCAAGCATGAGACCTTGAAATCTTAAGAAATTTCATTTGAAATTAACCTTAAGAAGTAAACAGAAGTAGGATTATTTAGATGAAACTTTTTAGGCTTTAAATCAGTGAATGGTAAGCAAATATAGGGAGTGAAACAGCAATGTGTTATTGTGACATTAGTTAACTGATGTTTTTAGGCAAAATATCATCTTAAAGTTAGTCTTCCGGCATATCTTTCAATGTTACTGTGTTTTACTCCATTGTATGGTAGAAGTACAATATATTTTTGTGTATTGCTGTAAATAAATTCAATTAAAAACTGTTTACGTTGTAACAATGATAAATTTTAATTCATTGTGATTGTGGGTACTTAAGACAGCAAGGATTAAGTATGTCATATCATAATGTTTATGTTCATCAAATCTCAAAAAAGTAGTTTAAATTCATGTTCTAGTTAAGCAAAATACGCTTTTTCTTCTCTCAAATTGGAAATTTTCATGGAGAATGGAAA
The DNA here is from genome assembly GCF_002837175.3 of Physeter macrocephalus. NCBI lineage: Eukaryota > Metazoa > Chordata > Mammalia > Artiodactyla > Physeteridae > Physeter > Physeter macrocephalus. The sequence continues at coordinate 16,165,206 of NC_041234.1, read as the reverse complement.
ATTACATAGAAACTGTAGAGTTGTAACATGAGAACATTTCTGTGATCTCTCAGATGAGGAAATAAATCAAGGAAAAAAGGCACTAGTTTCTTGCAGTTGAGGGAGAGAAGACAAAGAGAGAAGCATCTGAGAGAGTCAAAGACAATTTTAGCTGCTCTTCAGCTCTGCCTTACCTTGGCTATTTGTGATGGAAGAAAATTCTAGAGCACTTTGTAAAGGACCCAATTCTTACAAGTTTAGATTCCAAGAACGCATTGGAGCTGGGTAACTCCTACCCAAAAGCTTGAGACAAAGTGAGTCCATAAAAAAGCTGTCTTCCTCTTACTGGACATACCCAGACTTTCTAATTATTCTCACCTTAATTTCTGAGCTTGCAGCCTAGAAAGCCTCAAGTGGTAGGTCCCATCACTGAAAAACCATTGGCTTGCTCAGAAACAAAGAGTGCTCAATGGATGTGCATAGATCACTGACACTGTCTGCTATAGTGAGTGTTTGTATTTTTATCTGGATGTACTTTAATACCTAATTGGTAATCTACTCCCCCAAAGGATTCTATAGGAGATAACTGACTTTGAATTAATTTGGAGTAAATCAAAGGCTATCTAGAAAAAGGCATATGGTGTAAAAGACCAAATTGCATACAAGTATGTTTTCTGTGTAGTCAGTTTTTACAGTGCTGATTTTACCAGCTGGCTGGTGAGTTTGAAGGCTTCTTAACGGCCGCACTGCTGGGACTGAAATGCTGATAGAAACTTTGATAGAAAAATCATTTGAGTAAAAATTTCTGCCATCTCTTGCCCTTCATTGGGACCCCAGTGTTAAGAATAATTCATACTACTGCTGGCCCTTTATATTTCCCCAGCAGTAATAAAATTTCATAAGATTTTATTTGGTGGTCATAAAGCTACCCTGGTTTCTGTAGCTAGAGGATATACACTAACATAAGAGAATCAACATGAAAATTTACTGCAAAGAGAATTTGTCTCTAGTCACTTACTTTAGGGTTACAGTGATGTGTAAGTATGGGAATACATCTTAAAGTAAGCTTTCCAATGTTATTAGCTGGTAATGACATAAGAAGTCAGTCTCTTAATACAGTTAAACGGTTGGGTACTTCATTCTTACGTAAATATCGTTAGCTTTTTATTGCTGCTTAGAAACTCCTGTATAACTTCTTGGCTCCTATGCATCTTTTCAGAAGTAGTAATAACAGATTTATTGGGAGTTTGGCAGAGTGCAGAAATTCAGAGAGGGGCTCTAAATTGTTGCCTGTCAAATGTGTCTTTCATAAGATAAGTATAGTAAAATAATTGGATAATCTCAATGGCTAGTTCTTTAAGTTCTGTTGTCTAGCGTGATATGTTTAAGAAGATGAAAAATTGCTCTACCTAATGGAAAAGAAGCAATAACCAAAACTATAACTTAACTATAACTATAACTGTAATAGCCACAACTGTAAAGAACTGCTTAAAATGCATGAGAAAACATATCATCCCTAAGGGATCCCCATTCTTAGAGTAAGAAATTATTAGGAGAGTAAGAATCTACCAAAAACATAAAAAAGTGAAGCATGCTAATTGCAAATTCCAAATTGGAAAAAACCCTGCTCACATAAACATGGAAGCAATGTGAAGCAGACATTATTTAATGAAAAATAAGATTAATGCTAACATAAGTAATTTTTATGAAGTACAATACTTTGCAAAGAGGATGTTCCAGCCACTCTGATCTTACTATTCCTTCTAGTGCTAGTTCCTACCATTAAACTTGCTTTTCTCTTTGCTAGAGGGTTCTACCCTATCCTCAGTCTTTATCCCCTATGTCCTAATCCCCTCCCTCTCAGGACTTTTGTACACTTCTCTTTACTTAAATATGTCCATGTTCTGATGTTATCTTCTCAGGTATGCTTTTTGTAAATTCTCCTATTTTAAAAAGATCACACACACACACACACACACACACACACACACACACAGGGAGAGAGGATTAATTTCTCTCCAAATTACCCTGCTTTGGTTTCTTCATAACATTGTCAATTGCTGAAATTTTAATATATGTTTGCATGTTTATTTTTTATCTTTCCCACTGGTATGTAAATCTTTCAGGGACCTTGTCTTTCTTGGTCACTAATACGTCTTCAGTACATAGAACAATCTCTTTGTACATAAAATATATAACACTCACTATGATGAATAACTGGATAAATGAAAGGATTATATTTTCATCGTATTATTCCCTAAGGCAAACCATACCTAAGCTTGTCCTTTCTTCCATTTTTACCCCATCTCATATCCAAGAAATTCTTCCTTCCAAGGAGCTGCCCTCTCCTCTTCTTTGTACAGAACACTTGAAACTCTCGTATTTGCTGAAAGTTTTTAGCAATATGATGGCTTCATTCTCTGACCGTTTAAGTGTATCATAAATATCAAAATCCATTCAACAAATATTTACTGTAAGCCTAGTGTGTGCAAGGCAAGCACTTTGCTTGCTACTAGGGATACAGACTTGGCAAAGAGCCACCTTTCCCTTAATAAGCTCACAGCTGCATGTGTTCAGCATATGAAGGCCAAGGTAGAAACACATGGCCATATGTAAACACTCTAGAAAGTCCTGGAGCCAGCCTAGGAAAATGGGTCTTCTTTCTACAGCAGTTATTTGTGTCCCTTTAGTCTTTCTTGCCACTCCTCAATTACCCCTCTGGGATTTCCAAACTCAATTGGGAGAACGAGATTTCGGGAAACAGAAAAGAGCAATATTGTGAAAGGCAGCATAAGGAAAGAGCTAGCTATGAACAAGTCATACAAAGACAGTGAGAAAATGTTCTGACGTGAATTTTAAATTTTGAACGATGATAAAGTTGACAAATTATAGTACAAGAGGCCTGTTCATAGATGAGTTGGTTCAGGATGAACTATTCATCAAGCTGAATAGCAAGTATTTAGTCATAAGAATGGTAAATCTTCCTGCTAGATAACCAAATTATAGGTACAAGCCAGAGACCAGGATTGTTTGCAAACATCATAGTTAGGAAATCTTTTAATTCTTGCTCTTTTGTGAAGCTGTAATTGACAGTAATTTTTTTTTTAAGGAGGAAAGTTTCAGGGACATAGGTAACTGAAAAATAGTAGGTAAGTCTGATATGAGTGCATATCAGACTGTGTGGTGGCATATTTCCCCTTGAGGTTTTATTGGCACATTATTATTTTTATTTGTCAATAAATAATTTTAGTTTATAACTTCAACCTGAAACAAAATAATATGCCACCATAGAATCTAGGGCTCCATGGGGAACATTGAACTGGTCATTATTAGGAGTAAGTATCTCACCTATGACATCCCTCAGATGTCAAGCAATTAAATGAATTTGATATAATACATAGTACACTAAATATTATTGACCCTATAAATAGTAAATACTTCAGAAGAGGAATTTTATGGGACCAAATCCTGCCAGCCACCTGTTTTTGCAAATAAGTTTTACTGGGACTCAACCACATTTATTTACTGTCTGTGGCTGCTTTCTGGCTACAAAGGGGGAGATAAGTAGTTGCCATGGAGGCTGCCTGGCCCACAAAGGCCGAAGGATTAACTATGTAGCTCTTTACAGAAAAAGTTTGTTAACTCTTGCTTTAGAAGATAGAGTCATAAAAAGTTGCAATAAAAATTCAAGGGTCCTTCTTACCCTCTCTTTAAATATTCTTTGTTACTTGAGATAACAGAGAAATAGACTTCAGCCATGCTCGTCAAACACACTGAAAGTCATGGTAACAAAAAAGTAACTCCAAATAGACTTGTTATTTGAGTCAACTTTCAACTCCATGCATTAGGAGAAGGGGTATGATTAAAAATAAAAAGAGGTTTTAAAGTCACTTAAATAGTGTGTGGTGGACTTAGACATTTTGAAGAGTATATAGGAACTGTTCTCCTTACTGATAGTACCACCAGGTCCTCTTGATTACCTGAGCAGTCTTCATGGGACAATAAATCAAGTATTCTGCCCAAGAGAGTTCTCGAAGTTGTTCTGCCAGAGCCTTTCTCCCAGCATCTCAGTGGTCCTAAGCATAGGTCCTAAGCTTGGCCAATCATATTCTTTCCTGAGACTTTCAAACTTGAGATGAGAGATATGGTTGGACTTCATTCATTCTCATGAGAATGCCTGGTCAAGACCAACAAGCTACCATTGCTGTGGGGACCCTCCGGAGTCCTGATTGTCCCAAGCCTGATTCTTTGATTTTCCTTTCTGTCCTGTGAACCTCTCCATTTCCTTATCATGGATTTCCTTATTGGCAGAGGCAGTTTCTGTTGCTTATAAATGAAGAACTCTACACGGAAACCTAGCGTAATCAGAGAAACTCTTCTTCTAGCCTGGTTCCTTTTGTAAAGAAGTTTGAGTCCCCTTGGATCGCCTGTACAACATAACCATTTGCATGTAATGAACAGTTTGCAGTACTTTGAGATTAATGTGCAATTTCTATTTGACAAGAGAGAAACAATTAGGATCAACCATGGTCGTATATTCCAGAATACAAATGTTTCCACACTTTAAGTGTTGTTGGATCATTATATGAGATTCATAATTTTGTCGTGTTGTACCCACTTTTGCATTACCATTCAGTCTTAATTTATTATACACTATTAAAAGTTTTTAGGTAATTTGTTCTTATTGCTACTCAGACATGAAAATATCTGCTGGCTGTGAAAATGAATAAATTTAATGTTCCAGCATAGTTCTCCAAATCCTGGCATGACAATAATAGTACAGGCTTATATTGTATTGTAAATCCTAGTTAATATGATTTTATTTTGAAAATCCCATTTTACTGCTATTTTTAAATAATACATTTTCGAACATGTTACCTTTGAATTTCTATTTGTATTTAAATAATAGATGATACTTGTATGTGCTTACAAAAGGGCAATATATGTATTTTTAAATATTAATAATGGATTGCTGAAACAATCTTAACTTTAAAACAACACATTTATTTTAAAAAATAATAAGCTATGCAGCATGGTTTAACAGCAGCTGATAAACAGTTGTTTAAGATCTGTATGCTGTAATAAGCAAACTCTACCAATCCATAGTTCATAGGAATTTGCAAATTTTATCTCATAATCAGGGCTATCCCTAAAAGAGTGTTCAGGGCAATTCAACCAGTACATAACCACCCAAGATAATGTAATCTAAGGAGGCTAAACTGTTGAAATCTTTCGTAGTCTCCTTGGGATATCATTAAGAACAGAAATTTTGAAATAGAATTGTAATGATGTTCAAATAAGAGGAGCACACGACACCAACCACGCCAGTACACTGGGCTTAGGAGGCTACCAGTTAGTTGTCCCACCCAAGGGATGGATCTGCCCATAAGATTACCCATATTTTACAGAACCTGCATACCACCACTACGTTTGAACATTTAGCCCTAGCTATTCCTTATATTTCAATTAACCTTTAAAATCAATACATTTATTCAGCAGACTTTTACTTTGGAGCTACTCTGTGTCAGACCCTGTGCTAGGTGCTCAGGACATAAAAATTAACAGAATCCCAATCTACTCACAGAGGAATCAAGGGTCACTGAAGTTGATGGACATTTAAACAATCGAAACATGAATGGTTTATTCAGTAGATGGATATTTAAGCAACTAAAATAACATGTATGAGGTATAATAGAGGTATGTACATAACTGGGACATTGGGGAAAAGGCAAGAAAAGGAGTAACTAACTGCCTAGAAGATTTGGAAGTGCTTCACAGGAGAGGTGATGTGGGAAATAAGTGAGGGAAGCCTACATCCAGAAAAAGGGGGAAACATTTTAAAAGTGATGGTATTATGAAAAATTGTGATTTGATTAGGGCACGATGAGGTGCTCTTGGACCGATTACAGATACATGGAAAGAAATGGCAAAAGGTGATGCTTAGGACTCATTTCCTTTCCTGTTGGTTACATTTTGGTTTATTTTTTCTATTTTTCTTTTAATCTAGTGGGCTAGTATTTTCCAAACTGTGAGTCATGAAATCAATTTGTGGATCACCACAAACGTTTGTGTTCAGTGAAACAAAATAGAAAATATCAGGGTTCATCACACAAAGGAAAGTGTTATTTCCTAGATCTTTTTTTGTTTTAATCGTGTGTCTGTGTGTGTGTATGTGTGTTGGGTTATTTCTGATTGAGTGTCACAAGGTAGTAATGTGATGAGTATAAGGGAAGAATTTAGTTTTTAAAAAATTAAGAAGCCAGTGTAGGAAATGCTTAATTTGGGAAGATGATATAAAATCACCTTTACAAAAACAGGCCCAGCATATACCCTGAGAAAACAATAATTCAGAAAGAGTCATGTGCCACAATGTTCATTGCAGCTCTATTTACAATAGCCAGGACATGAAAGCAACCTAAGTGTCCATCGACCGATGAATGGATAAAGAAGATGTGGTACATATATATAATGGAATATTACTCAACCATAAAAAGAAACAAAATTGAGTTATTTATAATGAGGTGGATGGGCCTAGAGTCTGTCATACAGAGTGAAGTAAGTCAAAGAGAAAAACAAATACCGTATGCTAACACATATATATGGAATCTAAAAAAAAAAAAAAAGGTTCTGAAGAACCTAGGGGCAGGACAGGAATAAAGACACAGACGTAGAGAATGGACTTGAGGACACGGGGAGGGGGGGAAGGGTAAGCTGGGACGAAGTGAGAGAGTGGCATGTACATATATACACTACCAAATGTAAAACAGATAGCTAGTGGAAAGCAGCTGCATAGCACAGGGAGATCAGCTCGGTGCTTTGTGACCACCTAGAGCAGTGGGACAGGGAGGCTGGGAGGGAGACGCAAGAGGGAGGAGATATGGGGATATATGTATACATATAGCTGATTCACTTTGTTATACATCAGAAACTAACACACCATTGTTAAGCAATTATACTCCAATAAAGATGTTAAAAAAAAAAGAAACGGGCCCAGAAAGATGTAACACAATATTTATTTAATTGCAGTAGTGTTTAAAGTTGCTTTTAGTGCCCTTATATTTAAAGATCATAAGAAATATTATTTCATGTGATTCTAAAAAAAAAAAACAAAACCCAGCAAGATAAGTAGAAAAGTTATTCTTATAACTTTTTACAAGACTCAGAACAGTAAATATTTTACCCCAAATCACAAGGCAAATAAGTGAAGGCCTTGGGATTTGAATATCATATGGCTTACTGACCATCACCTAGAAGTTTGAGATGTTGAGAAAAAATTAAATCTCAGCTCTGCCTAATAAGTATTGAGGAAATGAATAAAGAGAATAATATCCACCACTAACTATAGGGCCAGGCCCTCTTAAGAGGCCTTAAGGATATTAAGTAATAAAAATGAAACTTCTTTCATCCATAAAAATGCTATTTATTGATAAGTATAATCCTAATTAAACCCATCTTATGTCATTATCAGTAAGGGTGAGACATAACATCTTTATTGCTATGGATTATAATTTGACCCATAGTACATCAAAATCAGAGTATTACGAGGGGTTATTTTTATTATTAGAGATGATGTTAGGCTTATTAATGATGGCAATAACATTAGTCATAACATAATAAGGCACTTTCTAATTTATGAAGCACTTTCAATTACATTGTCATATTTATCTGCTGTTGAGATATAGATTTGGGGGATCCTTTATAAGATGTAGGTTATTGAGGGAACAGAAGATACAGGGACACTCATTTATTTCTCCATGATTTGAAATAAAAGTAGAGTTTTGGTAGGAGACCAGAATTTGGTAAGCAGCAGTCGTATATGGAAGACTTAGGCATTGGTCTGTGTGTAGCGATGGCTGGTGTTCTCTAAGACAACCTTGACAGTGAAAGGCTCTTGGTTCCCACAGGGCAGAAGCCCTTTGAAGGTCACAGCCTAGTGTTTAGTAGTGGCCTCCCTTTCAGAATACTCTCAGGATAAAATCCACCATGACACATGTGGTTCCTTCAAGGCAAAATTGTTTTCCCTTAACATTGCGCAGCTATGGATATCGGCATTCTTTGCTTATTCAACATGTTTTTGTCAAGGGTCAGGACGGTGCTGCATACCAAAAGTTTCAGTGTTGAACCAAACAGTGCACAGTGGCCTTACACCAGTGGGGGAGGCACACGTCTGTCTCCTTGTGAGGGGATGAGGAATCTATCACTCAAGGAAGTTGGTCTAGTGCAGAGAGCAATAGATATATAGATCTCAGAGTTGGTAGAATACAGTTCTCAAATTCTGTCCTGGAGTTCCCTGGCGGTCCAGTGGTTAAGACTCAGCGCTTCCACTGCAGGGGCCATGGGTTCCATCCCTGGTCCGGGAACTAAGATCCCACAAGCTGCACATTGTGGCCAAATTTTTTTTTAATTAAAAAAAAATAAAAAAACATAAATTCTTTCCTCACTGTGTTTACAAAGTCCTGTGACAATAGGGAAGAGGAGATGGTGAGCTTGGGAAGTCTTTACCACGAGCAGGTAGGTTTATCAGGGAGAAACAAGAAAGAGTGTCCTTTACCATGAGAACACATGTTCAAAGGCCAGGTAGCCATATGAATTGTAGGTTGTTAGGAGAATGGAAATGACTTTAAGGGGCAAAAGCTTAAGGAGCTCAGGTTCCCAGTTGGAGGGTGATTGCTCAGGCTGGACAGGCAAATTTGGAATACTAAGTGAAGGACATTATGAGATACATGTACAAGTCTGTGTTTTAACCTATAAATAACAGTTACTGAATGTATTTAAGCAGAGGAGTGTCTGGACAAGATTTGAAGTTTTGAAAGTAAGTTTGTGTAGGATACTTATGGTTTCTTGTATACTTCCTAGTTTTTTACATTATAATTTTGATGAGAACTTTGAAAGGCGAACTGTAGCTTAGCATACTTGAAAAAGTGCAGCCTCAACTCATTATTAGAGGAACATATGTGACAGATTTTGTGATCCTGTTACGCTTATTTTCTTTCAGACATTCCACATGTAAACAAATTTTAAATGGCTTATTTCTACTTCAGTATCCATCTGAAGGTGTTGTGTGTATGTTTTCTGCTTGAAAATAAAGCAGCAAATGTGATTAAGATGGACTCACTTTGGTCATAAAGTATTTAAGAATCTTACATTAAAAGACAGCATTACTAATTAAAAATATAGTGAGGAAACTGGTTATTTTGCATATCATTGTCAGCTTTCCTCAAATCAGATATTAAGCCCTCATTGCTAAAAGTGGCAGTACTGTAGAATGGTTACCAGCATGGGCTCCTAGCTGGTTGAGTTTCGCCAGGCAGCTCTCTCAATATGTAATTAAACAGATATTGGTAGAGAACCTACTGTGTGCTAAATACTATTCCAAGAAATAGAGATCCAGTAGTGAAACAAAACGTGTTCATTCTCAAATGAGTTAGAGTTTCCTTAGAGTTCTTAAAGGAAAAATAAAAGAAGGTCTCTATAGTTATATCCCCAACTTTAATTTCTTCTTTAAAAATAAATATTCCTCTTTGAGAAATATGGTCCCTCATAAGCTATAACTGTCAACACTGCAATAAACATTTAGCAGTTCTCAGTGATTTCTACCTTTTGGCTGATGGGAACTTGGAAGCCCCAACCTCTCATTGCACAGAACTGTTGATGAAGTAGAGAAGTGAATGACTTCCCCTCTATCTTGTTGGCTATCACCTCACAATCAGAAAGGGCCATAGCAAGTTGCCAGGGCCTAGGAGGTAGAGCCGCCCATCAAGAAGGTGGAGAGGGAGGAGGGAAAAATGAAGGGTGTGAGAGATGAAGGGTCATCACCTAAGATAAGAAATTAAAGCTATAACAGGAGTTGGAAAGTAGCCCTTAGCCTCTTCCCTACACAGTCTTAGGCTTTGTTTGCATGATCAATATTTCACTCATTTTCTCATTTATTTCTCAAATAACCAAATGAAATAAGAATTATTCTTTTTATTTAAATCAAAATTCTGGAGAGTTAAGGAACTTTCCAGGAGGTAATCCAACTGTCACTTGCTGGGTCAGGGGTTCTACAGTTGGCATAGAAATAGCTTCATTCTTAAAAGGAAACCCCAGACTGAGGCAGTGATGTAGTCATTAATTGTCCATCTGCACAATAATGGAATAAAGTAGTTTACCATGAGCAATATTTTTCCAAATTCCTATGCTCTGCCTCACTTTGAAGTGTCCCATTTGTGTGAATGCTAAAGTTCTTGTGTATCTTCTAAGGTCTAACAGCATCACATCAATACTGAGCTAACCCAAGTTTTGTTAGTGAGAAAAGTATATTCATTGGATGAGTTCTTGGGTCTCCTCCAAATAGAGAAGTGTTTTCCAAAGTTGCCTGATCATAAGAATCACAATATTAAGTCTCTCTCTAGTGCTGCAATGTCCAATTCAGTAGCCGCTAACCACATGGAGTACTGAACTCTTGAAATGCAGCTAGTCATTGAGATGGATTGTGAGTGTAAAACATACACTGAGTTTTGAAGACTTAATAAGATCTTGAAAGGAAGTAAACTATCTCATTCCAGGTTAAAATTATACTATTTTGTCATACTGGAGTAAACCAAATATATTATTAAAAGTAAATTGACCTGTTTCTTTTTGCTTTTTTAAAATGTAGCTATTTGAAAATTGGAAATTTCACATGTGGTATGCATTCTTTTAGTCAATGCAGAGTCTGATTTACTTAGTTTAGAGTGAAGTCCTATTTATTAAGGTCCCCATTTTTTTTTAATAGTCAGGAAACTTTGGGACATTTCCTAGGGGAATAAATAAGTGATGCTCATTATAAAGACTGATGGGAAAAGCGGGGTGGGGATGGGAGGAGAAAGGATTAGGGACTGCCCCACTTTCCCAGCATCACCCATTTCCCAGCCTTTTTCTTTCCCTTTTTCATCCCAAGTCAACACTGCAGAATTCACAATTAGTGTTCTGACTTAGGAGCAGACTTAGAAGTGTAAACAGTCCTAACTCCCCTCCAGGCTTTTATATTTAAAAAGGAAGAAGTTCAAGGTCAAGGTAACTGTATAATTTGTGGAATAGGTGGCAGGCTGTGGGAGTTTGAGATCGGAACTGCAGATACTTCTGATATGCAGCTGCTAGCACCCCTCTCTCTTACCAAAAGTTCACACAGGAATAAAATGTCTGGAGTCAGTATTATTTAGTATCTTGCAACTGTGAGCCCTCAGCCTGCAAAGTCCTCACTTCTGTTAGCGGCTCAACATCCTAGAAGGCTCAGTGAAAACAGACTCATTCCAAAGGGGAAAACAAGCAGGGTTGGCCACAGGGAGTATTTGCAACTGAAAAAGCTCTAATGAATGTGGAGTGTCTCCTACAGTTTACCGAAGCTGAAATTTGTGGTCCAACTCCTAGCTGAACTACTAATTATTATCTATCTTGACGGTGACTGAGGAGAAAGGTTATCAAAGGGAATCAATGTCCGAATTATAGTATGTATCTTGGCCATGGAAGTTACTGAATTTTAGCCAGTATTTGTTATTGTTGCATTTATAGTATGAGAAAGGAGTGTAATGAACCTAACGCTCACTGTCCTGACTTACCTCTCTCATCACATTCACAGTAAGCACATGTCAATACTCATACACTTTTCATGTTTCTAAACTTTATTTATTTTTTACATAGCTTTGCTACTGATGGGAAAGGAAAAAAAAACACTGTAGATTGAAAAACTGTTTCATCTTCAGCCAATTAGATTCCTTTGTATGGTATTCAAGATTTTGCATGCATATGGCATCATGAAACTGAATAGATTTTCATATACCATGTATTTTTTTCAAGTAAACATTTATGTTTTCAGATCATAAATGTGTTATGGATCAATTGGGGGCATTTTGGATAATAAAGTATAAAGGAAATCCATAAGCCTACCAGCTAGTGTGAAAGTGAAATTTTGTTAAGAAACATACTTTTCATGTAAGTCATGATGAGTACATGTTATATTTTATTTAACACATTTATGAGGGAGCCAGTAGTAAGGCAAAACAGGCTCGAAAGAAGATACAAGATGCAAATGCTTCTATAATCAGTGAAGAATTCTGGAATAAGATTGGTAAATTCGATTCAAAACAGGTTAATATCCTGCAGCCTCTAAGGTTATATTCTCTACTGGATAAAAAGTCATTTGTATCATCTCAGTTTTCTACAAATTAGCATTTAACTTTACTGACTTGTAAAATGTCTGGATTCAAACTAATAGTAAACAGTAAGTCAGACAGATTTGCATTTCTCTGAAAATGTAGAAGCCCTTTTGAGGGTATGGGGGACATTTAGATAACACCCTATTGTGTTACTTGAACGTACAGAACCATCCTTTGGCTTAATTTCCAAGTTTTGGATAATTTTTTCTTAAACTAAAAATAACTACTGTTAACTTTTTATGTTTCTCCTCCTAGTCTTTTTTTCTATGGATTTTCAGCATATAATTGAAATGTGCTGTATATTTATCATCCATTTACAATTCTACTGGAAAAGCTTAAGATCATCAATTAATATACCCCAAATGTTCACAACTCCTTAAGTGTTAAAGAAAATACATCAGCAACACGGTTTCACACTTTCAGGACATGGTATTATGAAAAGTCTTGACACTTAAAGTTAAATACTGCGTTTTTAGTGTAAAAATTGTGACAATTGGGTACTTCTAGTAACCACATAAAACTACATTCATGATTCCAATCCCCAAAAAATCTGTGTTTGTCGATAGGAACTAATATGTCTACCCCTCTAAAAGGTAAATCAAGTTGATTCTACTCTTTTTTTTTTTTTTTACTACCATGATTATAAATGGAAAGCAGTTGATTTGGTGCCTCTGAAATTTATTTCTGTAGAATTTTTATCACTCCTTATCATTACGAAACTCTTTGGGAAAAGGTACCTTTCGGTATAAGGGAAAAAAATTACATAGTTCAGCTAAATAAATTGCAGGAATAAGGCTTAGGATTTAAATATGCAAATTACACAGGTGTCTAATCTAGGAAGCAGTATGAGAGCAATAATACCTATTACTCTAAAAGTCTACTGGCTTACTATGATCCACATGAAAAAATATAAAGAAAACTTTTACAATAGGATTTTAAGTATAGGGCAGGAAGAATCTGGAGAATTAGAAACATATGGATAGAGACTTCCCTGGTGGTGCAGTCATTGGGAATCCGCCTGCCAATGCAGGGGACATGGGTTCCAGCCCTGGTCCGGGAAGATCCCACATGCCACGGAACAACTAAGCCCGTGTGCCACAACTACTGAGCTTGCGCTGTACTGCCCGCGAGCCACAACTACTGAGCCCGTGTGCCTAGCACCCGTGCTCCACAGTAAAGAGAAGCCCGCACACCACAAAGAAGACCCAACACAGCCATAAGTAAATCAATAAATAAATTTATTTTTAAAAAAACAGAAAAAGAAACATATGGATATATGTTCCATATATTTGGATTCAAAAGTCAGAACTCATAGATCTGTCGTGTAAAATAGGGGTTGCCTGGTTAACATACAAATGCCAGGAAGTTTCTTTAACAATAGTTTAAAATTAAATTTTTACTTAGGAAGAATCTCTATAGATTTATGGCATTGTACAGCTGCAAGGAACTTGAGTCATCTCACTATCATTTTAGTTCATCCAAGATTTATGGAGCCCTTGCTATGTGCCAGGTTAATATCAGGGAATTAACAATAGGTAGTGACAAGCATGGGGTTTCTTTACTGCACATGCTATATACCCCTTTAGCAGTGCGGTGAAGCCTATGAACTCCTCAGAATAATGATTTTAAATACAAAATATAAGTATAGAGGACTACGAAGGACAGCAATGAAATATCAATGGAAAAATAAGTTTTACCCTTATGAAGTGCTACTATATGAGCTTCCTTCTTTTTTCTTTTTAACATCATTATTGGAGTATAATTGCTTTACAATGGTGTGTTAGTTTCCGCTGTACAGCAAAGTGAATCAGCTATACATATACATATATCCCGATATCCCCTCCCTCTTGCATCTCCCTCCCATCCTCCCTATCCCACCCCTCTAGGTGGACACAAAGCACCGAGCTGATCTCCCTGTGCCATAGGGCTACTTCGCACTAGCTATCTATTTTACATTTGGTAGTGTATATATATGTACATGCCACTCTCTCATTTTGTCCCAGCTTACCCTTCCCCCTCCCCGTGTCCTCAAGTCCATTCTCTACGTCTGCATCTTTATTCCTCTCCTTCTCCTAGGTTCTTCAAAACCATTTTTTTTTTAGATTCCATATGATATTTGTTTTTCTCTTTCTGACTTACTTCATTCTGTATGACAGACTCTAGGTCCATCCACCTCACTACAAATAACTCAATTTCGTTTCTTTTTATGGGTGAGTAATATTCCATTGTATATATGTGCCACATCTTCTTTATCCATTCATCTGTTGATGGATGCTTAGGTTGCTTTCATATCCTGGCTATTGTAAATAGAGCTGCAGTGAACATGGTACTACGTGACTCTTTTTGAATTATGGTTTTCTCAGGGTATATGCCCACCAGTGGGATTGCTGTGTTGTATGGTAGTTCTATTTTTAGTTTTTTAAAGAACCTCCATACTGTTCTCCATAGTGGCTGTATCAATTTACATTCCCACCAACAGTGCAAGAGGATTTCTTTTTCTTCACACCCTCTCCAGCACTTGTTGTTTGTAGATTTTCTGATGATGCCCCCAAATTTTTATATCTAATAATAGCTGAATTTACTATGTGATTGTCATTATGCTAAACACTCTGACATGCATTATATGATTTCATCGTCACAATAACTCTATCAGATAAATATTATCATTATGCCCCTTTTACAGATGGATGGAATGATTACGGGAGGGAGAATAAGTAACTTGACTAGGTCACGGACTGAGATGAATAGAACCACATCTGACTGAGCCACAGTCCACTCTGAATCACCATGCTAATCATAAAAATGTTTCTACCCTGAAGAAATTTACATCAGAAGTAAATATCCATTTGTACATGATTTTTGAAATTCACTTTCAAGGCTGTATTCAATCTGACTGGTGTGAGGTGATACCTCATCATAGTTTTGATTTGCATTTCTCTAATGATTAATGATGTTGGACATTCTTTCATATATTTGTTGACAATCAGTATATCTTCTTTGGAGAAATGTGTATTTAGGTCTCCTGCCCATTTTTGGATGAGGTTGTTTGGTTTTTTTGTTATTGAGCTGCATGAGCTGCTTGTAAATTTTGGAGATTAATCCTTTGTCAGTTGCTTCATTTGCAAATATTTTCTCCCATTCTGAGGGTTGTCTTTTCGTCTTGTTTATGGTTTCCTTTGTTATGCAAAAGCTTTTAAGTTTCATTAGGTCCCATTTGTTTATTTTTGTTTTTATTTCTATTTCTCTCGGAGGTGTGTCCAAAACGATCTTCCTGTGATTTATGTCATAGAGTGTTGTGCCTATGTTTTCCTCTAAGAGTTTTATAGTGTCTGGCCTTGCATTTAGGTCTTTAATCCATTTTAGCTTTATTTTTGTGTATGGTGTTAGGGAGTATTCTAATCTCATTCTTTTACATGTAGCTGTCCGGCACCACTTGTTGAAGAGGCGGTCTTTTCTCCATTCTATATTCTTAGCTCCTTTATCAAAAATAAGGTGACCATATGTGCGTGGGTTTATCTCTGGGTTTTCTGTCCTGTTCCATGGATTTATATTTCTGTTTTTGTGCCAGTACCATACTGTCTTGATTACTGTAGCTTTGTAGTATAGTCTGAAGTCAGGGAGCCTGAATCCTCAGGCTCTGTTTTTCTTTCTCAAGATTGCCTTGGCTATTCGGGATCTTTTCTGTTTCCATACAAATTGTGAAATTTTTCGTTCTAGTTCTGTGAAAAATGCCATTGGTAGTTTGATAGGGATTGCATTGAATCTGTAGATTGCTTTGGGTAGTAGAGTCATTTTCACAATGTTGATTCTTCCAATCCAATAACATGCTATATCTCTCCATCTGTTTGTATCATCTTTAATTTCTTTCATCAGTGTCTTATAGTTTTCTGCATACAGGTCTTTTGTCTCCTTAGGTAGATTTATTCCTAAGTATTTTATTCCTTGCAGTGATAAATGGGATTGTTTGCTTGATTTCTCTTTCAGATTGTTCATCATTAGTGTATAGGAATGCAAGAGATTTCTGTGCATTAATTTTGCATCCTGCTACTTTACCAAATTCACTGATTAGCTCTACTAGTTTTCTTGTGGCATCTTTAGGATTCTCTATGTATAGTATCAAGTCATCTGCAAACAGTGACAGCTTTACTTCTTTTCCGATTTGGATTCCTTTTATTTCTTCTTCTCCTCTGATTGCTGTGGCTAAAACTTCCAAAATTATGTTGAATAATAGTGGTGAGAGTGGGCAACCTTGTCTTGTTCCTGATCTTAGAGGAAAAGGTTCCAATTTTTCACCACTGAGAACGATGTTGGCAGTGTGTTTCTCATATATGGCCTTTATTACGTTGAGGTAAGTTGCCTCTATGCCTACTTGCGGAAGGATTTTTATCATAAATGGTGTTGAATTTTGTCAAAAGCTTTTTCTGCATCTCTTGAGATGATCATATGGTTTTTCTCCTTCAATTTGTTAATATGGTTTATCACTTTGATTTGCATATATTGAAGTATCCCTGCATTCCTGGGATAAACCATATTGATCATGGTGTATGATGCTTTTAATGTGCTGTTGGATTCTGTTTGCTGATATTTTGTTGAGGAAGTTTTGCATCTATGTTCATCAGTGATATTGGCCTGTAGTTTCTTTGTGACATCTTTGTCTGGTTTTGGTATCAGGGTGATGGTTACCTCGTAGAATGAGTTTGGGAGTGTTCCTCCCTCTGCTATATTTTGGAAGAGTTTGAGAAGGATACGTGTTAGCTCTTCTCTAAATGTTTGATAGAATTCTTCTCTGAAGCCATCTGGTCCTGGGCTTTTGTGTGTTGGAAGATCTTTAATCACAGTCTCAATTTCAGTGCTTGTGATTGGTCTGTTTATATTTTCTGTTCTTCCTGGTTCCGTCTCAGAAGGTTGTGCTTTTGTAAGAATTTGTCCATTTCTTCCAGGTTGTCCATTTTATTGGCATATAGTTGCTTGTAGTAATCTCTTATGATTCTTTGTATTTCTGTGGTGTCAGTTGTTATTTGTCTTTTTTTATTTCTAATTCTGTTGATTTGCATCTTCTCCCTTTTTTTCGTGGTGAGTCTGGCTAATGGTTTATCAATTTTGTTTCTCTTCTCAAAGAACCAGCTTTTAATTTTATT
>NC_041234.1:16146075-16146944 GCF_002837175.3 Physeter macrocephalus | reverse complement strand
AGTGGCTGTATCAATTTACATTCCCACCAGCAGTGCAAGAGGGTTCCCTTTTCTCCACACCCTCTCCAGCATTTATTGTTTCTAGAGTTTTTGATGATGGCCAATCTGACCGGTGTGAGATGATATCCCATTGTCGTTTTGATTTGCATTTCTCTAATGATTAATGATGTTGAACATTCTTTCATGTGTTTGTTGGCAATCTGTATATCTTCTTTGGAGAAATGTCTATTTAGTTCTTCTGCCCATTTTTGGATTGGGTTGTTTGTTTTTTTGTTATTGAGCTGCATGAGTTGCTTATAAATTTTGGATATTAATCCTTTGTCAGTTGCTTCGTTTGCAAATATTTTCTCCCATTCTCAGGGTTGTCTTTTGGTCTTGTTTATGGTATCCTTTGCTGTGCAAAAGCTTTTAAGTTTCATTAGGTCCCATTTGTTTATTTTTGTTTTTATTTCCATTTCTCTAGGAGATGGGTCAAAAAGGATCTTGCTGTGATTTATGTCATAGAGTGTTCTGCCTATGTTTTCCTCTGGAAGGGATACTTGATACATTTTCAATTTTCTTAAATTTACCAAGGCTTATTTGTGACCCATGTTATGATCTAATGTGGAGAATGTTCCTTGAGCACTTGAGAAGAAAATTTATTCTGTTGTTTTTGGATGGAATGTCCTATAAATATCAATTAAGTCCATCTTGTTTAATGTGTCATTTAAAGCTTGTGTTTTCTTGTTTATTTTTATTTTGGATGATCTGTCCATTGGTGAAAGTGGGGTGTTAAAGTCCCCTAATATGATTGTGTTACTGTCTATTTCCCTTTTTCTGGCTGTTAGCATTTGCCTTATGTATTGAGGTGCTCCTATGTTGGGTGCATA
>NC_041234.1:16130013-16145653 GCF_002837175.3 Physeter macrocephalus | reverse complement strand
TTTCTCCTTGGATTTATCCTGTATGGGACTCTCTGTGCTTCCTGGACTTGATTGACTATTTCCTTTCCCATATTAGGGAAGTTTTCAACTATAATCTCTTCAAGTATTTTCTCAGTCCCTTTCTTTTTCTCTTCTTCTTCTGGGATCCCTCTGTTTTGAATGTTGTTGCGTTTAATGTTGTCCCATAGGTCTCTGAGACTGTCCTCAATTCTTTTCATTCTTTATTTCTTTAATCTTTTCTGCACTAGTTATTTCCACTATTTTATCTTCCAGGTCACTTATCTGTTCTTCTGCCTCAGTTATTCTGCTATTGATTCCTTCTAGAGAATTTTTCATTTCATTTATTATATTGTTCATCATTGTTTGTTTGCTCTTTAGTTCTTCTAGGTCCTTGTTAAAGGTTTCTTGTATTTTCTCCATGCTATTTCCAAGATTTGGATCATCTTTACTGTCATTACTCTGAATTCTTTTTCAGGTAAACTGCCTATTTCCTCTTCATTTTTTTGGTCTGGTGGGTTTTTACCTTGCTCCTTCATCTGCTGTCTGTTTCTTTGTCTTCTCATTTTGATTAACTTACTATATTTGGGGTCTCCTTTTTGCTGGCTTCAGTTTAGTTATTCCCATTGTTTTTAGTGTCTTCCCCCAGTGGCTAAGGTTGGTTCAGTGGCTTGTGTAGGCTTCCTGGTAGAGGGGACTGGTGCCTGTGTTCTGGTGGATGAGGCTGTATCTTGTCCTTCTGGTGGGCAGGACTGCATCCGGTGGTGTGTTTTGGGGTGTCTGTGACCTTATGATTTTAGGCAGCCTCTCTGCTAATGGGTGGGGTTGTGTTCCTGTCTTGCTAGTTGTTTGGCATAGGGTGTCCAGCGCTGTAGCTTTCTGGTCGTTGGGTGGAGCTGGTTCTTAGTGTTGAGATGGAGATCTCTGGGAGAGCTTTCGCTGTTTGATATTGCGTGGAGCCAGGAGGTCTCTGGTGGACCATTGTCCTGAACTTGGGTCTCCCACCTCAGAGACACAGGCGTGACACCCGGCTGGAGCACCAAGACCCTGTCAGCCACACGGCTGAGAAGAAAAGGGAGAAAAAAAAAGGAAACAAAGAAAAAATTAATAAAATATAATTATTAAAATTCAAAATAAATTATTAAAAATAAAATAATTTAGAAGTCATAAAAAAAGAAAGAAACAAGAGAGCAACCAAAGCAATAAACAAATCCACCAATGATAACAAGGACTAAAAACTGTACTAAAACAAGCAAACAAGCAAACAAAAAAATGGACAGACAGAACCCTAGGACAAATGGTAAACACAAACCTATACAGACAAAATCACACAAAGAAGCATACACATACACACTCACAAAAAGAGAAAAAGGAAAAATATATATATATCTGTATATTAAAAGGAAGGAAGAGAGCAACCAAATCAATAAACAAATCTACCAATGATAATAAACTCTAAATACTAAACTAAGATAAACATGAAACCAGAAACAGATTAGATGCAGAAAGCAAACCCCTAGTCTCCGGTTGCTCCCATAGTCCACCACCTCAATTTTGGGATGATTTGTTGTGTATTCAGGTATTCCAGAGATGCAGGGTACATCATGTTGATTGTGGAGTTTTAATCTGTTGCTCCTGAGGCTGCTGGGAGAGATTTCCCTTTCTCTTCTTTGTTCTCACAGCTCCTGGGGTTCAGCTTTGGATTTGGCCCCGCCTGTGCATGTAGGTCACCTGAGGGCATCTGTTCTTCCCTCCGACAGAATGGGGTTAAAGGAGCAGCTGCTTAGGGGGATCTGGCTCACTCAGGCTGGGGGGAGGGAGGGGTACGGAATGCAGGGCGAGCCTGCGGCAGCAGAGGCCAGTATGACATTGCAGCAGCCTGAGGTGTGCCGTGTGTTCTCCCGGGGAAGTTTTGGGATGATTTGTTGTGTATTCAGGTATTCCAGAGATGCAGGGTACATCATGTTGATTGTGGAGTTTTAATCTGTTGCTCCTGAGGCTGCTGGGAGAGATTTCCCTTTCTCTTCTTTGTTCTCACAGCTCCTGGGGTTCAGCTTTGGATTTGGCCCCGCCTGTGCATGTAGGTCACCTGAGGGCATCTGTTCTTCCCTCCGACAGAATGGGGTTAAAGGAGCAGCTGCTTAGGGGGATCTGGCTCACTCAGGCTGGGGGGAGGGAGGGGTACGGAATGCAGGGCGAGCCTGCGGCAGCAGAGGCCAGTATGACATTGCAGCAGCCTGAGGTGCGCCGTGTGTTCTCCCGGGGAAGTTGTCCCTGGATCATGGGACCCTGGCAGTGATGGGCTGCACAGGCTCCCGGGAGGGGTGGTGTGGATAGTGACCTGTGCTTTCACACAGGCTTCTTGGTGGCTGCAGCAGCAGCTTTAGCATGTCATGCCCGTCTCTGGGTTCCATGCTGATAGCTGCGGCTTGCGCCCATCTCTGGAGCTCATTTAGGTGGTGCTCCGAATCCCCTCTCCTCATGCACCCTGAAACAATGGTCTCTTGCATTTTAGGCAGTTCAAGACTTTTTCCCAGACTCCCTCCCAGCTAGCTGTGGTGCCCTAGCCCCCTTCAGCCTGTGTTTATACAGCAAACCCCAGTCCTCTCCCTGGGATCTGACCTCCGAAGCCGGAGCCTCAGCTCCCATCCTCCATCCGCCCCAGCGGGTGAGCAGACAAGCCTCTCAGGCTGGTGAGTGCTGGTCGGCACTGATCCTCTGTGTGAGAATCTCTCCACTTTCCCCTCTGCACCCCTGTTGCTGCGCTCTCCTCCGTGGCTCCAAAGCTTCTCCCCCACCACCCTCCATCTCCACAAGTGAAGGGGCTTCTAGTGTGTGGAAACTTTTCCTCCTTCACAGCTCCCTCCCACTGGTGCAGGTCCCGTCCCTATTCTTTTGTCTCTGTTTTTTCTTTTTTCTTTCGCCCTACCCAGGTACGTTGGGAGTTTCTTGCCTTTTGGGAGGTCTGAGGTCTTCTGCCAGCGTTCAGTAGGTGTTCTGTAGGAGTTGTTCCACGTGTAGATGTATTTCTGATGTATTTGTGGAGAGGAAGGTGATTTCCATGTCTTACTCCTCCACCATCTTGAAAGTCTCTCGAGCTTCCTTTTTAATACATTAAATAATAAGATACAGTAACATGTCTAATAATTACTGCATTTTCTTCTTTTGTTGTGATAAGAAGACATAACATGAAATCTACCCTCTTAAAATTTTTTAAAATACACAATAAAGTATTGTTAACTCTAGGAACAGTGTTCTACAGCAGATCTCTAGAACCTATTCATCTTGCATGACTGAAGCTTTGTATCAGTTGCACAGTGACTCCCCATTTCTCCTTCACCCCAGCCCCTGGCAACAACCAATCTTCTCTCTGCTCCTATAAGTTTGACTTTTGTAGATACCTGATACAAGTAGAATCATGAAGCATTTGTCTTTTTTTTTTTTCTTCCCGTATGCGGGCCTCTCACTGTTGTGGCCTCTCCCGTTGCGGAGCACAGGCTCCGGACGCGCAGGCTCAGCAGCCATGGCTCACGGGTCCAGCTACTCCGCGGCATGTAGGATCTTCCCGGACCGGGGCACGAACCCGTGTCCCCTGCATCGGCAGGTGGACGCTCAACCACTGCGCCACCAGGGAAGCCCCATTTGTCTTCTTTTAACTGGCTTGTTTCGCCTCGCATAATATCCCCCAGGTTTATCCATGTTGTCGCAGATGGCAGAATTTTTTTTCTTTTTTAAAGGCTAAATAATATTCCATTGCATACAACATTTTCTTTATCCATTCATCCATTGATGGACATGCAGGTTGTTTTCATATCTTGACTATTGTGTATAGTGCTGCATTGAACATGTGGCAGCAGAGTTATCTCTTTGATATCCTATTTTCACTTCCTTTGACTATATATCCAAAAGTGGGATTGTTAGATCATATGGTGGTTCTATTTTAAATGCTTTGAGGAAAGAGACGTAGAGACCCCAATATAAACTAACACTGTGTGTGTCAACTGAAAGTGATTGTGCTTCAACCCAGATGGGAAAGACAGTAACAAAATAAAGTGAGAAAGGGAGGGCTCCAACTTGTCCATTAAAATTCAAAGTCCTCTGTCTTATGGGTTTTTTAATCCCATAATCTAAAGAGTACATACATATGTGCATGGCTGATCTAAACTCTTCTCCTTTCAATGTGATCAATAGATTGAACAGTGGACATACTGTATAAGAAATAATGAAGACAACTTAATCAGTACATGCACATCACATGTAGAATCCAATTATTTTGAAACATGATACAAACTAAATATTGGGTAATGGGTAGTTTATTATAGCCATTTTATTTTATTTATTTATTTTTGGCTGCATAGTGTCTTCGTTGCTGTGCACGGACTTTCTCTAGCTGCAGTGAGCATGTGCTGCTCTTCGTTGCAGTGTGCAAGCTTCTCATTGCGGTGGCTTCTCTTGTTGCGGAGCACGGGCTCTAGGCGCATGGGCTTCAGTAGTTGTAGCACGTGGGCTCAGTAGTTGCGGCGCACGGGCTTAGTTGCTCCCCTGCATGTGAGATCTTCCCAGACCAGGGCTCGAATCCGTGTCCCCTGCATTGGCAGGCAGATTCTTAAACACTGTGCCACCAAAGACCTATAGCCATTTTAATACATAATATTAATGCCTTACATATATATACCTTTTTACAGTTTATATTTTACTGTAGTTAAATGATTTACAAAAGTCAAAAACTCAAAAAGCTTTAGGACTGACACATGGACCCAGGTTTTCTTTCTGTAAGGCCAAGGCTGATTTTTACATAGCTCACCAAAAAGGGAGAACCACTGTGGAGTGAAGTTTCTTTGATATCTGGAACAATACTGTAGAAGCTTAAAGGTGTTATCCAAGTTGTCATAAGCCTATTATTTCTCTGCATTACAGAACTGGAAGGCAGCATTAATGGCTAAATGCCATACTTAGCAATACTTTGTGTTGTTTAGGACTGGAAATGTGCCTGAAATATACATTGTTTTATTTCCCCCAAAATAGCTTCTGTAATATTGAAATCTGACAAGTAACCTAATGATTTCATAGCATACTTTCAAATGTAACTGTGAAGTTGTTAAAGGCCCAGGCAAATAATCAAAATAAACACCTCAACCAATAGCTAACAGAGGAACTAGACTTGAGTGAAGGAATGGGGAGATAGAGAATAACAAACGACTTCGTTTACAACCTTAGGGATGTTCAGCCTTACAGGCAGTCTTTTTGATGTTCCCAATCCATTTCCAACAAGTCTGGCATTTGGAACAGGGCCTGCAAAAGACTAACTGTGGGTTTACATTTCCCACAACTACACAGATAGAGAGAGGGGACAATGGACCATCCCGTTTCTTCTTAAGACAATAGTATCTCCTGGCTTCCATGGTCTCATTCTCCTACCTTTCGTTCTACCTCACAGGCTGCTCCTTCTCAGTTTTATAGCTAGTTCCTCCTATTCCCCTTGACCCTTAAGGCAGTGGTTTTCAAAATTTTGGTCATGCTTTCCTATCAGAACAAAAATTGAAGCACATTTCTTCTCATAAATGAACATTTATTTATATATTTTATATTAATATGTTAAAATAAACATATACAGAGATATAAATCAATAAAGATAAGTACAAATACATATAGGAGGATTAGCATTTTTCTTTTACACTCCAATTAATTGCACTGAATCCCTCAGGGGTGTGCACAACACAATTTGAGACCACATCTTTTTTTAAAAAAAAAAGATTTATTTATTTATTTTTGGCTATGTCAGGTCTTAGTTGCAGCATGCGGGATCTTCACTGAGACATGCGGGATCTTTCATTGTGGTACACGGGTTTCTCTCTAGCTGTGGCATGTGGGTTTCTCTCTCTAGTTGTGGTGCGCAGGCTCCCAGGCACATGGGCTCTGTAGTTGTGGCATGTGGGCTCCAGAGCGCGTGGGCTCTGTAGTTTGTGGCATGCAGGCTCTCTAGTTGAGGTGCACAAGCTCAGTAGTTGTGGCGGGCGGGCTTAGTTGCCCCATGGCATGTAGGATCTTAGTTCCATGACCAGGGATCGAACCCACATCCCATCTTCACAGTTTATCTTGAATTTGCCTTTCCTTCCTCTGTTTCACCACCACATGAAGCCAGGTCACCTCTGCCCTCTTGCCTGATTGAGCCACAGTCTCTTAATATCATTGCTATTGTTCTCTTCCTAGCTAATCCTACAGAGCATAAAACTGATCTCAAAATGTCAGACAGATAAGGACATTTCCATGCTTAACTCCCTTCATGCACTTTTCTTACAATTAAAATGAACTCCAAACTCCTTAACATGGCTTAGACTGTGCTGAGTTACTAAATATACTGTATTCCTATCTTTTTCATGATCTTCTCAAGCCACTTTTCTCCATCCATAGATTCTAGTCATGGCAGTCTTTCTTCACTTTCTGAAACACCTCGGCCTTTGCACATCCTTTTCCCC
Organism: Physeter macrocephalus; assembly: GCF_002837175.3. Lineage (NCBI taxonomy): Eukaryota > Metazoa > Chordata > Mammalia > Artiodactyla > Physeteridae > Physeter > Physeter macrocephalus. The sequence continues at coordinate 16,139,180 of NC_041234.1, read as the reverse complement.
CTCTTCTTTCTCAAATGCTCTTCCCTTTTTCTTATGTTGCTGGGTGCTTCTTTCCATTTAGGTATCACATGAAATGACACGACCTCCTGCTCCTATCCTCATTACCTCACAAAAAGTTGATGCTCATGTTAAACCGTTAGTAGAATTCCACTCTGCAATGAAAAAAAGGAACAAGTTTTTGATGGAAGCAACAGTATGATGAATCTTAAAAACACTATGCTGAGCAAAAGGGCACAGGCACAAATAAAAACATTTCCATTAAGTTAAAGAACACCAAAACTAATTTGTGGTAATAGAAGGAAGAAGGTTGTTGCCTCTACAAGAAGGTTGGAGTTGACTGGCCAGAAGCATAGGGAACTTTCTGAGGTGATTGAAATGTTCTGCATTATGTTTGAATTGGAAGTTACATGGAAGTATTCAATTCTCAAAACTCAACAATCTAAACACTTAGATTTGTGTATTTTATTGTATGTAAATCATGCCTCAGTTGGAAAAAAAATAGCAATATGTTTATTCCTGAAATTGTGTCAGCAGTTGAAGTTCTTGTAAAGATTTGATTCAAATGAGATTCATTCTATAGCCATCATCAGGGTGTGATAATTTTGCATGTTGTTGAGTCCATTTTGGATCATTGAAAGTTACACTCACAATAAAAATTTAGTTACTGATGATGGCTGCATAGTAAAAAGTCTATCTCCATTGCTCTTTAATAGCTTTTGAGATTTTGACTTCTTAGCAGCTTTGGGAGGACGTGGTATGACATGGTGGAGCATGCTTGTATTTTAGAGTTAGATAGGACTGGTATAGAATCTCATGTCTGCCAATTATCTATGATGTGGGCGCATTGCTGGGTCTCAATATCTTCAACTGTGAATTGAGAATAAAGTCTGGCTTAACAAAACAAAGATTCTTAAATTATATTATTATTATTCCTGAGATTCAGGAACCTCTAAGTCCTGTCCACGGATACCAGGTTAAAGACCCTTATCATGGACTAGAATAAGTTGAGATGTCAAAATGAAAGTGTATTTGTCAAAACGCCTGTGATGGTTGACCACCACAGAGTAGGCACTCTCTAAAACCTACTTTCTACCTTCTTGCTTTTCCGTAGGAAGCATTCTGTATTTGAAAAAGAAAAAAAATCAAATGGTTATTTGCTTTTTGGCAGTTGGGATTGATTTATTTGCGACATGTTATGAGAAGAATAGCAAAGGTGAACCACTGAAAGTGCTGTCAGTACACATACTGAGGTGAAACTGTAAAGCTTTTATTTTAAAATTAATGCACAAAATATAAGAGGTGTGTTAGAAAGAACTTATGTCTATGAAAGGGTATACAAAAGACATGAAATTATGTTAGCATGTTTGGGAATGTTCAAAATATTGTTGTATTTTAGTGTATTTGTTGCTCATTGTTCAAATGTGTATTTGGAGGGGTGTGTATTTAATCAGGAGAACAGCTAAAAATTAACAGTAACAGTGTTTTTACTTTGTGGTCTTATACTAATAGCTCAAATGTAGCTCCATTCCCAGAAAAGCCTAGGGTATGCATCTTGAAAGATTGTTGAATAATCGGAAAGGGAGACAATTCATCTGTAACCATTAAATTGTTATGGTCCACAGACGGGAATAAAGACACAGACCTACTAGAGAATGGACTTGAGGATATGGAGAGGGGGAAGGGTAAGCTGTGACAAAGTGAGAGAGTGGCACGGACATATATCCACTGCCAAACGTAAAATAGATAGCTAGTGGGAAGCAGCCGCATAGCACAGGGAGATCAGCTCGGTGCTTTGTGACCACCTAGAGGGCTGGGATAGGGAGGGTGGGAGGGAGGGAGACGCAAGAGGGAAGAGATATGGGAACATATGTATATGTATAACTGATACACTTTGTTTTAAAGCAGAAACTAACACACCATTGTAAAGCAATTATACTCCAATAAAGATGTTAAAAAAAAATTTTCCAAAGTAGCCATGCCAGTTAACACGTATTCACAATCTAAAGGCCACTAGACACAAAACTAAGAGAAATATAGCAATCTTTGCTTTATATCACTGTAATCCTTTAGTATGTTTAAATGAAGTTTCACATGTGAGGATATGTCATGTGTTTAGAGGTAAGTAAAATTGACCCTTCAACAACACAGGTTTGAATGACACAGTCCACTTATATGCAACCTTTCCTCAGCAGTAAATACTATAGTACTACACCATCTGTGGTTAGTTGAATCCATGCATGCAGGACCACAGATGAGAGGGCCAACTATAAGTAACACGCAGATTTTCGACTTCTTGTCGTGTCTGCGCCCCTAACCCACTTGTTGTTCAAGGATCAACTATACGTCTCTTAAATTTAATTAAAATGTACTCAGTTTGCTGGATGTTGCTATTCCACATGGAGATGAATGTGGTCTGTGTTGAGTTGGGGGATCTGTACATATTCTCTGTGGCCTGTGGCTATTTTGACAATGCTGAAAGTTGTGTTTATTCTTGCTTTTTTCTTTCATCGTGGTGATTTTAAGAGTCATTAAGCCTTTTAACCTCTTCAGTGTATATTTCATTCATTTCTGGATTTCCTGGTTGTCTCTCCTGCCTGGCCTGTGGTAGGAAGCATGGTGTCAGAGAACAGTACCTACCTCATATAATGAGGGATCCAGGGACTCTCCTTGAGGCCCAGATCCTGCATCCATGTTAAGAACACCTCTGTGATTTTGCTTCTTGATCTGTAAAGTGAAAATAATTACTTGGGTCATGGTAAGACGATGAGGATTATGTGAGATAATACTTTTAAAGTCAGGTCCCCTTACTGTATGCTCTTAGAGTTTCAGGTAACACTTGTCACATTTGTAACATCATTTTTAACTATCAATGTTTTGATCAACGCCCTTCTTACCTAGTATATTGTAAGCTCCAAGAGGGAAAATGATCTATTTTACCCACAGTTGTGTTCCCAGGGACTAACATGGTATCTGGCAAAGAACAATTGTTCAATAAATACTTTTTGGAGGAAAAGAATTGAGGGAACCTTATCCACTTATTCTCACTCAGTTTTTCCCTGTTCCTTCACCAAAATGAATAGAATGAAAGCATAGTCAAATTGATATGGTATTTTAAACCAGTCAGAGAAAAGATGGAAGTCGTTCTTAGAGTGAGAAGCCATCAATTTGTGTCAGTTAGCAAATTAAGGACCAGGGAAGTTTAGCATAAAGGAGAGGAGTTGTGATAACTGTCTTCAGACATTTGAAGGATTATTACATAGGTAAGAATTTAATCTTGTTCTGAATAGCCCCAAGACATACAGGGATCCATAGCCTCTGAGTTTAAACTACAGGGTGGCAGACTTTTGACTCTTTATTAAGAGCCACCTCATAGGTCTTCCGAAAGAAGAAACTGGGTGCCTCGAGAGAGTGTATTTTCTCGCACTGAAGATATCTGAACATGGGTGAGATGAGGGGAAGTTGGAACTTGGGAGTTATAAAAAAAAAGGATTTGTAAGTCGGTTGGGTGATTAGGAGAGGTGACTTTTAAAGTCCATGGAATTCTAGGAGTTTGTGATTCTGTGAGTCATATTCTCCCAACGAAAGAAAGGCAGGGTAGAAGGTGGGACTGAAACAGGATGAAGATATCAGGAACTCATAAAAGGTGAGAGAAGGAAGTAAGACATATCAGAGGATAACTCTGTTTCAGGCATTTACCTAGAGCCAGCCCTATATAGAGAGCCTTAGTGGGCTAGTTAAAAATCCTTAACAATACCAACATAGAAAATAACTAAGAAAAATTAAAGTTTCCAGGTATTCTAACCTACTTCTCAGTTGATAGTTTTGCCACAAATACCTTAGGGCATATCTATATAAAAGGCATAATTTTATTTTTTTCAGTGGTAGAAATGATACCTCTTAAAGAGTTTGTGACTCTGTGAATCAAAGCACAATTATAAAAATCCTGAGGTGAAGTATATATCAAACATTTTAAATATGTCTAGCTAGAAGACAACAATAATCTTAACTAAATGCTTAGATACTCCTAACAATACCATGTATTCACTATGAAACCTAAAACAAGTTGCCTACTATTCACTCATTCAACTCAGTTAATGAGTACCTACTATGTGTCACTTATTGTGTAAGGCACGGGGGATATAGCATTGAACAAAACGGATATAGTCCCTGACGGAGTTTTCAGTCTTTTGATGAAATTAAGAATGCAGTGAGTGAGAAGTACAGACATTAAATAACTGTGCAGTTAGCCCAAAACTGTCTCTGAAATTTGTCTAGGGCAACGTTTCTCAACCTCTGTACTTTTGACATTTTGAGCCACATAATTCTTTCTTGTGGTGTGCTACCCTGTGTATTATAGGATATTTAGCAATGTCCCTGACCTCTACCCACTGGAAGGGAAGGCAGATAGCCCCCCTCTTGTTATGACAGGAATGTCCCAGACATTGCCTGATGTCCCTCAGGGAGCAAAATCATCCCTGATTGAGAACTGCTGGTCCGGGGGGAGATCTTTCTGAGGAGGTGACATCTAAGGAAGCTGGTATGTACTTGACTTTGGTCTTGGTAGAACAACGGAATATGTCCCCTGCTCTCAAATGGCTGCAGTCTAATAAAAAAATGTAACCAGAAATTAATAATGCGTGATAAGTTCTATGGGAATATTGATGAAAGGCTCCTAACCTAAAAGTGTGACCTCAGATTCAGGCTTTTGGGGGTTGAAATCTTGGTCAGATACTAATCAACCAACTTAGTATCTTCAGGCCCAGTTTTATCATGTGTAAAATGGGGTTAGGAAGGCGACCCATTTCCTAATCTCTTTTTGAGGATACAGGGGTTCAAGTAGGAAAAAGCCTTTATTTTTTATTGAAGTATAGTTGATTTACAATGTTGTGTTAGTTTCTGATGTATAGCAAAGTGATTCATATATATATATATATATAAAAAATACACTTTTTCATATTCTTTTCCATTATCGTTTATTACAGGATATTGAATATATAGTTCCCTGTGCTGTACAGTAGGTCCCTGTTGTTTATCTATTTTATATATAGTAGTTTGTGTCTGCTAATCCTGATTTATCCCTAATTTATCCCTTCCTCCCCCACCCCTGGAAAAAGCCTTTAGAACTATGCCTGGTGCATAGTAAAAGGAAGGACTAAGAGAAAGAAGAACCTGCAGATTTTTTTTTTTTTTCTGTGTTGGTCCAGATAACATATACTTTAAGTTTTGTGGGCCAAACAGTCTCTATTCCAGCTACTCAGTTATGCCGGTGTAGTGTGAAAGTAACCATGGGCCATACTTAAATTAATGTGTGTGACTGTGTTTCCAGTAAAACTTGTTTTACAACAACAAAGTTTGCAAAAGAAAGTTTTCGGTAATTCACCAACTCCTGATAAACACACACCATTGTTAACATTGAAAATTATCAGTTATTTTTTTTCTTACATTTTTTATTTTATTTAAAAATTTTAAAAATATATTCTTACATATTTTTAAAGATGTTTGTTCATCACACTTTTTTTTTATTTTTCAGAATTTTCAAACTTGCTTTGTTGGTTCTAGCTCAAGAAATAAGTCAAAAGGAATTTAAAAAAACAAATATTATACATACTTTTGAAGAATAAAAGATATTGTTAAATAGGATGATTATACATATACTGATAATACCCAGGAGACTAAATTTTTTTAATGTGAGAATATTTCTAAAAATATGCTAACATGAATGGAGACAATACAAATATATAAATGTCATTAGCTTTTCTTTATACTGTCAACTATTTATAGCTGTAGATGAAAAAAAAATCCCATTTACAATAATAAGAAAATATGAATTAAGAGGAATAAAGTTTACAAAAAGGTTAAGTTTTCCTATAGGGGAAAGAAACTATAAAAATATACATAAGGACACACACCAAAGAAAAAATAAATGCAAAGAAATATTTTGTTCTGGGATTCAAAGCTTATTGTCAGTAAGGTTATAATACTTGCGGAATTGACATTTGAGTTTAAGGCACTTGTAGTCAGAATGCCCTTGGTGTGTTTGTGGTAACTGGGTAAAATAATTCCAAAGTTTGTAGGAAGTAATATGATTTCAAGTTTTTATAGAAGAATAATGTGTGTGTGTGTAAATTGCTAAGAACTTTATGAATAAGAAGTATATTGTGGAGGTACTTGCCCTTCCAGATTTTGACTGTACTTTGATTGCAGGTAATTATAATGAAAACCATACTACTGGCACAGTGCTAGACAAATGGGTCAGTGAACTAAAACTGGGAGTTCAAAAAATATCCAGATAAGATAGAGAAGATATTTCACGTCTGTGTGAATAGCCTATATTATTTAATGAATGCTATTGTGTAACTGATTATTCATATGGAAGAAACAAAAGGCCCTGTATCCTTAATGGTATACAAAAAATAAATTCCAAGTAGTGTAAGGAGCTAACTAGAAACGTAAACTCATAAAAACGATAAAAGAGAATGTAGGACACTACAAATGTGTGATGAGAGAGGGAGTTTTAGCAAGGCAAGAAAAACCCTGAAAACATAAAATTGGCAGACTGATTTAACTGAAAGTTTAGAGCTTCCATATAGCAAAGGAAGCAATAGACAAAGTGAAAAATAAATTAATAATATTCTTAGAGAAAGTATTTACAAAGTCTATGACCAATGGGGGTTTATATTACTAATATGCAAAGAGGTTACTATAAAAGTCTAACAAATAGCCTATAAGTATATGAAATAATATTAATCGCCACTAGTAATAACAACATACAAGATTTATGTAATACAAATATTATGCCTCTGGTTTAATTTTTCTGTCTTCTTGATGGAACCATTTACACCAAGTAACAAATTTTAATTTTTCACTACCAGAAACACATATGATCCAATCAGTGCCCTTTGTTATGTTGCAATTGTTAAATAAATAATATTTTTTTCAGTTTTTTACAATTCCTGTAGAATATTACTGAAAAATATTTATATTTAGCGGAAATTTTATTTGAATTTAAATATTGTGTTTGTGCATCCAGTTTGTGCCACTTACCCCATTTACCCCCACCCTAGGAACTTGTTTATGCTTAATTGAAAGTTAAAAAGAAAGAATATCTGATTCTAAAATTTTTATACTTTTATTTCGAAGGGTGAAACATTTTTAATTGTCTGATATAAACAAAGCAGGTTCCCTTTGTTCCTTAGAGGCTTTATACTAAGTGGATTTTAATTCATTGATAGCACATTGGGATTAAATTTCCCCATGATCTTCATATTTCTGTTTTCATAGCGGAAACTAAGTTGGTGCGTTTACTGCCCTTCATAGAACAGTGCTCTGCAATATATTTTTTTCATACAAATATATATCTCTTTTTAAAACTTGTGTTAATCCTTTCACAAAGAGTTTTCCCAGTTGGATCACCTCCGACTCATACTTCCTGGGGAGGCATGAGGGTGGAGGGGAATGGCTTTAAGAAATGAAGTGCAAAATGTGTAATGCCTTCCTGTGATACAAATATATGAAATGACCCTGAATGACATCCCTACTCTTGTCTCCTCATTTTTGCCACAAGTATGGTTCTGGTCAATTATAAAAATTGACATTTGCAGTGGGCCCTTCTGTAAAAGAGGTACCAACTCGGAAATGATTTATTTTAGAAGCAGAGAAGATATAAACATATATATCCCCTGTCTCTGAAGTGTGAAGCTTGAAAAGCAAGGAGATGATCTTTAAAGTGTCTAAAATATTGATTTGTGGCATAGTTTTACAAAAATGCTTCAGATTAGTTTTTTTTTTCCTTCTGGATGGTCCCTTATGCTTTGGGTCAGTTGGTGGTAAAACTTGAACCTCTTTATTTTTGAATTTACTTTTTAAAAAGATATTTCATAGTGGGATCTAGCTCCCTTTAGATAGTCAATGCTGAAAAAGTAAGAATCCTTCTGCAAGACCAAATCAGATATTTTCCCTAATATCACAAGTTTTGTTTCCTTTGTTTCTATACAATGAATCTTCTCTACCTCCCTCTCCCTGAGTAAATGCCCCAACTCAACATTTACAAAAGGTTCATTTTCAATCTCTGTATTTATTTCAGGAGCAAAGATATTGGATGTTCAAATTAGAGTTACTTTTCAATATCAGGGTAATAACTTGCATAAATAAATCAGACTTTAGCAAAATAGAAATCTAGCATTTAACAAAATCTCCCCAATATATGCATCTCAAGCCATAGATATATAATTATCCTCCATCATTCCTAAGGAATTCACAACAAAATGACCAAATCAAGTGGAAAAGCTAGAATAAAGTTGTTGTTATTCCTCATCAGGGTATTTTATTATCTTTAAGAAAAATTTAAAAGAAATAATTTACGTGAAGCAGCCCTTAGTCCTAGCTAAGATTTTTTTAGCTCAGTGTTTAAAGTTAATTATCCATCTTTACTTATAAATTAAAAGATGAACAAAAAATGCAGAATCTGTCAGGTAGTCCGTATTGCATCAGCTGAAACATATAAAGTATAACAGTGAGTTAAACTACCTGAGAAATTTGAGTTAGTTATTTAAAGTGCCAGGACAAATACTTTAAGGAAAGATGAAATGAAAAAATGTAGTAGAATATATATGTCTATAAAATACAGTCATATGAGATACATCCATATTTCTTCACTACGTGCACCAGGGTAATACAAAAGAATAACAACAACAAAAGCAGTGTAGTATGTCAGATTTCACCTTTTAATTTAAAAAAATATTCACCTCAAGAGGGGATTTTCTTTTTGGGGTTATCTCAATTAGTTCAGATATTGTTCATTTAAATGATTGATTTACTTTCCTTCTGAGATTTTTCTTGGGTAAGAAGAAATAGATTTTTGGTGTCTATCCTGAGTAGAACTAATTGTTTATTACTAATTTTTAAGATCTCTGAGAGGCAGAAAAAGTGGAACTGTGCAGCCCTACTGCACTTACAAATCTCCAAATGAAGGGATACATTCCACTGTGTGAAATGTTAAATTAAAAGCATGGTGCAATAATGAAACTTAAGAGCTTTTGCACAGCAAAGGAAACCATAAAGAAGACGAAAAGACAACCCTCAGAATGGGAGAAAATATTTGCAAATGAAGCAACTGACAAAGGATTAATCTCCAAAATTTACAAGAAGCTCATGCAGCTCAATATCAA
>NC_041234.1:16065768-16129650 GCF_002837175.3 Physeter macrocephalus | reverse complement strand
AAAAAAAAAAGAAAAAATCGTTCTGAAGAACCTAGGGGCAGGACAGGAGTAAAGACGCAAACGTAGAGAATGGACTTGAGGTAACGGGGAGGCGGAAGGGTAAGCTGGGACAAAGTGAGAGAGTGGCATGGACTTATATACACTACCAAATGTAAAGCAGATCGCTAGTGGGAAGCAGCCCCATAGCACAGGGAGATCAGCTCGGTGCTTTGTGACCACCTAGAGGGGTGGGGTAGGGAGGGTGGAAGAGAGGCGCAAGAGGGAGGAGATATGGGGATATATATATATATACGTATAGCTGATTCAGTTTGTTATAAAGCAGAAACTAACACACCATTGTAAAGCAATTATACTCCAATAAAGATGTTAAAGAAAAAAAAATCATGGTGCCACATTACTAACAACAAAATTTATGGACATCTCTGCACTATATAGTTATTCAGTTTAAAAAAAGGTCATTATAGATTAAATTGCCTTCCCTACTGTGCATCATTTTTATATAAAAGATTTTTAAGACTGATAAGCCCAAATATAGCGTTTATTTTCTTCAAGTAGCATTCACCTTTTTCCCAATAACATGTAGATACCTTAAGAGAAAACTTGCACCTTTGCTTAGGCACTCACTACATTTTTGTGGAAAGGCTGTATGGATGATGATTCCAACCTTGACTTTTACATCTTGCCTTCACATTAGAATTAACCAGAAAGCTCTAAAGAAACACATGTCCAGGCCTCAGCCCAGGTTAATCAAATCCAGATTCCTGGGGGGTGAGGTTTGGGCATCATTATTTCTTTAAAGCTGAGTCTAAGGTGCAGCCAGGCTAAGAACTCTTGAGAAGAAACGATGGCTCAGAAAGGTTGAGGAACTTGCCTAAGGCTACACAGTTATTGCAATGCTGACCCTAAATCACAGTCTGCTTCCCTGTTCTATGACTCTCCACTACGTGGGGCTGCCTCTTATAACTACCTTCTTTTCTACTGAAAGAAACAAATTCAAAGAGAGGGGAAGTGAGGGATTATACTTAGGCACAAATTCCAGTAAGGCTGTTTTGTCCAGAGCTGCCACTTTCCTTATTTTAACACATAACCATATAGCTGTAAGATGCCACTGAAGAAGTGCCCATACAAGTTATCAGATGATTTTGGTATGCCAGTTTATATTTCTTGCAAAGTCAGTGACTGAATTTCTTAAAATAGTTGTCCTCACAATGGTGTGTGTGTAACCTGGGGATGCATGAGGACCTTCCACGGAGTAGGCTCAGGTAGTTTTAAAGGACTTTATTTCAATACCTTCAACTTTCTTTTGTACTCTTAACTGTACCTGAGTTGCCTGAAAAAGGATGCCTGCAGTGAAGAAGTCTCTCTCTCTCTACATATATATATGACTAATAATTAATTTTAAAACATAATTAGGGCTTCCCTGGTGGCGCAGTGGTTGCGCGTCCGCCTGCCGATGCAGGGGAACCGGGTTCGCGCCCCGGTCTGGGAGGATCCCACATGCCGCGGAGCGGCTGGACCCGTGAGCCATGCGGCAGAGAGAGGCCCGCATACCACAAAAAAAAAAAAAAAAAAAAAAAAAAAAAAAAAAAAAAAAATTATAAATATTTTTAGAATTAGCTATATGATAATTGTTCGACTTCAATGGGTAGATCAAAAGAATAAGGGCTTTCACTTGTACAAGCAAGATTCATCTTTTATCCAAACATTTATCCAGCTGATTAAACTTCACTAGTTTATTTTCCTCAAAGCATCTAATTCAGGCGGGTACCAAGTAAGCTAAAAAATCGCCCCAGAGCACTTTGATACTACCCACAGTTCTAAATGTTTCACTTGTTCACAGTTGCCTTTTTTTGAATGTCCAAGCTACTGATAACATCTTGGATGCTTTGGCAAGGTTCATGAAAAATAAGAAAATGCTGTTCTTGGAGATGGTGTAGTTTGAGGAAAGACCTTCGTTTTGAAATTGGACCTACTTGGATTCAAGCTCTAACTTTCCCTTCTGGGAAATTTGTTCAGATAATCTACCCAGTGTTTCTTCTGCAAAGGGATCTTCTTTCCAGGATCCTTGTGAATATTCAAAGCTATATCAATGTTCAGAAGAAAAAATAGGCACTGGTAAGTGTTAATTCCATTCTTTCCCCAATTAGATTTGGCAAATGGAAAGAAAACTATAAAAAAAGAATGAACCAATTATAGCTGACTGAGAATAGCAAAAGATCATTTACAGGGCAAAACTATCTATTAAGTGATTTAAAAATATTAGAAATAATTAACTTTTGTCAGATACTATAACCAAATACCACTCTAATTAAAGTAAAATAAGTGAAAAACTTGGTTTTTTCCTATGTATTTACTCATTTTTTCTTTGCCTCATTATTCGCTGGCTTAATATTAAGGGTATATAATGTGCCAGACACTATGTTAGATGTTAAGTATATTGAAAATCTTATAAGTACAATTATATATATATATACACACATATAATTTATAAATCTTATAAATATATAAAATTTCAACTTTGTGTTATCACAATCGATGCCATATGTGTATGGTATTTAAGAATATGTTTATATGAATATACGTTCTTCATAGGACCTTGTATGGGATGTAGAGTCTCACCAGACCAGAGGAATCTGCTCACATTCGCCTCTCCTTTTGAAGTTCATTAATGATACATCATCCAAATAACACTACAAACTACAGTTTGGCTTGAGAATATATTAGATTTATTTTGCACACAATGAAGCTATAAAACATGTCTAGAGTAATGTATAATATATATATATATATATACACACACATACACATAATGTAATATGTATAGAAAATTATATGTCCAATAAAATTTTATATAAATAAAAGGTAGCTTCTATGATACTATATAGCCTTAAAGCTTTTCCTTTAATTTTATAGAAATGATGTGAAATATATTCCATGATGTAGTATTATTAGCATTTTAGACTCTGACAGAGGCAAAAGCTAGAGAGAAGGAAGAACAAGAGTAAGAGTATAATGGACAAATCTTTACTGGAAGCCAAACCACCATTTTATATTTCAAAGATCACAGGTTTCCCCATTTTGCTCTGCTGTTGAAATCTTCAGATGCACCTTGCCCATGGCTGGGTTATTTTCAAAGATTAAAATGCTAAACTGGAAATTAAATGCGACTTAATTCCCAATTTAAATTCCCTTGATTTTTGAAAAGTAAAAGATTAAAAGAATTATATAATTGCACTTTTGGAAAATTCTTCATGGAAGAAGTAATTCTGGGAAAGGTGAAATATACAAGTCGGGGGGTGATTTACTGGTGGAGAGAAGAACCTAAGGTATCATTAATTTGAAATGGGTGTGGAAATCTATTTTCACATTGAAAATATAGTATATTTTAGTAATTTCCTTGTCGTTTTACTGTCTCCTTTTGTTATAATATAAATTCTGAATTCCTCATTCCATTTAAGATCTGACTCATATTGTATTAGCTCTTCTAAAGTTATCAAGAAATAAGAGGCTACACAATATTCTACAGATCTCAAAGCAATTATTTTTAGGTTTAAATATGAAACTATTGAACTTTTAATGTCAGTAATATTCCAGGTTTTTTTTTAGAAGAAAACTATGCTTAAGTAATAATAAATCTGTGCACTTAAGCAACTCGCAGCAACCAGAGAAAGCCTGCGCACAGCAATGAAGACCCAACACAGCCTAAATAAATAAGTAAATAAATAAATAAATAAATAAATTTATTTTTTTTAAAAAGTGAGAGAAGTATGCAGAGAATTAAGAGAGTTAGAAAGGTCTGAAAGTTGTTTTAATGGGCTTCCCTGGTGGCGCAGTGGTTGAGAGTCCGCCTGCCGATGCAGGGGACACGGGTTCGTGCCCCGGTTCGGGAGGATCCCACATGCCGCGGGGCGGCTGGGCCCGTGAGCCATGGCCGCTGGGCCTGTGCGTCTGGAGTCTGTGCTCCGCAACGGGAGAGGCCGCGACAGTGAGAGGCCCGCGTACCGCAAAAAAAAAAAAAAAAAAGTTGTTTTAATACCTCTCTGAGGTGGTGATTTTTATTTTTTTTTTAAATAAGCTTATGGTCAGGCACTTATACTACAGTAACTTTTTTTTTTTGGCTGCATTGGGTCTTTGTTGCTGCACTTGGGCTTTTATTTAGTTGCGGCGAGTGGGGGCTACTCTTCCGTTGCGGTGCGCAGGTTTCTCATTGGGTGGCTTCTATTGTGCGCAGGTTTCTCATTGGGTGGCTTCTATTGTGGCTTCTATTGGGCTCTAGGTGTGCGGGGTTCAGTAGTTGTGGCACTCGGGCTCAGTGGTTGTGGCTCACAGGCTCTAAAGCGCAGGCTCGGTAGTTGTGGCGCACGGGCTTAGTTGCTCCGCGGCATGTGGGATCTTCCCGGACCAGGGCTTGAACCTGTGTCCCCTGCATTGGCAGGTGGATTCTTAACCACTGCCCCACCAGGGAAACCCCTGAGGTGGTGATTTTTAAGAATATAAGATTGACAAAAAAGAGCTAGGTATTGATCTGTGGGCAAAGCATTCCAGGCATAGGGAATAGCTAGTGCAAAGGTCCTAAAAATGAGCTAGCTTTGTAAGTTGAAGGAACGTCAAGAGAACTAGGATGCCTTGTAAGGTTGTTAGGGAAAGATGATGAGTTATATATTCCCCTTGGTTTTGAAGCACATCAAGTCATACCTCAAATGACTTTATTCTTAGCCTCATCTCCTGGGTATGATATTTAAGGTAAATGTCTTAATTAACATGAGATACTCTGTGTAGTAATGCCCAAGTGCCACAAAGATTTACCTAAAGGAGACATTTGTTCCCATCATATACCATCCAATGGAAGCACACGATGGGAATAAAGAAATGAATTTCGTTTATGAAAGGTAAGGGCTGTACAAGTGGTCATAACAACTTCAAATTCCAAAGCACCTGAGAGTAACCTCTAAGGAAGATTTAAAGTCTAGAAAATAGCCTAGGACCCATGAAGACAGATTTGCTTGAGGTGATAGGTTTAAGCATATATCTTCATGAGTGTATATGTGTTTAAGTTTATATTGGCCAGTTTTATTTGCTTGTTTATTTGTTTCCAACATGTCTTATCTTAGGGCCAGATGTTTCCCTAGTGAGTAAGCACTCTGACTATGCCAGTTGCTGTATTTTTATGCAACCTTCAACTCCTCATACTAAAGTACCTCCAGAATAGAAAATAAATCTTTTCAACGTTTTGAAAGAGGCTCTCCATATATCCCCCTTAAAAGTACCAGGCAGACATATTTTTCAGTTCTTAACGTACTGCCTGTTGCCAGGAAGTATATTCAAACCTTCACAAGTTATTCATGTAACCATGCACACTTACTGGTGTGCTTCTGCTTTGGTTGCTCCTTGAAATTGGAAACTCAGTTCCTTCCAGGGGTGGAGGGGAGGATCTATGGAAAAGGAAAAGTAATTTCACATTTAAAATAAGATATATGTGAGCCATAGCTCTGCTTTGTTTTTAATTTACCATAGCTCCAAAAGGGCACCATTGCTTTAGAGCAGGGGTCAGCAGACTTTTCTGTAAAGGGTCAGATAGTAAATATTTTAGGTTTTGTGGGCTATAAGGTGTCTGTTGCAACTATTCCATTCTTCCATTGTAATGTGGAAACACTTATAAACAATATGTAAGGTGTATGGTGGTATTCTAATAAAAGTGTATTTACAGAAAGAGGCAGGGGCCACATTTGGCTTGAGGACTGTAGTTTGCAGACTCTTGCTTTAGAGCTAACAATTGTCAACAGGTGTTAACTGTTTTGGGAAGCCTGTAATTAGGGACTATAACACCTAAAATATTTATCTCTATTTTTTTCTCTCTCCTTTTCTGGTTATGAAAGGTAAGGGCTAGAAGTGCAGTTGATGAGAAAGTTCTATCAGTACAATTACAGTGGTTAGAAACACAGTTGGCAGCCTGTTGATCAGTCGTATTTAGTCTCTGGCAACTTCACTTTCACAGAATCAGTTCACATGTTTGTTCTGTCTTTTTTCCGGCAAGGGTATTATAAATTAAAATGATGTGGGGTCACCTTTTGTTCATGACCTTGATGGTGCTTAATCAACTCACTCACCAGTTTTCTCATTTGTATAAAGTAAGATATTTTATCTAAATGTAGACTCTTGCAGCCTTTTCTCCTGTCCACTTTTTCTGTAACCATTAATGATGAATTTATTTAGCTTTGCACCATTTTTTTAATTTCTATTCACCTTGAAAAGTGGAATACAAAGCAGTGCTGTAACTTGTATTTTACCTTATTCACACATAACGACTTATCGTACTTCATAAAAAAACGGAACAAAATCGTCTGGCAACAGGTTGAGTGCACATTAATCAAATAACAGGAGAAAAAAAGTCTTCAATCTTTCTTTTAAAAACTCAATTTCCTAAAGTATGCATGTAAACATTCAGAATTGTAGTTAGAAGGAAAAATGTCTTTAGAATGAAAATATTTTAACTGATTAGTCTAGTGTATAAAATGATTTTGCAGGAAGCATCAGAAATATATGGGCAGAAGATTATTTGCTTAGTAACACTTGCTTTACTAAAAACACCTCTATGATTTTTCAGGCTTACTTGATTATTATTTAATGTGTGAACGTGACCTGCCTCTTCTGGGATACAATTATGTTCATGAGGAGTGTCTTTTTTCTCCAGTGATTCCCCTTTTTTTATTGTCAATAGGTCATAAGAATAGTGTATCCAAAAATACACATGTTGCTGAAACTGTGAAAGTATCTGATATATATGGGTATATGTATATATATGTGTGTGTGTGTGTGTGTGTGTGTGTGTGTATATATATGCACATAGTTATACGTATATATGTGTGTGTGTCTCACACTGTCAGGTGTCTCATCCTGCAAAAGGAATTAGGTCCGAATTAAGAAAAAATACATATTCTTGGACATTTAATATCCTTGAAACAAAATCCCATACGCTAGTAAATACTTGTCCAGATCATTCTGATGTCTCCAAATGATAGCATATTTGAGATACATTGTGATTTTTACTTTGATCCACAGTTTTGCAATTATTATGCAAAACCTTCAAGTTTTACCTATTTTCTCAATTCAAGTGAATTAAAAATATTCAATTTGATCCAATTTCATAAACATATTTCGAATGGCCTGTATATACCAGCGAGGTTATAAAGAATTGGCCCCATGAATAGAAAATTGAATAACTATGGTCTCTGACTTCAGTGAACTCATGGGTGACTGAGGTATACAAACAAAGTTACAGTTTACTATAGATTATAAATCCAAAATGAAAACACCATATAATAGAGGAGAAAGAGGGGGAACACAGGCAACAGAAATAATTCTGGCTGTGGAACTTGAAAAAAAGTTTGAGAAACCCTGTTCAGGTAAATTTAATATGAGGAACTATTTACATAAATATCAAGACAGTTAAAAAGCCCAATAAGGCATAGTGAGGCAGCCCAGAGATTAGCATCTATGGGATGTAGTTACCTCCTCTAGGGTTTTAGGAATAAGGGAGAAAGGGATATTAACACGGTTTAAGAGCCATACTGAGTGGGCTAGAGCTGGATTCAGGATGGATGCTGCTTGTTGGGAGTTGGAACCAACGAAGGAGAGTCTTTCCAGTGCACACTGCAACCCCAGGGAATATGAAACCCCGGCTGGAGTCACTACCAGCAGAGACAATTGGAAAGAAATATCCTTGTTTATCTCTTCCTCCCACCTGACAGTCTCTTATCAGTGTTTCCCATTGACCAAAACGAGTGGGAAGCCAATTGGCGAGGGTTTGCGGGAAATGTTGGTTACAATGAACATGAGAGGAATGGATCTGAGAGCAAACAGGAAAATTATCAGCACAAGAAATAGGAGACATAAAAATTTTTAATTTTATTATTCCAGCACCCATGGTGTTCTCACACCCTTTTTTTTTCTCTCTGAGAAATATGAAAATATATCAAAAGTAGCAGGTGTAGTAGAGTTACAGCATGCATACCGATGGATATAGTCCACTATCAATTTTCAGAAGAAAACTAGGAAAAGAGAAGGTATTTGCTAAAGCAGAGATTATGGGAAACCATTAAGGAAAAAATTACTATTATCACATGTATTGAAATTAAATTCTTTGGTTGATGATTTTTCCTTCCTTTCTTTCAAAACTGAGAAGATAATATGTGCAATTTTTCCTTTGTTGTCATTATATTGATGTCAAAAATAAAGAATGTACACATTCTAAGGGAAAAAATGAGTGGAAACAAAAAGAAAAGAAACTTGATGGAATAAATAAATATTACAACACTTATCTCGGTTAAAACTGAAAATGACACCCATCTTTTCTCCAAATAGAAATTAGGTAGCTGGAGTACTGGAACTTTCTCCTCCATGGCAACTCTAGAGAAGGGGCAGATGGCATGAGATTGTGGACAGATGGACCCATGGAGAGGCCACATTTATAGTTATTGTTAAAATTTTACTTCCAGTTTCACCCAAACCTTCTACAACATTTCATTTTCAGATTGTCAATATTCTCTTGGTTCACCAGCATCATCTTATATATGGACGCATAGAAACCTCTTGTTATGAATTTACATTTCTCACTCGTTATTTTAGGAAACTATTGTAGATGTTTGACTGAACCAAGGTGATGGAATCCAGCTTGGTTAGAGCAAAATACTAATAGATAAACGAAGGTTAAGACTTTAACTCTATATGAATCATCATGTGGCAAACAGAGCCCATGTCCCTGATCCTAGTTTGTCTTGAAGAAATCAATGACAAGAGAATGGTTCAGAGAAAATTATCACACCTAATAGTTAAACAATGCAGTGTGCTTTTTCTGTTGCTAGCAGTCCAGTGCTTATTTTTTTTCTTAAATTTGCAGCAACATGGATGGACTTGGAGGGTATTATGCTAAGTAAAATTAAGTCAGACAGAGAAAGACAAATACTATATGATGTCACTTATATGTGGAATCTAAAAAATACAACAAACTAGTGAATATAACAAGAAAAGAAGCAGACTCACAGATACAGAGAACAAACTAGTGGTTACCAGTGGGGAGAGGAGGAGGGGCACTATCGGGTTGGAGGAGTGGGTGGGAGGTACAAACTATTGGGTGTCAGACTCAAGGATGTATTGTACAACATGGGGAATATAGCCACTATTGTTTTAATAACTGTAAATGGAAAGTTACCTTTAAAATTGTATAAAAAATAAAGGATGATAAAAATTAAATTAAATTTTAAAAACTCATCTTAGTAAAAAAAAAAAAAGAATTAATGGTTGTTACTTAGCAAAGTTACCTGGGGAATCCCGGGGTTTCACTAACCTACACCCCATTGTTATTAACAGATGGAAGGTAAGCCAGGATTAACAAGAAATATTTACTAAAGAAATCAATTGATCTCATGATGCCATAAAAGAGATGCACTTAGGGTGTTAAACCATCAAAAAAGAAATAATACGAATAGGTGATGAATAAAAAAGAATACCCCTTTTATTGGCTTTCTTTGGTTTTCATAGTAAGTGGCTTGTTGGGAGACTATAACTCTTTGTTCTTCAGGCTCTCAAGAGACAAATCCATGATACAAAGTATATGTGGTAATGAGCACTGTCTATAATAAAAGCTTATATAGACCAATTAATTGTCCTTGCCTAGACAGTCATTTCTAAACAAGGCCCTAAAATCATTAACTGTAATGGAACCCATTCATACCATCCATTTTTGACACATCCATGTCTCCTTCAGGGACTTGGCCATCTTATTGGCTGCACTGCCTTGATAGAGGAAGATTCTATAATTCTTGGTTATGGCTAGTTATGAATTTATCCATTAGTCTATTGCATTTTAGAACAGAATTGTATTTCTTTCTGCACAATTCCTATCTTGGGACTAAAAGAGGACAGATCTGCTCAGTGTAAGCAAGGACAGATCAACCAATCAACTCAAAGTAGGCACGAGTTACACAGGCAGTCTATTTGAGTGACCAGCAAGGTAAAGCAGAGAGAAAAAAGAAAGAAGTAGAGTCATATGGACAGAAGAGCTATGGGTTGCAGATATTTGGCAAGGATTGAATATATTTTGTGTACTTTTTCAGGACCAGCTAATTTTTGGAAGTTATTTACAAGATCAGGGTAAGTGGTACTGTCATGTTCTCACATGAGAAAACATCAAGGGAAGACTTCAGCTCAAGGAGGTGATAAAGAGGAGAGGGACTAATTATTTGCATTAGCCATCAAAGGCAGGAAAATTATCTGCTTGAGCTCAGCAGGGAAAATTTAGGTTAAATATTAAGCAAAATTTGTTATATATCCAAAGTGTTTTCTTCAAGCCACTTCTATGCTTTCCTACATTCCTTCAGGAGATTTAGATTTTTTTAGCTCTAATTGGTCAAGGCTTGATCTAATGTCAGTCTGTTATTTTTGGGGATTATTAAAATTGTTTTAACGCTTTCAAAGAGAAGATTGGTGATTTTTTTTTTAAGATTAGTAATTATTGGGCTTCCCTGGTGGCGCAGTGGTTGCGCGTCCGCCTGCCGATGCAGGGGAACCGGGTTCGCACCCCGGTATGGGAGGATCCCACGTGCCGCAGAGCGGCTGGGCCCGTGAGCCATGGCCGCTGAGCCTGCACATCCGGAGCCTGTGCTCCGCAACGGGAGAGGCCACAACAGAGGAAGGCCCGCATACCACAAAAAAAAAGATTAGTAATTATTAACATTCATTTCTAGAGGAACAGGATAGGAGTCCAACGGTAAGGCTGAAAGCAAGATATCAGTATGCTGGGGCCATAAGGAGGTAAGGCACAACTAAGTAAGATCATTGCCTAGAGGACCAGAGATCAAAATAATAGGTGTTAATCTGGCATTGGGGAGGACTTATTGCTGGTGTTTGTAATCTAGCTTGGAAGCCTACGAATCAAATAAGAAATCTGGCCCAGGAATTGACCAATGGACTAATGGCTTCCTGAGAGAGAGAGAGAGACAGAGAGACAGAGAGACAGAGACAGAGAGAGAGACAGAGAGAGATCATCAGGGCAAACCGAGAGATCATGCCAATGAACAAGTTTTGTAGGGCATTTCATATCCTCATCATCGGGCCAGTAGGCTCTTCAGTGATGGTACAGGCTCCATCCTGCTGGTAGTACCCACATACTAAAGTCAAAAATGTGGCAGTGGGCAGCATGCTTACCTGTATAAATGAGTTGTTTTTCCCTTTTAATGAAAATGTCTATTTAATAAAATGTCTTTTATGAACTATTGACCCAAAGATTCCAACCAAAAGAAAAATATGCAAGGTAAATGATATTTATTTTTAAATTCCCCTAATGCTCCTCCCACTGGAAAGTGAGGAGAGGTGGGAAAAGAGCAATCTTTCAGCAATTCTGTGACTGCAGAATGAGAAGGGAAAGGGAAGAAGGTGAAAGCAAAACATCTTAGAGGTATAGACTCTTCTCAGGCATTAAAGGTCTCTTGCCTATCCTTTAAATACATCCCTCTCCAATATGTGAAATGATATATTTGTTTCATATTCACTACCAGACATATAGTGAGCACTAACAACATACTAGAGACTTTATTAGCCTGTTGAGTTATCAAGATGTATAAAACATCATTCATAACTTACAGAGCTGACTAATCAAAAGAGACAGATATAAGAGGACTTAATGTTATGGAACTCTGGCTATGTGCTAAATCCTTCTCTCCTTTAATTCTCAAAAGAATCCCAGAAGGTCACCTTAATTATTATTTCCAAGTTACAGTTGAGGAAACTGAGGCTTCAAGAGGTTAAGAAACTGAACCAAGATTGCAAAGGCAGTAAGTGTAAGATTGAGAGTTCGATTCCATGGTCTGCCAGATTTCAAAGCCCACATTGCCAAGCGCACATGGCATTGCCTTTCTCATGTAAATGTATCATTAAACTCCTTTCAAATCTGTTCTTGAACTCCTACACCCAGCATGCAGAATCAGACCAGCATTATTTGTACAATATTTCAGCTCATTTATAGATGAAATACCATTTTTGTTTACTAACCTATGATCTCTAACTATGCTGGATTCCTCTGGTTAGGAACAGGCTTGATTCTATGGAAGATGGTATGCCTAGCTGCACAGGTAGGGCGTGAAGTGAACCCAGCCAGAAAGGTTAGAAAGCATCTGGCAGATCATTAAACAACTGCTTTTCAAATGTGCAGAACACAACCCATTTGTAACCTGGGGACTGCCTGTATTGATTCTTCCCAGGGAAGTTACTTATTTTTATACATGTGTGCTGTGTTCTATCCATAATACGGTTCGACACAGTAACACTCAAGTGCATTATAAAAAGAAAAACAGCTGCTGCTAATAATGCTGTTTGGTTTTGTTTGTATCATGTAAGCAGTAAGAACAAGTTTTCTTTCTCTTTTCCCAGGTATTTTTTTAATAGTGTCAAGTAATGTAATGTAATTTTGTCAGAGTGGAAAGTGAAGACCAAGACTTTCCCATTAAGCCATTCTGCCTGACTTTTCCTTTTGGCAGCTTTACCTGTTTGTTAATGTATTCATTCATCAAATATTTATTGAATGTCTACTATGTTCCAGGCACTGCTTTAAGTACAGAGATAACATAAAAAACAGAGCCTCTATTTAAGGAGCTCATATACTAGTGGGGAATTTAGAAACAGAATGAAATAAACAGATAGGTAATATGCCAAATGATAGTGTTGATAAGAAAACTACGGGTAAGGGGGATAGAGAAAAAGTACCAGGAAATTGATGTTTTGTGTATGGCAGACTGTGAAGCCCTCTATGATCTGGTCTTTGAACAGAAATCTCAAGGAAGTGAGGGAATTAGCCATTCACATATATGAGGGAAGAACATTTCAGGTAGAGGAAAGAGCAAATGCAAAGTCTTGAGGAGTGGCACATGGATGTGGTATTTTAAAATAAAAAACTTTTTATTTTGAAATAAATACTCACAGGAAGTCACAAAAATAGTTTGGAGAGGTCCGTTGTACCCTTCACCCAGCTTCCCTTAATGGTTAGCACCTTATATACACACAACAACTATACATAATTTCAAAACCAGGAAATTGACATTGGTACAATCTACAGACCTTATTCAAATCTCACCAGTTTTTACATGTACTCATTTGTGTGTGTGTATTCTGTGTAACTTTATATCATATGTAGAGGCATGTAACCACCACCACTCTCAAGATGTAGAATGGTTCCATCTTCACAAAGGAACTATCTTGAGCTACTCCTTTATAGTCACTTCCATCCAGACCCTTCATCCCCATCCCTAATCCCTGGCAACCAGTAATCTGTTCTCCATCTCTCTAATTTTGTCTTTTCAATAAATTTCTATAAATGGAATCATTATTACGGAAAGAAGTAAGATGAATTGACTCAGGCTTTGATAGGTGATTCTAGCTGCTGAGTGGAGAACAGACAATAGCGTAGCTAATGAGGAAGCAGGGAGGCCATTGTAATAATTCAACTGAGAAATAATGGTGGTTCTAAACCAGGATATTTGCAGTGTAGATAATGAGAAGTAGACAAATTCTGGATATCTTTGCAAGGTAGCACTGCCAGGATTTTCTTTTCTTTTTTTTTTTTTTTTTTTTGAATGGTGAGTTCAATTTATTAACATTTAGAATAATTACTGATACATAAAAATTTACTACTCTTAAAAAGATTTACTGTTTTCTAATTCTGTCTTTTTAGTTCAGCTCGAAGAACTCTTTTCAACATTTTTTAAACATCTTTATTGGAGTATAATTGCTTTACAATGGTGTGTTAGTTTCTGCTTTACAACAAAGTGAATCAGTTATACATATACATATGTTCCCGTATCTCTCCCCTCTTGCGTCTCCCTCAGGATTTTCTGATAGTTGCAGTGTGGGATGTGAAAGAAAGAGAGGAGTCCAGGATGACTACAAGGTGAATAGAGTGGAGAAGACAACAGAAGGATCAGGTTACATAGTAGAGGGGTAGAGGTGGAAATAAGAGTTTGTTTTTGCACTTGTTTGGAAGCTTGTTAGCCATCACAGTAAAGTAAAATAGAGTGTAGTTGGATACAAGTCTGGGATTCAGGGAAGAAGTATGGGTTAGAGGTGTATGTTTAAGAGTCTTCTGTATGGAGATACTATTCAAAGGTGCGCCCCCTTGGAGTACATGACTATTGGGGCAGGCACTGTCATAACAGTGCCTGTTGCTTCATATCCATGACAGTTTTTAAAATGCTTTGGGACAGCAGTACAAAGGCTGTCACTTGACTGTGCTGTTTCTGCTGCTTCATCTTCTTTGATAAATATGGAAAAGGCACATCTCCGAGAGTCCTTGATACAGCAAGATTATTAGGATGCACCATTCTTCTTCCATGTTCATGGTTGTAGGGGATCTTGAGTGTTTAATGGCGGAAACCCTGGTCACAGTTCGGTACTTTCATATCGGAGGCTGAAGAATATCAATGATTTACGCTGAGGAATATCTCACGTTCCCCTTGCTGAGCTTTCTTTTCACACTTTCTCTTCCTTTTTGAAGCCTCTCATTCAACTGGCCTTTCAGTCCTGACTTGGTAACGCTCTCACTCTAGGTCCTAGGCAAATTATTTCACTTCACTTGGCCTCAGTGTCCTCATCTGTAAAAGGGACAGTTTGATGATATCTTCAGTCCTAATATTCAATGGTTCTAAGAACTGGGGTCCACTGTCTTCTTGGATATTATCTTACCTCTACAACCCTCCCGTTTTTGTTCTGCCTTTCACACACTTCAGAGAATATAATGGGACAGTCTCTTTCCTCAGCGTTTATTCTTTATGACTGGCTTCCCAATTCAATTAACTCATCTGTTCAAAAATATTAATGACTACTGTGACTTGCATTTTATAAGTGTCTTTAATAACCCCCCAAAAACTAATATTTATTGACAGTCCATTAAGTTTCAGGTACTGAATGCATTTTATTGTATTTAATTATCCAAACAACTCTGCAAGGCAGACATTATTATTATTGCTGATATATAAATAAAAGAAATCAATTGTGAAAGAAACCTAAGATCTTGTACAAGTTCCACAGCTGATGAGTATTGATGGCAGGATTTGAACCTTGGTCTGGTTGCTTACAGAGCCACAATTTTCCGATTAAAATATCCTCTCATTGAAAATGAGTAATGTGGGAATTCTAAACACAGTGGTCTGTGGTGGAAGGAGTCACATATCAGCAAGAAGGCTGAACATCGCAGCCTAGTTTCACTCCAGCACCAGGCTGGCTTCTCCTGGGGAAGTCTTCCTAAATCTCTGTTCCCTCAGGGAATCTGCCAGAGTCCATGGTATAGGGCCTTCCCCAGCTATGTGAGACTATGAGAATGCAATTAAACAGCCTTCGAGTAACAGCCAGCCATTAGCCCCCAGGGACTAAATTCAGTATTCCTGCAGCCACAAAGGAATTGAGTCAGGAACATGATGGCTTTATATTTAGATACAGTGGTCACTTCTCCTATAATGATTCCAGCCCAGTAGATCATAAGCAATCAAAGCAACCCAGAATAGCTAAAGTAAAACTGAGAACTCATTGCCCACCAATTTTTACTACGCTTGCACATAGGAAGCAAGAATAAAACATGCATGAAACAGGCTAGCTAGATTTCCGGGGCTCCTAACATCAAGTCTGTATGAGTTCTGATAAGGCATTAACTATTATGAAAAAGCAGAAACTCTGCATACTTAGAATGTATTGTTTTCCTTTTCAGTCAACAAAGGACAATCCTCTGCATATGTTAGCAAAACAATGGTACTGATCTTATAATCTCTAATATTAAAGTTTAAATTTGCAAGCTGTACATCTCATATTGTTCATTTTGAAAACCAGTATTGATTGGTATCTTGTGCTACAACTTGCACTGTGGGTCAAGTTCCAATACAACAAATATCATTGCAATAAAAATTCTATAAAACTGTATCAACAAAACCTTTCACGTTTGATTCACCAAACTGATAGTGTGAAGCAATTCTGAGTAAAGCATGCTAGGAGATTCACAACAATTATTTGTCCTGGCCAACAAAACTTGACTGTATTAAGAACATAGCCATCAGTGTAGGGTTGTTTCTAAATCAAGCTTCAGAAGTCAAATCAAAGTCGGCATGCAATAAATGTTTGTTGAATGAATATTGAATGGGGGGATTCATCTAATCTACCCTAAGTAGTGCTGAATTCCCAGCTGCTGGGTCAATGCCTGGCATATAGATAATGAAGGAATGAATGGACACAGAGTAATTTTTTTCTGAAATGGAAATTCAAATCATGTCACTTCCTTAAAATCATTCAGTGGCTTCCCATAGCCTCCAGAATATTATTTTGAGCAGTGCTTCTCAAGCTTTGATGTGTATAAAACGTCACCTGGGGATCCTATTAATAAACAGACTCTGACTCAGTAGGTCTGGGGTAGGGCCTGAGATTCTGCATTTCTAACATGTACTTAGGTTATAACAGTGATGCTGGTCTACATACCAAACTCTGAGTAGCCTTGGCATAAGCCAGGTAACATGACATGATAGAGTGTTCTTTTATGATTGGATCCCAAGCCTCACTATTGCCCCCAAATGGGTGTTTGTTCCAATTGTGTATCTTTCTGAAAATTCCACAATCTGGCAATATCTGTCTGCGTGCTGGATTTTCCCCAATTGTGGACCTGCCTCCTTCAAGTCTTAGCACAGGCATGGCATCTGCCAAAAGATTTCCCCTTGTCCCATAGTCTGGGTTAGTGTCACTCTCATGTGCTTCCATTGCAGTATTGGGGCATAAGCCTATCACATACCTTATCATAGTCAGTGGTGGTACCAGCGATGCCATCAAAATGCCTGGGTGAGGAAATGAGAAGGACCTAGTGGATTTGTTGTGAAAATAGGTTTGCAGAGAAAAACATTACTGATTATTCTTAAATTGTATATTTATTTGAGATGGCCAATAAAGGGGCTGAAGTCTCCGAATCCACCCCTTGACACCACGCTTATCTCTTTGTAACATGCTTTTGATTCACTTGTCTATTTCTTCCATACATGGAATGCTGGCTCCCTGAGTATTACCAATACAAGCTGTTGGTAAGAAAGAGTTGAATTTATTCCTTACCACAGTAAGGAAGACCATCACCCTGACAGAGCTTTGGTAGTGTCTCATAGGAGGAAGGGCAAGGTTGGGTTTTACTGAGAATTTGCACTTTCATTCAAGGAGGTGTTTCAATGTAGGGACACAATTAGGATTGGGTAAGGGTCATAATGTTACAACTTAGGTTTGGTAGAAACAGCACAGCAAGGATTTTGAGGCAAGAGGTTTAGAGAGTATTAAGGTATGAATGCCTATTGATGCTTTCTATCAAAGAGTTGATGGGACTTTGGGGAGGTTACTGTAAAGAAGAGAGGTTATTTGCCTAGTCAGGATTCTCTTTAAATAGGAAAATTATGCTAATGAAGACAGTGAAATGGTAAGTTATGTTAATGTAGACAGTAAGCTGTGTGAGTATAAGGGGTAGGTAACTTTGGTTCTCAGAGTCCAAGCTGTTTATGGTAGTAGATGATTTTGGATCTCAAATAGATTGAGAGCTTCCTGAGGACAGGACAATGCATAATCTCTGAAATCACTGTGTACTGCACAGCACCTGTCAGAGTAAGTATCCAATAATTGTTGGTTGAGCAGATGCTGAGGAAAAGCCTGCAGTAAATAAAAGTGGCAAAAGGACACAAGCTCACTATCATTTGGAAGAACAACAGTGTTTTCCGTTGATATTTGCTACTCAATGTGGGGTCCACAGACCAGTAGCTTTAGTACTACTTGGGAGCTTATTAGAAGAGCAAAATCTCAGGAGCCACCCCAGCCCTAGTGACTAATTACACAGATTCTGCATTATTAAGAATATCCCCGGGGGGTGTGTATTACATTAAAGTTTGAGGAGTACTGCTTGAATATCTATTTAATCCTTAACTCCTGATGAGGTATTATTAGTCCTATTCACAGAGGAAGTTGAAGCCAGAAAGTTTAAGTAACTTGTACAAGGTCAAACACCTTGTGGATGGCTGAGCCAGGACTCTCTTAAGTCTTTTGCCTCCACTAAACACGTCTCCACTGCTGCCCTAGAGTGGGATGCAATACAGTAAATCAAGAGGGATAAATCCACTAAACATCTAAATAATGATGTACACTTTGGGAAGTACATTTCTTTTCAATTCTCATTTCTCTTTCAGGTTTTCTGATGCATAGAAATATGAACAGCAGGTCTAAGCAATGTTTAGGTGCTGTGCTTTGATCTTTTTGCCATTCAAGACGTTTATTTGCATTCTGCAAAGGAATCTGATAACCTCTATGATGCAGACCACATCATTAGCCAAGAAAGGGCTGATCCACTTTCATTTGAGAGCTAGCTGGCTGTGAGCGGCTCAAAGGGGAAGAATGTCTATTTACATATTATATTGATTATTTAAAATAAAAGGCCCTCATTCTTTCTTCTACTGTAAAATCTATAGTTAGGAAGTCAGGTAGAGGATCAGAACTGCATACATTTGCATCTGTCAAACTGGAGAACTAGTTACAGCATTACATAGATGGCACTGAAATAACACCTCATGTATCAGGCTCTATCGAATTTAATCCATCCATAAGGCAACTGGTGATGATAGTCAGTTGATTGAAAAGTACACAACCCAAGTAGCAACTCCTGTAAAATCATATGCCTATGATAGCTATCTTGAAGATATAAATAACAAGTGTATTTCTCCTTCATTTGTCATTTGTCTGGTCATTTGACAGGTATTTATTGAACACCTGTTATGGGTGTAGATCTGTGCAGAGAGGCTGCAGGTGTAAGTAAGTCTTCCTGAAAATATGGATAACATTGGTACTCCAAATGGGGAGTCTTGTGTATATAAACTGAGGATTTCTTCAGAGGATATTCAGAGGTGGAGTAACAGGCAGTGAAGAATACACTAGTCAGTTGTTGTACATAAACACTTCAGCACCACTTAGGTTATTAACTTCCCATTTTGTTTCGGGTGCACTTAATTACTCTGTTTATTAAACAAGCACATTGTCATCTGTAGATATTGTCATAAACAGCACAATAAAGCCTGCCACATCAGGGGTGTCATCTACCAAATTAGGTGTGTTCCTCGGCTGTCCCAACATGCACACACCTGTGCCTATAGACAGATGCTTGGCAGAGATTGCTTCCAGGTGAGCATCTGTGGGAAGACCTGGTGATGCAGTGCACTTTGGAACCTTTCCCTCTGGCTTCAGGAATTAACCTGAGGAATCCTTGTCAGCATGGGTTTTGTTATAGGGCAGTAACATGTTAGAGAACGTGCCTGTGACTTTAGGGTTATTGAGAGGTTGTTTGCAGAAGGAGTAAAACTTCCTCGAGGAATGGAATTCTTTTATTCAGTCCATTGTGCAAGTTTAGTGTAAGGCTTTGATGCACAGCTCCAGAGGGTTACTAAGTATATATGCACATGTATAGCTGATTATAAATTATATGAGTGAGTTAAAATAAAGTCTGTTTTTTATTTGTTGGTGAATAGACCATTATAATGAACTATTATGATATTAGAAATTGCTGGGGCAATAAGCAAGTAATACGTATGGTTTTCAACAGACTTTTTAAGATGTGTCAATGGATTCACTTAAATTGTTTTTACTTTCATTACAGTATGCAAACAATTCAGCAACTTCTAATTTGACCCTGTGATTTCAACATTCAGTATTTAGCCAACTATTTATTGAGTGCCGACTGTGTTCTAGATTCTGGAGCTACAGTTTCCAGAGAGACCATTGATATCTCTCATGTTGCTCACAATGAATGATCTACCTCAAAGTATCAGGTCCACAGTTTACCACAGTGATTTAAAAATTGCTAGGGAAAGCAAAGGGGGGGTCTGTCTTTGTCTAGGCATGTACGCTCTAAGTGCTTCCAGAAATAATCTCCATTGGGTAACACAGGCTGTGTGGGGAGTGGAATTGAGTCCAATCCATGATCCAGCAGAGAGCTTCAGCCCAGGTTTTCTTTAGAGCCTTTGCTACACACAAAGTTGGCTGATGTGCCATTCAGCATCCCAGCAGCTCTTTCTCTTCACACTAGCAATGGCAAAGCTTTGTGCGGAGGCATTGCTGGCTGCTGTGAACTAAAACCGTCCGTGGGGATCGTAAGAGGTTTTTTGCACACCTTATTAAGGTAGGCAGTTGTGTGTGTGTGTGTGTGTGTGTGTGTGTGCCTGAAATCTGGAAGACATCTGTTGAGAGGAAAGTGCTCTTCCGTGGGTCTGGCTGCCTCTCTGTAAGTCTTCTAGTCTGATGCAGGAGCGTGTGAGCAGTAGGTGGGAGGAGATGCTTTTGTACTTGGAATGCTGAGGTCCGGATTAAGTGATATTGCAGTAGCTAGTTAGAAGCAGAATAAAGAGCTGGAGATCAAAGCATTCAAAAATGCATCCTTCCATTATTTCTCTGCTGTCAAGTTGAACCACATCATTGTAGGGGAAATAAAAACAAAACAAAACAAAAAACAGCAGTAAGGGCAAGTAGCCCAAATGTAAGGTTCTTTGAGCGGCTCTGATTGTCCAGCGTTTGAAGTCTCCTTCTTACAGCCAATTTGTCTGGCTTCTCTGGAGGGGGCAATTCATACCCACTTCCCTCTCTTGGAGCATTTCCTTCTTCTGTACTTCAACAGAGAACAATAGAGTTCAACAGTAACAGGCGATTTTTTTTTTCAATGGTTGTGCCCTCTTCTGCTTTTAAAGGTGTTTTTAAGAGACTCCTGCTTAAGGAGTCTTGGTGTCTCTGTGGTAAGGCAGCAATTAACTTTTAGTATCAGTACTTACGTTAAATTTTCTCTTTCTGCTTTACTAAAGAAGTCATTAAAATTCAGTGTGAGTAGCATCAAACTTTATCATAAAAATCTGTGTTTAGAACACCTTGATTTTGTTTTTCAAAACTGCCTTGCCCGTTTATATATACATTGCTGCCTTTCTTAGAATATCAAAATTCTTTGTGCTGCAACATTAAGAAACATGAGGTTGAACTTCTATATTGTGTTTTATTTGAGAAAAAATACTGTTCTCAAAAGTTTGATTTGTTCAATTAAAGTTTAAAGATGTAAATTTCTTTGTAACATTATTTGAGTTGAACACTATGACACTGTATACCTCTTTATTTCAAGTATTTTTTGAATTAGCATATGGTTAGATAATAAAATAGAATGATTTATCTTTTATTTATAGTTGAAAAAGTTATTGAGGTTTTACTTTCAGTAAGAGTTTAGAAAAGATAGCCAAAACAGGTCCAAACTGGACTTGGAAGATATCTTTACACTTCTAAATTTTACCTTTATTCACTTAGGTTGTGATTTAATCATCACAAGTGCGTCTGCCTTGAAGTGAATGCATTATTTATAACGTATGCTGTTTTTTAAATAAAGAGGAAACAGTTATGAGCTCGCTGTTGTACGTTTGAATGTTGTAATTTTTTGCTATATTTATAACCTCTTTTTTCTCTCGTGAGATTTACGTTGGAAATGAAACATGCTCAATAATAGGCTGACATTCAGCTTCTATGTTTTAAATTTAAATGCTGTCAATGTTGTTATCACATCTGGAAAGTGTGGGGAGAAAAGATACCAAGTTTTATTATTTAGATTAAATTGTGGAATTGCAGATTGATATTTTTCAATGCATTTTCATGATAGTTTCTGCCATGGAGGCAGCGTGAGGGCTTTCAGGAAGATGGAGTGGTGTAATTACCAGGTGCACACATTCATTAATCCTTGCTGGCTAGAGAAAGCTTCAAGTTCTTCTCCAGTGGCCCATTCGTAAAGCTATAAATATCTAAATTGTGTCAGCCAAGAAGTCACACAGAATGGTGGCTCTTTTTGAGTTCAATTTCATGCACTGTTGCTTTGGTCTTGTGAGGAAAGCTCTGAATTCCTTAGGATACTCTTGCTTGTAAAGTTCCAAAACCAAAATATCAAATCATTGAGGATTTAATTAAAAATATACACTCTTCTTTCGCAAGTAGATGATTGCAGTAATATGGATCATAAACTATTTTAGCTTCTTTTCTTTAGAGCACCTCTTTTTATTTTGTATAATCAAGAATATAGCTAAGATTTTGGTGCTATCTTAAAAGGATTTATGGCTTATGGTCCAACAATCTCCATACTACTTCAAACCTGAGTACCCTTGTATACTATCTTCAGTAATGGAATGTTTGCATTGCATGTGGAAGCTATATAAGACTTAGTCTAAAATTATATTTTTAAGTATTCCTTAAGAGTTCTTACTTAATTATTAAATATTCCTTAATAAAAATAATTACAAAAAGATGTGTTCTAGGCACAAAAATAAAGAGAAATATAAATTTTTAAATAAAAAGTATATCAATATATTCCAAAGATACCATTCTTCTTATATATTCCCTTACTCTCAATTGAAATAACTAATAGAGACATCATCAAGGAACTTGTTTTCTCTTCAAAAAACATCTAGCAACTCATGTAATAACTTGAGAGTGAATGTAAATCCCTTCATTGGAAGGATACCATTTAACATACATACACACACGTACACGCACGCACACACACACACACACACACACACACAAGTATATTTTAAAACTCATGATATTTTTTCCCTTGTGTGCTCTAAAATAAAGGAAAACCAGCACATATCCAGAGTGTACAAATGTGTTTATTTTTTAATGGTTTACTTTAAAGGTTCAAAAAATGTTAGTGAAGTCATTTTCTAATTCTTTCTTATGTTTGAATGTGTCAGAGTCATTAGAAATTCTTAAGACATTTGTAGAAGATTTTGTCCAGAATATTTAAGAATATATTCTCCCCCCACCACCCGATGTTGCGATTGCAAAACCTGTGGATTTTTTACTTTTAAAATGACAGTAATTAATATGATCTTAAAACAAATGTCCAAGAGCACTTTTATTCTCTGGAGAATGTAATAACCACACATTTGTAGTCAGTAAAAGAAAGGGCAGGGCATACTTTATTTGAATTTGAGTACAAAAATGTGTGTATGTGTGGGTGTGTGTACCGTGAGTGTGTTATTTAAAAAGATAAGTGAAGAGAAAAATATAGGATCCAGGAAATTTTGCCGTGGCTTTTAGTCTCTGAAAACCCAGTGAAGCCCTTGCGTATCTCCTTTCTCAAGGTGCTTTAGGAACTGTCCAGCACCATGATCAGACTGAAGATGATTATATTCATAAAAAGGAGAAAATTTGGTGTTAGGGAAAGCCAAGTTTAAAAAACAAAAATTAATGGTTACAGCTTTTGCAAAATATGAACATTGTATATTTGCACTACATTTCTGTCTTTGCAAAATCAATTTCTAACAGTTACCTACTTCCAAACTGAACATATTCATTGCCTTGAAGGAACATTGCAATGTGGCCCATATGGGTTATGCATTCCAGAGAAAACTTTAATGAAATCATGGAGAAAATTCTTCTCCTCTCCTTTTTCTGTTGAGTAAATTAAAGCATTTTAACAATTTGAAATGAACATTGTGTTTACCATTTTGTGTGTTGGCACGTGCACACATGCATTCATGTTTTATAAGAGCATATATGCTCACAGGCTAGGGCTGTTTAAACAGCAGTTTAAACATACAGGGAAAAATCAGTGCAGTCTGGCAGTGCACAATTAACAGCCACCTTTTTTAAGATGGTGGAGAAAATTAATGAATTACATACAATTTCTAACTTCAAGAAATTTTCCTTCTGAAGACTAGAAATACTGGTATGCCCACAATAATGAAGATTCACTGAGTCCCTAATAAAATAGAGGAGGAAAAGTAAAACCATAATAGCCAATAAACAGCAAAAGTAAGCTCTGGTTCACTGTCATGTTGGTATCGCTACAGTATCTATCAATAAGGGTCTCCATGAACTTGGAATGATGTTCAAGAACTACCTGTATTAGAGACGACAGTGGAGTAAGGACTCCTATTGCTAATTCCCACTGCCTGTGCTTATGGAAATGGAGATAATAGGGAGGAATCTTGGTGTTTCCTAGAAGGCGCAGTCTGGTTTCATGGTCTGACTATACAGCAATGCCTACCGAAGACTCAACCTACCAAAGGGACAGCTGAGGAAATTCCCTTGTTGATTGTCACGTTGTCACTGAACTCTGACCTCACCCCTCACCTCCAGAGGCAAAAGAAGGAAGAGGAGGTGGTCTCATAATCTAGTCCTTAAAAAGTGTATAAGTGGAGAATTTGATCAGCCTCTAAACCCACTCTTACCCCTGAGGAAAGGAAGGCCATCATACCACTTTCTTAGCCATTTATTTTGTACTCCTAATTTGGGAGGGGAAAGAGGGGAAACTATTTTCTTTTTTTTTTTTACCATGGTGGAGATTTTTTTGATTTCTAGTTTGATCAAAATATCTTTTTAAGAGGCAATAGAATCGCTCTTCAGCTGTTTTATCTCTTCTAAATTAACCTCAATTTTTTCCTTTTACACTTTTTTTCTATGTTAAAAAAGTGCACAGCAGTAATACAGACTCATTAGAACAAGTCAAACAAGGCAGGGTTACAAAGAGAAAGATTTTTAGTATTCTCCCCATCCTCTCCCCTAATATTAACATTTAGGTAGTATGTACTTCTCCATCCATTTTCATTCAAGCCTAAATTTTCATCCAGCGATGAAGAGATGCTGCACATCTGTTTAGGCCTGGTAAACCTCATTTTGCTTACCCTTCTCCTTAGCTGCTTTCCTTGGGGTTGACTTCACTCATCAAAAGATGTTGAGAACAAATGCTCACATTCATGGTAGGAAGAAAAATGTACTGAGTGCTCTTCTCATCAGTAACTTTGGAAGAAATATCAATATCTGGGGGATCATGAAGGAGGTCGGAAACATCCTATTGGCTGCCATTATTCTTATCACTGTTATCAATAAATCAATATTGCATCTTACATTTAATAGCTAAAAGGTCCTGCCCTCCGTTCTTGTCTTTTGAGATGCTTGCCCAATACCACTGTAGCAGGAAAGCTGGCAAGAATGTGGCCCCTTCTATCGTAGTCAGATCCTGAGATAACCCCCTCACCTTCATAAATGGTGCCAGGTATCTAAGAATTTTATAGGCTTTGGAGTTAAATACTGCAGTGATATCTTAACTTAGGTATTATACTACCAGCAACACTAGTGACAGCAATAGGAAAAATAATTGGTGATGGTAGCCTTTAAATTTCTTTCATGTGCTGGGCACCATGGTTGGTCTTTCACAGTAATACTTCCCATCCTCACAACAGAGTGCTGCAAACAAGTGCCATCATCTATTGAGTGTTGCTGTGTGCCAGTGCCAGGCTAACTGCTGGGCACATATCACCCTGTTTCATCTTCATGACAATTCTTGATATGATTTTAATCTCAAATGAAGAAACAAGTTCTCAGTAGGTGATGTTGTCAGTGCTCCACTTATATCACTTCATATTCGTTTAATGTTTTCCTGCTTTGCTTTCAGTCCCAAGAGCCAGCACCGGCATCTCTTTTTTGGAGCGCTGCCCTCAGACTGCCAGAGCCCACTTGGTCTGTGCAAAGGGATGTGTCTTGAAATTTACTTCCTTGTGTGTGGGAAGCCCTTTAATCAATGACTGCTGGTTGCAGAGGCATAAATACTTGAGCTTTTTTTTTGCCTCTGGTTGAGAAATTCAGAAGCGCGACCTACATTGTCATGCCGGACTTTTATGCCATGCACATTGTTGGCCTCCTTCCCTTCCCAATCCCACTTTTCTACTCCCTTACCATTGTTTCCTGGAAACATGTCCTATTATATCACATTTACAATGAAGCCTTATCTCAGAATCTCCCTTTAAGAAACTTTAGGAACTGAGATAATTCTCTAAAGATTTATCCAAACTCTCTTAGTAAATGGCCAGTGTGAGACCAAGCCAAGTCTTTCCAGGTCCATATTTCTTGCCTTTCACTAGTAGAGTCTATTGCAATTCATTATTCAACCTTTAGTCAACAAATATCTATCACATGCCTGTTTATGGAATATTATATTTACAGCATAATTAGGATATTGTGGTTAGTGAATATATCTGTACATGAGGAGCTATTTGACTTCTCTGGGCCACGGTTCCTTCATCTATAAAATGAGGACATTAATGCTGCCTACCTCAGAGAGTAGATGTGAGAACTAAGAGAATGATACACATAAAGTGTGGAGAATTACATTTGGCAATTACTCATGCTTGTTAAATATTACCTGTTTTATGATTATTGATACTCTGTGGGTATCTAATATAAACTAGATAGTTTTATTGATGTTAAATAAAAAGGTAAAATTCCTATGCAAAGAAAAAGAGGTATTGATATAGGCACTGCAACTTGAACCATAGAAGAAAAAGGTAATTGACTGAAGCCTCACTAGATGCCTGACTTCTGGCTCCTCAAGAGAAAACCTTGGAGACGTTTCTGCTCAACTCAGCAGATCAATTTAACAAAGATGAATGGCATTTTGCTTGAAATGTATTTAGCCATAGGTGCCTTTTGCTAATTTCATAATTTTTAGTCTTTAGTAAGAATTAAGGACTCTCTTTTTTTTAAGGTAGTGTAAAATAAAATGCAGACCAATTTGTCACTTTATTACTTTAAGCCCATCAGAAAAAGTCTTCAGTGTGAAGACAGTAGCCAAGTGAACTCTTCTTGTAATGCTCAGAAACGATTTTAGCAGTGGTAAAATTGCTGCAATTTATATTCATCAATTTGCATGATTTGACTTATCTTAGAAAAATTATTAACTTCTGAAGAGAAGGCTTCAGAAGCATTCAGATGAGTACAAGTTAGCACTTACTAGTATACATGAAGTTGATTGAAAAGTGTACTGCTAGAAACTATACTGAGGTATAGTATTTCTACAAAGATTAATTCCTACTTCATTTTGTAGCTATTCACTTTGTACTTATGAATGTTTATAGCTTGCCAGTGTAACTAAGAATTATCACAGCATCTTTTACAATAATCTTTTTCTTCAAAGGGGGGAAATTCTGGAAAAAACAAAACAACTCATTCTACACTGCTAAGTCACTTCACAAGTCATTCCTGCATTGGGATAGGTAGAATCTTATATTTATCTATTCCTCACAAGTTTATTGGAAGTGATATGAACAATTTCAAGACACTATCAGTTAACAAAATAGCAATTAACTGAAAATTAATTTTCAAAATATCTTAACAAATCTTATCCTCCTCATTTTCCACCACTTAAACAATCATTGTTTCCTATTATTAAAGTGATACAGTCCAGTGTATTAGTAGATATAATTAATAATAATATCTAACATGCATAGATCGAAGTAGTTTACATGGGTTTACTTATTTAATCTTCTAAATAAGCCTGTGAGGTAGGTACCACTATTACTCCCATGTTAAAAATGAGGAAATACAGATAAGAGTTAAGAAACTTGTTCGAGTCTATACAGTTAGCAAATGGCAAAGTGAGAATTCAAACCCAGACAGTAAGACTACAGGGTTAGCTTTCTTATCAGTATGCTACTGTGAAAAATCCAAGCACCAGTTGGAATCCACAATTAACATTTTCGTGTATAACTTTCTGGCCTTTTCCCTGTGCTGACACATATGCCACATATAAACACACACACTCAAAAAATCCCTATTTACCGCTTATTTTTCCTGTTAACTTTACAATGTAGCTTATACAGTTGTTTATTTTATATTATGTATTTTTTCTAAAAATCCATGTTTGCCAATTATCTGCTTATCTATTTAAGAAGGGGTACGAGATGATCCTAATTTGTCCATAGTACCAAACTATCAATTATTTTAAGTGCCTATGCAAACCCATATATGAATCAGTAAAGTATGTAATTGATCATTGCATATTACATATATCATAAAGATGTTACCTCTAATATAAAAGAATGAAACACAGAAATATTGAGAGATCAATTTTAAGCAACAACTTTGTCATGTATTAGTTATGTCAACTGAAATAACTAATTATCTCAGTATCTAAATATCAAAAGAAGGATTACCTAGGCTCTGCTGCAAAATAATACAAAGCTCTGAGTGTGGGGGTGGACATAGATGAAACAGGACTGGCCCTGAGTTGATAACTGATGGACCTGCGTGGTGGGTTTATGGAGGTTTATCGTACTGTGTTGTCTAATTTGTATATGTCTACAAACTCACATAAGAAAAAGTTAAGAAAGAAGTGTAATAATTCTTGACTTCGTAGAATTTATGCAAAACTCAAATGGTAATTTACTTTTAAACTCGACACACCTTGTCAGTACAAGTAAAATATAATTTGATAATAACATATTTTGATTTTTATACTCAAAATAAGATGACTTTAATGAACTGCATGACACAGGGGAAAAGTAAGTTGCACATAGTGAGAGAAGGAAGTTAAACATCACTATTTGCTCCAGTGACCATCACTATGAGTTCGCAACCAAATTTTCCACGTTTGTTGTATCACTTCTGCTATATAAAAATAGATAAGTGTGCCCAGTTGAGATAGTATAATGGAAAGATCTTGTGTTTTAGAGGTAGATAGATGATCGTATTGGTGATAAAGAAGAACATAATAATAGTAGTAGTAATAATACTAACAGTGATGACAGCTACTTTATATTAGGTTATAATTCACCAGACATTCTGCTTAGCACCTTCAGGCATTGTCTTATTTCATCTTCACAACAGTCCTATGAGGTGTAAGTTCCAACATGATGGGAAAACTGCAGCTCACAGAGTTTGTGCAGCAAGTAAACGTCTGAGCTGGAGCAGACATCCTGCTGTCATTGGTTCTGGATTCTCTTCTTGCCTTTGCAACTTAGCTGAGATCTTAGGCAAAAAATTTTTTTATTGGAGTATAGTTGCTTTACAATGTTGTGTTAGTTTCTGCTGTATAGCAAAGTGAATCAGCCACATGTATACATATATCCCCTTTTCCTTGGATTTCATTCCCATTTAGGTCACCACAGAGCACTGAGTAGAGTTCCCTGTGCTATACAGTCTGTTCTCATTAATTGTCTATTTTATACATAGTAGTGTACATATGTCAATCCCAATCTCCCAATCCATCCCACCCCCGCTTGCCCCCTTGGTATTCATACGTTTGTTCTCTACGTCTGTGTTTCTATTTCTGCTTTGCAGATAAGTTCATCTGTACCATTTTTTAGATTCCACATATATGCGTTAATGTACGATATTTGTTTTTCTCTTCTGACTTACTTCACTCGGTATGACAGTCTCTACGTCCATGATCTTAGGAAATTTAAACAGATGCTTTAAGTCGTGATCTTCTCATCTTTAAAATGGTACCCAAAATAAGTACTTTAAAGGATTATTTTCATGATTATATGTCTTACAGTGTATAAAACATCTGTGCTTAAAACACAGAAGGTGCTCAGTAACTGATAACTCTCATTATTAGGCTATATCTAATCTATGCATAAAAATTTACATGGAAATATGTGACAGATTTTTAAAGAGCTAAACAAAAACTACAATGAAAAGTAATATTTACTGAACTCTTACCGTGTTCCAGGATTAACTAACTTAATGCTCACAACAGTCCTGTAATGTAGGTACTATTATTGTCCCATTTTATATACGATAAAACTGAAAGCAGAGAAGTTAAGTAATTTGACAAAGATTATATATGTTTTCTATCTGTCCTTCTGGCTGTCTACCTACCTGTCCGTTTTTCCATTCATCCATATACCCAGTTACCTCTCTCCCTCTCTCCCTCTCTCCCTCTCTCTCTCTCTCTCTCTCTCTCTCTCTCTTTTCCTGACCCTCTCTTTCCCTCTCCATCTCTAATTTTTATCTATCTATCTGTCTATAGTTTATAATTACACGAACAGATTTTGCAGATTATGGGACTGAAAAAGAATCTTTAAGTGAACTTTCGTTTGATAAAAGACCACACTGAGATTTCAAAAGCAGCAAACACTGTTCTATGCACATATGGAAGGAATGTCCTCAACAAAAGAGATACACAGTATAACGTGATAGTGACATGGCAGGCCCTTAAAATTTACGAAGCAATCTCATGTACATTATCTCATTTGACTCTTAGCGTAATCTCTGAGGTTACTATTATTATTTTTCTCATTTTACAGGCTAGATTTCCTGTGACTTCAATTTTAAAATATACTAAGTATAGTATGGTTAATAAATATTCCGATGTCTTGCTTTTACAACTCTACCAATAAGTCGCAGTCGCAGCAATTGCTTAAATAATAGGAAAATAATTCCTTTTTTTTTTTTTTTTTCGGTATGCGGGCCTCTCACCGCTGTGGCCCCTCCCGTCGCGGAGCGCAGGCTCCGGACGCACAGGCTCAGCGGCCATGGCCCACGGGCCCAGCCGCTCCGCGGCACGTAGGATCTTCCCAGACCGGGGCACGAACCCGTGTCCCCTGCATCGGCAGGCGGACCCCCAACCACTGCGCCACTAGGGAAGCCCCGGAAAATAATACTTTTGATATTAGTATTAAATTATAATCATATCGTTAGAGCATTTCAATTTGTGACTTTCAAGAGGCTGTTATGTGGTGGCTTCTCTGACATGTGTTTGAATTCATTTTAGGCATTATAATTCGAAAGTAATGTATACATTATTTAAATGTGAATGCACATTCACATGGAGATAAATTATAACAGAGTAAGAAATGGCAATATTTTACTCTTTGTGATTTTTAACTTACAGGAAATCACTCTTGTCTTGGAAATCGAGGAAACACAGTGTTTCAGGTGAACTGCTTTCTAGAATACCAACACATTTTAACATAGCTCTCTCACAGAGCAACTGAGCAGGAAGCTCTCACAGCTACTCACTACTGCAAGCAGCATGCTGTGCTGAACTGAAAACACCTTCCCTTTCCAACTCTTTGGAACTGTTTTTTCCAAGAGACTTCAAATGCTACTAAATTTAGCATCAGTTGGAGGCACACGCAGGCATATTACAGTGAAAGCCCAATGACAAAATATGTTGCCACTATTCACAATGTTTGTGTGTATGTGTGTCTTATCTATTATGCCTTACAAGTTATGGAAATAGTGTTATTCAGAGTAACAAGCCACTTCCAGCAAAATCCTAACAATGACCATTTTTTAAATAACTTACACACATGTAGCATGGGTTTGAATATATGTCCAGTCCTAAACCTTTGATATTTTTATGTCTCCATCATATTATTTGAGCCAGTGAGGGTTTTCTTTTTTTATTTATGATTTTATACTTTTAAAAGAATATGAATTTGAAAACGTAGATTTTATTTTTGAAAGGCCAGCATGTCCTTGCCTAGTTGCATATATAATTCAACATAATGAAAATTAAATATGCTCTTTAGCCATCATGATTTAACTTACTCTTCTGTTTCCATTTTTTTAAGCCAAAGATTCTCCTCAGTGTACTTCTTCTGTCTTGCCTATAAGTTTATTATAATCTGATGCCATAATAAGATGAATCCTGACTTTCAAATAGCATTCATATATATTACTTCTAAGTGCTAGTTAGATAAATGAATTACAAGCAACTTTTATTTAAAACAGATTTTAACTTATTTTACTGGAAATGTTACTTTGAGGATGTGTCTATAAGAGCTTCTATATAACAAGCATGCTAAGATTTGGTACACTTTGCTTTTGGTGCTCTTTTAAAAGGAAAAATAATGGGGAATCAAGACCTTTCTCATGACAGCATCCAGAGAAAATCATCCCTGGCTCTAATAGTTTACATTTCCCATTAAAACCCAAGTGAGAATCCTTGTGAGTGGAATGGAGAAGAGTTCAGCCTTAAAGGTGGCAGGTTTGAGATGATTCTATGCCAACAGAACTGTGCTTGAGGGTAATCAGTTTCAGCCTCTTCTATAATTGTGTCATCTAGATTTTGCATTAGGAATTTCTGGATTTCCAGAGAACATCATGACCTCAAATGTTGTATCTTAATAGAGAACAGAAGTAGATTAGGAGAATTATTTGCCTACAGATTATGGGACATAGGCAAGTGGTAAGAGTTTATTACATACCCAACACTAAGATATTCTCCTATGTCTCACAGTCATGTTGGAAATACAAGGTTTGAGTTATATACAGTAATCAATTAGTGAAATTTGGTCTTCAGTATCTAGTAGATGCTTAAAATATAAGGATTTACAACATTGTGAAAATGACTATACTACCCAAAGCAATCTACAGATTCAGTGGAACCCCTATCAAACCACCAATGGCATTTTTCACAGAACTGGAACAAAAAAATTTCACAATTTGTATGGAAACGCAAAAGACTCTGAATAGCCAAAGCAATCCTGAGAAAGAAAAATGGAGGTGGAGGAATCAGGCACCTGGACTTCATACTATACTACAAAGCTACAGTAATCAAGACAGTATAGTACTGGCCCAAAAACAGAAATATAGATCAATGGAACAGGATAGAAAGCCCAGAGATAAACCCACGCACATATGGTCACCTTATCTTTGATAAAGGAGGCAAGAATATACAATGGAGAAAAGACAGCCTCTTCAATAAGTGGTGCTGGGAAAACTGGACAGCTACATGTAAAAGAATGAAATTAGAGCACTCTCTAACACCATACACAAAAAATAAACTCCAAATGCATTAAAGACCTACATGTTAAGGCCAGACACTATAAAACTCTTAGAGGAAAACATAGACAGATAGACAGAACATTCTATGACATAAATCACAGCAAGATCCTTTTTGACCCTCCTCCTAGAGAAATGGAAATAAAAACAAAAATAAACAAATGGGACGTAATGAAACTTAAAACCTTTCGCACAGCAAAGGAAACCATAAACAAGACGAAAAGACAACCCTCAGAATGGGAGAAAATATTCTAAAAATAGAACTACCATATGACCCAGCAATCCCACTACTGGGCATATACCCTGAATAAACCATAATTCAAAAAGAGTCATGTACTACAATGTTCATTACAGCTCTGTTTACAATATCCAGGACATGGAAGCAACCTAAGTGTCCATCAACAGATGAATGGATAAAGAAGATGTGGCACATATATACAGGGGAATATTACTCAGCCATA
Organism: Physeter macrocephalus; assembly: GCF_002837175.3. Taxonomy (NCBI): domain Eukaryota; kingdom Metazoa; phylum Chordata; class Mammalia; order Artiodactyla; family Physeteridae; genus Physeter; species Physeter macrocephalus. Next base: position 16,096,564 of record NC_041234.1, on the reverse strand, counting down.
AAAAGAAAGGAAATTGAGTTATTTGTAGTGAGGTGGATGGACTTAGAGTCTGTCCTACAGAGTGAAGTAAGTCAGAAAGAGAAAAACAAATACCATATGCTAGCACATATATATGGAATCTAAAAAAAAAAATGTCTGAAGAACCTAGGGGCAGGACAGGAATAAAGATGCAGATGTAGAGAATGGACTTGAGGACATGGGGAGGCAGAAAGGTAAGCTGGGACGAAGTGAGAGAGTCACATGGCCATATATTCACTACCAAATGTAAAATAGATAGCTAGTGGGAAGCAGTCGCTTAGCACAGGGAGATCAGCTTGGTGCTTTGTGACCACCTAGAGGGGTGGGATAGGGAGGGAGGGAGGGAGGGAGACGCAAGAGGGAGGAGATATGGGAACATATGTATATGTATAGCTGATTCAGTTTGTTATAAAGCAGAAACTAACACACCATTGTAAAGCCATTATACTCCAATAAAGATGTTAAAATATATATATATAAGCATTTATTTGTACTTTTAATTATTGTAAGAGAATCTGGCAGCCTTCCACATACAATTAGCTGTCATTATTTGAATTGCATTGGTTCACTGTATAGGATCAATTCCTTGACTAATGAATGAGCCTATCCTGTTGTCTAACACTTCCCGCTCCATGAGAGTAAACGGTGCTGGAGAAAACCTGCAGATTTTCCAAAATGAGTAGTCCAATAAAAGATTCCTATAGGAATTCAGGGTAATAAATTCCTATGCAATTGTGTATGATAAGGAAAAGATTCATGTGGGGAAGAGAAACTTTAGCTATGATATTTAAATTAGATATTAAGTGTTAGGTGCTTAGGTTACAACAAAAAACAAAGACATGAACACAGCCTTTGATTTCATGGTTTGGTAGACCTACAAAAGTTGTCTAAGTTTACTAGAGAGAAAATAGAAAAGATGCTCCAAGAGGTATGTGCAAATTCAGGGGCAGGATGGAGGATGATGTACCTCAAAGACAATGAGAAGAAAACTATGTTCAGTGAAGGGTGATTTAGGGACTGTCAGATAAAATATTAGGATTGAATGCTGAACTAAGACTCAGTGATAGACTAGATCACATTGACAATAGGTTCTTAAATGATAATGGTGGTGGTGGTGGTGTTGATGATGATTATAAATATTATTATTTATGCCAGGTGATTAATATGCATGTTATTATTCCAACAATGATACACAGAGCTTTAGCTTTAATGCATCTATGAGGATACTGAGGCTTAGAAATTAAGTAATTTTCCCAAGGTCACACAGCAAGAAGTGAAACATCTGAAATTTAGAACCATACCTATCTGACTTCAAAGACTGTATGACTATTTCTCCTCCTTTTTGCAAAGAAGGGTAGGGATGGTTCCATAACATCAAGGAATGAATGAGATTTTCTTTTTACTACAGTGTCTTTCATTAATGGATAACATACAATATTCAGTGCATATTCTTAACCTTGTTTAATCTTCCCAGCTTTTCTGGGAAGTGGATAGTATAAATAACATCCAAGGAAACGCAGAGGAATTCAGCAAGCACAAGTAAAAGAACCAAGTTTTAAAGGCTTTTGTGAAAACCTCTCTTTTTCTCAGAGAATGGAAGGGCAGTGAAGTTAGATGAGGTAGGACGGACTATTCCCTACATAATCTTTTGACAATATTCAAACAAAAGGAGAGTCAGCAAATCCCCCTTGATGTGGGAAGCTTTACCACAGTCTACAGAGTGTCTCTTTGAAGCAGATATTCTCTTCTGCAGTTTCTGTCATCTGTACACCCTCAGGGCTCCAAGGAGAGGCCTGACCCCGTGGCTGAAGGCCGCCTCCTCCACCTGCACCATCCATTAACATTATTCTGTAACTCAGCTCTCTGTCTCTCTTCTCCATGGCACTTATTTTCTGCCTCCTTGATTTTGTCTGCCTCCAATTATGATGTAAGAACAATGAAGGGAGGTATCGGTTTTTTCATCAGTACATCCGCTGTGTCTAGCAGCACTAAGGATACAGTCAACCCTTAATATGTAATCACGGGAAGAATGAATGAATGAAGGACATCTGGCCAACAATCACTGTATCTTTTGTCTCCATCTCTCTTTTCCTGTGCTGTTATCATCCTGCCATGCCAATCTGTACAGCTTCACCCAACAGCTTTGATTTCCGACAAAAGTTTGCAGCTACTACCTACCATCCTCACAAGAAACCTCAGGACCCATCATTTCTTGTGAAGCAGCCATAGACTTTTTTTAAATTAAAATTAAGATTTTCTACAAGAGTAAATATTTACTGATTATTTCAGAAACTGTGCAAGATCTCATGTGTATGTTGAGCTCTTTACTATATTGAGTTCTAGATTTTTTTCTTTAAAACACTCTAAACAAATCGTTCTTAGAAATAGGAATAAAATGATGTAGGAGACCTGGAGAGCAAAGGAAAATAACAATTGCTGGTTTAAGGTTATGCATACTAATTGCCATTGAGTAAAGAGAGCTCACTGAGGCCATCCAGAAGTGGAGAATTAACTAATTTTATTTAACTTTTAAATGTTAAATGTTACTGCATAGGCAGTAATAGGCTTAATGACGAGATGATCAGAACTGCTATGTTCCATGCAGATGATTATCTCTTAAGTTTTGACTACTATAAACTTGCCAAGAATATAAACCGAATTGTTCTTGCAACTGCAAGTAGCATCTACCTTGTATGAGCAAAACTTAATGGTGACGGTGCCTGATTTCGATTTTTCTCTTAATAACCTGTATAATTTTGAAAATTATTTGTCTACTACACTTTGATAACAGAAACTGTATCAGTATAAACTTTGAAAAGTGGATCCTAATGCCGTTTGTTAACTGAATTTTCCAGTATGATTTTACTATTGGGACTTAAATTTTACCCCCGTGTTAATATGCTGCTTTTGAAAATTTTTTTGTCAGTGATATATACCCATGGTATAATCTTGTAAAAAAAAAAAATAACGGCACAAATGTGGCTAGACCATTTAAAAACCAATATGTTGCAGCCCATTGAATCACTTCAGTTAAACATCTTAGGAACAAACTCAGTCCATTTTAAGCGGAAATACAATTTTCTAGATATGTGTCATGGCACCACATGACCTTACAACATCTTATAAAAGGTGAATTCAAATCACATCTTTAAATCTGTTGCAAATTCAGTCATAACTTAAGGTTAGTGACTAAATATTGGCAGGTTTACGTAACTGATGCATAAACAGAAGACTAAAACAAGGGTGGAATAAGTAATTTTAGTGTATCATTCACTTGCAAAGAGAAAATTCATTTACATCTTCTTAAGCCTTTTGAAGAAAAAAAGACTTCCTATAACTTGTTAATATAGCATCTTATGTTTTTGTTTCTGTTTCCAGTATAAAAGAAAGTAATATTTCCTCTTAGGAATTAGCCAGACTCTTTTCTTTTCTCTCTTCTTTCTCTAGTTATTTTTCCTTATTTTCTCTGAAAAGACACACCAAATTTCTAAAAGATTTTTTAAATGTTTTAAGATTTTTTTATTGTGAAATAATTATAAACTCACAAGGAGTTGAAAAAATAGTACAGAAAGTTCCTGTGTGCGCATTACCCAACTATTCCCAATGGTAACATCTTAAATAAATATAGCACATTATCAAACCCAGAAAATTGACATTGGCACACTACAGTTAACTAGGCTGCAGACCTTACTTGAATTTCCCCAGTTTTGCACACAGTCTTTTACTGAGGGTCTTTATGTCTTGTTCTGTGACATTTCATCACATATTTAGATTCATATAATCACCACCACAATCAAGATACAGAACTGTTTCATCACCACAGAGGAATCTATAGGATGATTTTTACAAAGTTACCACAAGTGTGCCAAAGCCATTACTGGATTATATAGCAAGTATGTTTTTTTGTTGTTTTTCTTTACATTTTTATTAGGGTATAACTGATTTACAATGTTGTATTAGTTTCAAGTGTACAGCAGAGTGATGTTGTTATATAAATACATATATCCACTCTTTTTTAGATTCCTTTCCCATATAGGCCATTACAGAGGGAACTCTATTGAGTAGAGTAGGTCCTTATTAGTTATCTATTTTATATATAGTAGTGTGTATGTGTCAATCCCAATCTTCCAATTTATCCCTCCCTTCCCCCCCTTACCCCATGGTAACCATAATTTTATTTTCTACATCTGTAACCCTATTTCAGTTTTGTAGATAAGTTCATTTGTAGCCTTTTTTTAGATTCCACATATTAGCGATATCATATGATATTTGTCTTTCTCTGTCTGACTTACTTCACTCAGTATGAGAATCTCTAGGTCCATCCATGTTGCTGCAAATGGCATTATTTTGTTCTTTTTTATGGCTGAGTAACATGCCATTGTATATATGTACCACATCTTTATCCATTCCTCTGTTGATGGACATCACTAATTATTAGAGAAATGCAAATCAAAACTACAATGAGGTATCACCTCATACAGGTCAGAATGGCCATCATCAAAAAATCCACAAACATGAGAGGCCCGCGTACCACAAAAAAATAAATAAATAAATAAAATAAAATAAAATAAAATAAAAAAATAAAAATAAAAAATCCACAAACAGTAAATGCTGGAGAGGGTGTGGAGAAAAGGGAACTCTCTTGCACTGTTGGTGGGAATGTAAATTGATACAACCACTATGGAGAACAGTATGGAGGTTCCTTTAAAAACTGAAAATAGAGCTACCATGTGGTCCAGCAATCCCCCTCCTGGGCATATATCCAGAGAAGACCATACTTTGAAAAGATACATGCACTCCAGTGTTCCTTGCAGCACTATTCACAATAGCCAGGACATGGAGGCAAGTATGTTTTAAGTTATTAAAACATACTGAGCATGTCTTTCATTATTATAACACTAGATTCCTCTCCCTAACCATGGTAATCCTGATAAGTTGAAGTTGATGAATATGACAACATCGAACTCTTCCTGGCCTTATAAATATGTTGACTGAGGTTGTAATATTTTGGTATCTTATTATTGGTCATTTGCTTGATTGTGATGATTTGAACATGATGTGAATAGTAGGAACAGCCTAGAGAAGCAAAGAGGATGTGATCTCCTATAGCCAGCTTAATCATTGCCCCAACAGGAGACATGTACTTAATTATCCCTCTGGAAAATGTGAAGAATATGAAAGTGAATGATATTCTCAGATTTTCCAGTACATATACTCTGAAGAGAGCAGGTAAAACAAATTAGGAGCTGTATTAGCTCTTCTCGTTTCCGGAAAAGTTTCCCTTAGTGTCCTAAGTAATTTACTAAATGATAGGGCAGTTGGCTGCCCTTTTTGAATGGACTGATGATGATGCTGATTCAGCAGGGTAGGATATAGACAATGCATTTTCTCCCTTAGGGTGAAAAAGGCTCAGATAGCAATTAATTCACATGCCAGATACTTGGCTTAGGCATGGTAGGGGGGAAAACTGAATGGTCATTGACCTTAGGATGCCATAATGGTTAGGAACTGGGGCTTGAGATTCAGAATTCCAGCTCTGATACTCAATAGCTGAGTCCTCTTAGCTCTGCACAGTTCCTGGCATCTACTCCCTGTGCGCCCAATATGCAGTGTCTGTTATTAGTCAAGGATCTTAAAGGCTGGTTGATGAGGCAAATGCTAGAAACAAGAGTCAATTAGATGAAATAAAGTAATAAAGGATACATTTATTTAAAGGGAATTTAGAAGAGGAAAGGGAAAAGAACTAACATGCCATGGTCCCACTGTGTATCAGACACTGTTTCGGGTGCCTTAGAAATTTTATCTCATGTTATCCTCACAAGAAATCTGTAATGTGGTAGATGCTATTTGTATTTTATAAGTAAGCAAATAAAGACTTGGTTTTAAAGTTAAGTGAGTTGTTTTAACACAGTTATTGATTCAAATCAAAGTCTATATGACTCCAAAAACAGTGCTATTGAGGTCTGGAGTAGTGAAGCATGAATCATGAAGAAGATGACTCAGAGGATAGAGAAGATTTGAAAGGGGAAGAACAGAGGGAAGGGAATTAAAAGCTGGAACAGTATCATAAGTAAAGCTTCAGTGGAGTCCAGATGTCATATGTGAAGTCTAATCAAACTGCTTAGTGGGATCAGAATCGTTGCTCTATTAGAAACACTGGAGACATTTTGACTGGGGATTGAGGCAGGCATCCTTGGGGATACTACAGTTTAAGCAGTACTTTAGTCCCTTCTCAGAATCATATGAGGCATACATGCCTGGGCCTCACCAAGATCTACCAAATCAGAATACCTGGTGTTATCACTCAGGGAATCGTAGACAGCTATCTCATAACTGGCTATGAAATAGGCAAGACTGAAACTGTAGATTATGTCAAACAGTTACATCTACGAGTCACAACAGAGTTGACAGGTCTACATACAGCAAACTATGTTGTAAGCCAGGGCCTAGGGGATTTTCCAGCAGCTTTTTTGAAGGCTTGGTCTAATCCAGCACCATGGACAGCTCAGAGGTCTTATTTCTTCAAGAACCTGAAATTAAAAACTGCTTTCATCCACAATTTTCTCTTTGGCCCTGCCAGCTCTACCCTAGAAGAGATACCTTTTATTTTAAAAGGTCATCCTCTAGTAAAGCATGTCAAATTCATCCTTATCAGTGACTCAGCATCCTTGTATAGTGACATGACTGGAGAATGGATTAGGTTTTCGTTTGCAGAATTCATATTGGTCACCCCTTTTGTTCATGAAGTTTTCACTCGTTAGAGTTGTTTTTTTTTTTTTCATTCCTAGAGTTCTGTACTTCAAATGGCTCTTAGTAGTTCTTTGCCCATGTAATTGATACTTTTTTCTCAGCACATCTTTTTTGTCAATGGGGCATCACATACTTGATGTGATAGCAAGAAAAACACAAACCAAGTGGGAGGAATTAATGAGGGCAGCAATTCCAAGATTTGGATCTCCAGGATTAATCTCCTCTAGCTTAATTCAGTATTCTAAATTAGTTTAACGTATTTGAGGCCAGAATAACCCACGCTTAAAAAAACCTTTATGTTATCTATGCTAATGATGTATGTTACAGATAATAGCATTCTCTTCTAGATGCAGTAAAAGAAACAGTGAGAGCTTTACCTTGTCCATCAGAGAATTAGAATGTGTATATCATGGTTTGGTTAGTTTTCAAAATCAGTTTGAATCTCACAAAATGTTGATCCTATTTTATGAACCAGATACCAGATTGTGCTATGTTCAAGTTACAATTCATTTCTAACCTTTGGGGGTTTCTCCAGTATTGCTGCTTGTTCAGTTTTCCTTGTGATCTGCATTAATTTGCTATCTGGCTTTTTGTAGATTGACCTCAGCTGCCAGAATTGGGATGTTCTATGTAAAGGAACATATGCCTTATTGAGGGTAACCTAAGCAGGAAGGAGAGTGTGACCAATTGTCTAGGTAATAGGTAGTGACAACAGAAATATTATTCTAGTATAAATGCATTCAGTTTTTTTTTTTGCTCAGTGGGTATCATATCTGAAGGCCTGGCCGGGATACGCCAGATGAGACAGAGTGTGAGGGACTAGAATGCCAATGGCCTCCCAACTAGAGAGAACCAAATGTTGAAGAGATATACCCCAGATGCAGCCATTTGAGGTTTTAGAGTTGGTTTACATAGAACACAATGACAAATGTTAGTGAAACGAAAACTGTTGCCAAATATGAAAATTTAAATACCAGAAAATTCCAGTAAAACATTATAAGGTACATAATTTCCTATAGGTTTAATATTCAGTTTGTGAAAATAAAAATTAATGATTTATGTAATCAGATAATTCTAACACCATGAATTCTAAACAGTTTTATTATATCATTCCAATTAATGTCCTAATTATAATGTGTTGTCCATGAAGTTCATGACTAAATTTTAGTATTAACATTTGCTTCCTTTGTATCTTGATTTGTGCAGTTTATGGGTATAGTAATGATAACTGCAAATTAGGCATTTATTAATATTAAATAAGGAGTATATTTGGATAGAAATGTAAGTTAGGTATTTGAGATAACCTAAAATATTCAACAATTTAAATTTGTATTTTGTGTGAACCACTTTTAAGTAGCTAATAAAGCATGCATGTAAATAAAAATAAGCAACTTAAGAGCATGATTATGTGAACACCATTTACTATTTCAAAGCATGAATTTTTCAAACACACCTTTTATTACTGCTTTAATAAAGAAATCATTTCCATATATTTGCATGTAGATCACTATGAGTCTCAGAGAATTTTCCATAAACTTGTTTTTTATTACTGCTATAACTGACAGAGCTAGTGGATTATCAATTTGGAAAGTTGTACCTAAAAACACATCTATAGTTTAAATGACCAAGGATACCTTTTTGGTTTTGGAAATGTGGATGCAAGTTAAATAATTACAGAATCGTTGTTCATTTTTAGATCTAGACAATCTTGCAATATCTTTCAGAAATGAAAAAAAATGTGGTTTTTGGCATTTAGGGTAAAGTCTCTTTCCTTTGTAACTCTTTTGTAAAGTTTTGACCAGAAATGGTCATACGAATAGAATCCCACTTCAATAATATATTTCATAGATAAACCAGTAAGCTTAATTCTTATCTTATTGCAATAAGCTCATAACGCACTGTTGGTAGCCAGGCAACTAACATCAGTGATGGAAAAAGTTTTCACCTCTGAGTATCCCTTAGCTTCTCATTCTCACATGGACCCTGTTTTCTGAATATATTGTCCACAAAGACAATAACATTTATCAAGTATTTTTTTATTAATCAGTCTTATATAAGAAAGTAACAGTAAGCACTCCTGATCCCAATGAAATAACAAATGACCTTTTGAAATAATATAATCCTGGGGGGGATAAAAGGAGAATGACAATTTAGTCAGCCTTTAAAATCATGTCAATTAAATATATAATTCCATTCACCCTTTTTGAAATGGTCAAAATCTCTATTAGTGTATTCATGGATGCCCCCTTTGTCTATATCCCTGGCTCTGTGTCCTGCCTCCAGTAGAAAAAAAAATGTGTATTTATCCCTGCTCCCCATTGTTATCTCATGTCTTTCTCTTCCTTCCCTTAATTTCTACTCAGTCCAGATGTGCCCACTTCCATCATCTGTTTGCTTGTTTCCTTCAATACTCTGAAACTAATTCTGGCATTAGGCAACCAAAAGTCCTTGATTTAGCATCAGCTTAATTCAACAAATATTTGTTGAGCACCTGCTATGCATCAGGCGCTACTCTAGGTGTTTGGGATGCATCCGTGAAAGCAACAGAAATGTGCAGGCCTCTGGATTCTCAGGGGCTCAAACAGTAAACAGACCTAATCAGTAAATTTTATAGTGTGTTAAAAGATGATAAGTGCTGTAGAAAATAAGTGGTAGAGCAAAGTAAGGGGTGGCTTATGCTGGGGTGTGTTCTAATTTTAAATAGGGTATCAAGATAGTCCTCACTGAGAAGGTGACATTTGAGCAAATCCATGAAGGGAGTGAGTCATATTAGATGTCTGAGGGAGAATCATCTTGGCTTGAGGGAACAGTCAATACAGAATTCCTAACTCATTAGTTTATCTGCTATTCCTGGTATCTTATCTGCAAGTGGCTAGAGTAAAATGAGAGAGGTATAGGAGAGGTTACTAGCAAGGTGATGGTGGACCTTGGAGACCATTGTAAGAATGTTCTCTTTCCTTCTGAGTTAGATGGGAGCCTATGGAGGATTTTATGGATAAGATTTGACATGTATTGAAAGGATTACTCTGGATGCTGGGGGTGAGGGCTCAAAGCCAGGAGAAAAGTTAGAAGGTTATTATGGTAATTTGGTCAAAGATGATGGTGGCTCAGACTAGGGTCATAAGAGGGAGTGACTGTCTGAATATATTTGAAGGTGAAGCCAACAAGGATTTCCTGATGGATTGGAAAAGCTATGACAGAAAAGTAAAATCATGAGTGGCGCCAAAGTTTTTTTCTCTAATCAACTGAAGGGACAAAGTTGCCGTCAACTGAGATGGTAGACTGCAGGTAGAGTGGGGTGATTTTTGGAAGGATTCAAATTAAGTGTGAGATATCTATTAACATCCCAGTGGAGATATGAGTAGGCAATTGACTGTATGAGTTTAGAGTTTAGGAAAATGGTCTAGACTGGACATTTAAATTTGGGAGTTGTTGGCATAAGATAACATTTAAAGCTATGAGATTATATTATCTCCCCAAGGAAAAGTATAAATAGAAAAAAGGAGAGGACTAAGAGGGAGAATAAAGAGAAGTGACCCGTGAGGTGGGAGGATAAACAAGAGAATGTGGTATCTTGAAAACTTGACCTTCTACCTACAAAACCTACATTTTAGGGGCTCATTTCACAGCGTTCTGCCCTCATAATCTCTATATCCTGACTTTCTACATGTAAAACCAAAAGGAGAAATCAGTATTTTTTGAGATACAGCATGTTAATAATTTCAAAGGGTATTCGATGAATCTTAATAATTCCGTGGTGTGATGTGGAAAAATATAGAATTCATAGGGAAAGGAACAGAAGTTAGCTCAGGAAATGACTGGAATTAACAGTGATACTGTATCTCCAGTGTAGGGCTGCCTGTTCTACATCTCAGTGGTTGAATTAACAGCATGATCTCTTAGTAAGAAATAAAATGTTGTGAGCATTTATGTCTACATGGCTGAATTAAATCCCTCCAACAATGAAATACAGTTAACATAGTATCTTGAAAAGAACCCTAAGTGGGTTTCAGGGAACCTGAATTCTAAATATGGTTCTGCTGCTGACTGATTGCATTAACTTCAAATCTATCATTAACCTCCTTGTGCCTCATTATCCTCATTTCACCAAATAAGAAAAATTAAATATTCCTCCTTTCCTACCTCATTTGGATGTTGTGAATTTAAATGTGTGAGAAGTGCTTGAGATGCATAAAATTTGATGGAGTGTTTTATTCATGAATTCAAGGCATCTGAAGTAATTTGACCATGATGGAAAGTTGCTTCCTTGTACATTTTTTTAGAACGACATTTCTGTTACTGACCCACCCATTTTTGCAGCATGTTACCTACTCCTAACTGTAAAACAAACATAAATCAGCCTTATAGATAAGCATTACACCTATTTATTTTATATCATTTCATAATACTCATCATTCACTTATTTATTTATTCAATGTATATTTATTGAGCACATATAAAGCTTCAATTCCTAAGTAACGATGAGGAAGCCTTCCATTTTTATATTTCTCTGGCATTTAAAATGTGCTTTAATAACCATGATCTACCTTGATCTCTTAATTTCATGAGGTTGATATGACAGGTGTGCTTTTTCCTATTTTAAATTTATTTATTTACTTATTTTTTCCCTGTTTATTGAGACAGAATTGGCATATAACACTGTATAAGTTTAAGGTGTACAGTGTGATGATTTGACACGTGTATATTGTGAAATGTTTACCACAATAACGTTAGTTTAAAACCCTTCACCTCACATAATTACCATTTTGTTGTTTTTGTTATAGTAAAACCATTAAGGCTCTACTCTCATAGCAACTTTCAAGTGTACAACACAGTATTGTTAACTCTATTCACCATGCTGTAACTTAGATCCCCAGAACTTATTCACCTTTCAACTGAAAGCTTGTACCCTTTGACCATCATCTCTTATTTCCCCCACCCCTGATCCCCTGACAACCACCATTCTACTCTCTATTTCTCAAAGTTTGACATTTTTATATTCCACATATAAGTGAGATCATGCAGTATTTTTCTTTCTCTGTCTTACTTATTTCACTTACCATAATGCCTACAAAGTCTATCCATGCTGTTGCAAATAGCAGAATTTCCTTCCTTTTATGGCTGAATAATATTTCATTTTATATCACATTCTCTTTATGCATTTATCTGTCAATGGACACTTCGTTTCCGTGACTTGACTATTGAACTACCTGCATTTGAGCAGAATATGTAGTCTGTTTATGTTTGATGGAATGTTCTGTATATGTCTGTTAAGTTCATTGGGCTGAATGATAGTTCAAGTCCAATGTGTTTCCTTACTGATTTTCTGTCTAGGTGATTTATCCATTATTGAAAGTGGGATAATGAAGTCCCCAACTATTACTGCACTGCTGTCTAGTTCTCCCTTCAGATCTGTTAGTATTTACTTAATATATTTAGGTACTCTGATGTTGGGTACATATATATTTACAATTGGTGAATTGACTCTTTTATCATTATTTAATTACCTTTTTGGCCTCATACAGTTTTTGATTTAAAGTCTATTTTTCTTCTGATATAAATATAGCTACCCTTGCTCTCTTTTGATTCCCCCATGGAATACCGTTTTCTGTTCCTTCACTTTGAGCCTATTTGTGTCCTCGAAGTTGAAGTCAGTCTCTTGTAGGCAACTTGTGTTGCGTCTTTTTTTTTTTTTTAATCCATACGGCTACTCTATGCCTTTTGATAAGAGAATTTATCCATTTACATTTAGGGTAATTATTGATAGGTAAGGACTTACAGTTTCCCTCATATAAATTGTTTTCTGGCCGTTGTGTACTTCCTTTGTTCCTTTCATTCTCTCTTGCTGTCTCCCTTTGTGAACTGATGATTTTTTATTGTATGATCTCCTTCTCTTTATCTTATTTGTATCTACTACAGGTTTTTGTTTTGTGGTTACCTGAGATTACTCGAAACATTTTATTGATATAACAGTCTATTTCAAGCTAACAACTTAACTTCAGGTGAACCCAGTAGTGCAGACCAGTCACTGTTCATGGGCCTAAATCTAGCCCATATGCAGGTGTGGGGGCCTTGGCTGTCAACATGCACTTCTGTGGCTGCAGGATCTTGCCACATGATTGTACATAGGAAGAGAAGCCAGTGGTGGGTGTTAGGCTTGTGATGTGCAAGTGCACAGCTGGAAGGGTTAGCCCTGAGTGTGCACAGGCAGTGCGGGTCAGTTATAAGGGTCTAGGCTGGCATCTTGCACTCACTCAGCTACAGAGGCCTGAGCTGGCTCCAGGTGTGGGTCCCAGGCTCTGGTGGGGCCGGAGGGGAGGGAGCAGGGAGGGACTCAGCTGATTGATGTCAGTAAACGTGAATATCTCTGGGTGAAATGAGTGAAGTCTGCATGGTATCTTCAGTGGCTGTGCTGGCTGTTGGTTTCTTCAGGGTAGAAAGCTGCTGGGGTCATCTGCAGAGCAGGTAACTGGGTATTACGGTCATTCCCGTTGCATGGCTGGTATTTGTATCACTGTTCTTCTTTTTTTTTCCTAGCCATCTTTCTACCTCTCAGATTTGCCAGACTCTGGATGGAGTAAAACAGAAATGGGTCCTTAGTGCAGTGCCCTGAAAGTCTCGGGAGCTGGTTGCTCACCCTGCTCTCCCTTTCCCAGTGATGAGAACTCTTTTTAGCAGGAAAGTTCCTTCTTGGAGCTGAGTAGTGCTGGCCTGGGGGATGGAATGATGCAGACAAAATGAAATGTTTTTTTCTTTTAATTTTTGTGTGGTGATTGGCAGGTTTTTTTGTTTCACTGTGTTGCTAAGTTTCTTAAGTGGACTCTCGAGCAATCTGAGAGCTGTTTTTATTTGTGGATAGCTGTCTTTTTGTTGATCCTTGTGGGAGGATGGGGGCTGGGGTCTCCTACTTCGCCATCTTGGTGACATCACCTCAGAAAAGAGCTTTCCTCTTTTAAAATGAGGAAATTGTAATCTGTGAAAAAGCCCGGTCTGGCACTGAGGTCTTCTGACACCCAGTGTAGGGTACTCTGATGCACATGGTCCTCAGCTATTATGAGCACTAGGTTATTTTCCATAAAATGCATAATACCTACAGGGCAATGTGTTGTAAAACAGGAGCAGTAGAACATAGGGTCAACTTTCATTAAATTATCTTATTTTTAGAGGGTTTTCTTTTTGTTGGTACAGACCTCCCCTGATTAATCAATCATTCTAGCAGTACTTGATGTCAATGTGGCAATCCGGTTAAGATGTCCTGTACATGATCTGGAAAACTCCTGTGTCCACCGTGATAAGGACAAATTGATTTTTATTTGGTTAGGTAGGCATATAGTCTTGACTTCAAAGTCTAATTCTGCTGGTCGCTGTATGATCTTGAACCTGTCACTTACCCTTTCTAAACCTCAGTTTCCTTATCCTTAAAATAAAGATAACAAGACAAGTACCCACTTCAAAGGGAAGGGCTATTTGTTTATTCAGTCACTCATCAAATATTGATTGGGTACCTCTTATAGGGCAGATGTTGTTCTAGGTGATTTATTAAAGTAGGGGATCATAAAGAAAGTTCTTGTTTTCAAGGATATTATATGATAATGAAGGAGATATAAAAATGATATAATTTTTGGATACTGTTAAGTTCTATTCAGAAAATAAAAGTGGGCAGCGTGGTAGAGTGTGACTGGAAAGTGAGTTGGGAGCTAACACCAGACAGAGAAGTCAGAGAAAGGACTCTTGAGTAAATAAAATTTGAGAAGTTACCTGAACACTGAAAAGGAGGAAGATGTCTGAAGAATATCCAAACAAAGGGAACAAAAAGTATGGAGCTCCATAGCAGGAATCGTCTTGGCCTATTTGAAGAATAGCATGAGTGGTACATGGTGATAGTGGAGGTGAGTGCCAGGAAATGTGGAGAAAAATCTGGTTGGGGTCGGATGGTGTGTGCAGCCTTCCAGGACATGGTAACTAGTTTGGACTTTTGCCATAAATTAAATTGCAAGGTAATGGGGTTTTTAATAAGGATTGTCATGTGATATGATTTATGTTTAAACATATTTCTTGTTGGATGGAGCTTGAATTATGGGAATTTTTGTAAACATAAAAGAGGTTGTACATATGAAATGCTTAGCATAGTACCTGCTACATAGAAAGTGATAAAAAACAAAATATATCCATGATGATAATTATGGCATTGATGATGGTGATGATGGTGTTGGTTAAGGGTGATGGTGAAGATGATGGTGGCCATATTTAATCCCTAAACCTTCTGGAAATCTACATTTGACCTGTAAATCTGCAAGTATTTGTAGCAAAACCCGTGATCTGCTCTTATTTCTGCACAACTTGGTCCAGTTTTGAGTGGTAAGGAAAATTGCTCAGGCGTCTGTGCCAGCCTTGAGTGTCCTCACTCTCTTGTTAGAACTCTCAACGAAGATTACGATGGTAAAAACTTCTCTGACCTAAATGTCATTGAGACCTCAAAGAGAAGAGCAAAGCTAAAGCATAAGGCGGGACAAAGCCAGCTTAAAATGACTAAAAGGGTTCTGGGACCAAATAAATGTCTTTTTTAAAAAATGAGGAAGAGAAGATAGAAGGGATGCTTCTTTTCACAATCTAGCCAACGTTTGAGAACAAAAGTATTGTGTTATAGCTTAATAACTCTTTGTCACTGCAGCCACTTGCTGATGTCTAACCTTTAAAATGGCCCAAACCTATTGCTTCAAAATCAGAAGCCAAGGAAATAAACTTGGACATAACATTTCCTGTAGGAACTATCAATTTCCCACCTAACTTTTAAGTTAACCCTAGACTCAGCAAGAACACTGATTCAGGATTTCCTTATAGCAAGCTTTCATTTGCTTTCAGGATATAATTATTATCAGTGGTCATAACTCTTCATTTACTCTTTTGTCACTGATGCATTTGAATTTAATCCTGAGTCAATAGTTATGATCCCTTTTAAGTGGGGAGGGGGCTAGTATCAGGTGGTAGGATTGTAATTTTAAACTCATGAAGCATTCAGGGAACATCACTTATACTTTTCTGACTGTCAAATTGGCCACTAATTTTCAGATTTTAAGAGTCAAATTGGCCACTAATATTTTCAGATTTTAAGAGGTATCAAGTGTTCACAATCACTTTTTTGGTGTTACGATTTCATCATAAAATGTACTTTTATTTGATGACTATAAATTTTTGTTGAATGAATGCACGACACTTTGCTTTTTTCTAGCCACCTAATCAAGCAGTGTTAAGAAAATAATTTGAGAAATGTCAGTATGTGTACTTTCACTGCAAAAAGATCTCACAATTTAAATAAAATCATAACTGGTGCATTAGTTTGAAAGGGAAAATATAAAGTTTTAGTATAAGAAAGATAAGAAAGAAGAGGCTCTTCTGGGTGTCCACGGCAAACTGTAACTTTCTTTGGTATTTAATTTTTGGCTAAATTGCTGAGGTTGGGGAGCCTTAGTTGTGATTAACTATCAGAGTGATTAAGCCAAATATTACACTGAGTTTCTGTTTTAGTTTCCTTCTACACTCTGTGCTTGATCATTTATCATAAAGATTTGGGCATTTTAAAATCTTCTCTTTATCCTGGTGTCTTTCCAATTGGCAAGTCAAAGGACTTTAAAAGAGGAACCACACAGATTATGAGAAGGAATATTTTAAACCCTGAGTTCCTGTTTCATTTTTTTCTTTCTTAAACATATTTTCCCCAAATGATGAATGTGAGTGTTGGAGAGTAATAAATACCATCCGTAGGCTTTAGAGCCTAAATGTTGAATTTGACACTCAGAGTTTAAAGGCATCACGAACATTTCTCCAGAACTAATGTTCAAGTAATTTGGGGTTTACAGGCAATTCAGTACAGTCGAATGATGTAGTTACTTTGAAAAAGTAACCATAAAAAGCTATGTTCAGAGAATTAGTACTTTGCATTTATCAGAAGAATGTAAAGGTCAGTTGATGGGCTTGCTATTTGGAATATACTTTAACTTTTAAAATTATATTCCAACTCATTAGTATTTAATTCATGCTTTTGTGCAGCAAACTGAATCTATTAAAATGATTGGGTATTTGTTTTAAATTAGAGGCATGTAAACGAAAATATAAACATTTTAAATGCCCTTCTATTTTTCTCTTCAGCCCATCTCTAGGCATTCATAAGATATATTTCCAAGGAGCACTTCTACAAATTTTATAAACCAACATTTTATTATCAAACATTTCTTTGTTGGCCGTAATGTGCAAAGTATTTTCACCTAGTTTTTAGCACCTAGTTTTCTTTTTAATCGTACAGTGTTATTTATTTTATTTTTATATTATATTTTATATTATTTATTTTTATATTATTTATTTCATTAACAGTGAAGTTAATGCACATAGAAAAGTATATCCATGTAGAAAGTTGAAAGCGAATTGCCATGAAGTTACTATACTTGTGAATTGTCTATTTTCTATGTATATTCTGTATTAGATAGTAGTGATTACATCTAAAAGAAAATGGATGATCTTTGTTTTCACTGAAGGGATAACTAGTGTACATAACTACCACTTTTGAGCAATACAGTTGCAAATACATAGCTTTTCATTTATTGTCCAATCATCTTTTTACTATGAAAGCTTGTAACGTATGGTTCAAATAAATGCCTCGTTCCTTTAAGTAGCGTATTAGAAGAGGAAGAGAAATGAGAAATACTTTCAAAGATACTTCAAACACTAATGGTATAGTTGTTTCAGTATTTAGATGATTTAATAAAACCAATGTATTTTATTATATTTGATTACTAAAGAAAATATATTTATCAGAATGTTGTTGAGAGCCTATATGTCACAAAGGATGAATTTCTTGAATTATTAGATAGAAGCTGATGATATCATTTTATCCAGTATAATAGAATTTATGAAGCCTCTTCATATAAATAGGTTAAGCTTATACATGCAGATGTAAGTGTACTGTTCAAGAAGTGGATGTGCCCTTATTAATTAGATATTCTAGTTAAAAGAGTTATCATTAAATATAATTATGTTTAAAGTAGGATGATAGTAAGTACAAAAAATAAAACTGTCCTGAATACAAATTAAACTCTTTGGTTCAGCATCTACCTTCCAATCCTAAATGTTCCAAAATGATCATTAAAACCACAACTTATCCTTGTACTCATGAAGTAGAGAAGAGACATTGATAGAAATTTCTAGCTGATAGATGGATATTGAGCAAAGAACAATCTGTGTTTTCTGAAAATTAAACATATCAGTTTGGCCCTCTTCCCCTATTAAGGAAGAGTTCCTTAATTGTGCTAACACATCAAGTGAACTATTCAATTAGATTTTAAGACCCAAGTGTAAACATCTGGTTAAGGTTGCATATTTCAATGCAACAAAACACCAGAAACCATTGGTTATAAATCTCACGATGAGGGTAATTTGCAACAGAGGTTTATATGTCAAGCATACAGAATTGCTAACATTGTTCTATAGATGGGAGTGTGGGTGTTTGAGTCTTGAAAATAGCTGTTTATATCTATCAAACTGAAATTGATGGTTAGAAGTACCTTCTCTGTCAAGTTCTACCAAATCAACTTTTGCCTCTTTGTGTCTTAGACTATTTTACGTACTGAACTTGGCTTGGTAATGTAAATTTCCCTGGAACCACTGTCCCTTTTGCAAAACACAGATATGGCATGCAGAACTGTTGGATTGTAAAACACATGTACCAATGTTCTCTACAGCTTCTGTTGAGTTCAAGAGGGTGTAGTTTATATGATCACCTCTGATACATAGTCAGTAACAGCCTCACATTGCCCTGTTTCCCTCTCTACCTATGGGTGTGAACACATCACTTGGCTGACTGCTGCTCAGGCAAGAAGAGATTGCTTTCCGAACCGAGCACGCATCAGAATCACCAGGAGGGCTGCTGGGCCCACTCGCCGTGCTAAGTCTTATTCAGTAGATATGGGGTGGGGTCTGAGTATTTACATTTTTTAACAAGTGTGTAGGTGATGCTGATGCTTTTGGCCCCAGGAAGACATTTTGAAAAACACTGATGTAGAAGTAGGAAAATTCAACTACAGTTCAGAAGACCTGTGTTCCCGTCCCAGCTGTACGTTTCAGATCTAGCAAATGGACCAAACTTCCAAGGTTTTAGTTCTCTTCGTCTGTACCATGGGTGGTTAGATTGGTTTTCCAATTTTAAATTAAATAGGATATAGTTCTGATGCACTACATAATGTACCAAAGAAGGATGAATATTTCCCTTCATTTTTAGCTCTGTCTCCTATTCCTAGGTGATCTCGCTAATGCTCTTTGTTTAAATTACTAACTTTCCTGCAAAGCCTTTAAAATATACATCTCTGCCCTGAATTCTGCCCCGAATGCTGGTCTTATGTACCCATCTGCCTAACTGACATTGCCACTGTTGAAGGCAGCTCAAATTCAATGAACACCACATTGAACTTTTTTTTTTTTTTTGGCTGTGTCAGGTCTTAGTTGCAGCACACGGGATCTTCGTTGCGGCAAGTGGGATCTTTCATTGCGGCACACCGGCTTCTCTCTAGTTGTGGCGTGCGGGTTTTCTCTCTCCAGTTGTGGCACGCAGGTTCCAGAGCACATGAGCTCTGTAGTTTGCGCCACGCAGGCTCTCTAGTTGAGGCACGTGAGCTCAGTGGTGGTGCACGGGCTTAGTTGCCCCGTGGCATGTGGGATCTTAGTTCCCCAACCAGGATGGAACCCATGTCCCCTGCATTGGAAGGCAGATTCTTTACCACTGGACCACCAGGGAAGTCCCCAAATTGAACTTATGATCTTGTCCTTCAAACGTGATACACATCCACTTTTCCCCCGCCTCCCACATCCCAGTGAATGTCACCATCCAGTCAAGCAGGCTCAAAGTCTGGGACTCATACTTGACTCCTCTTCACTGTCTTTCAACCGCCATGTCAAATCCCACTGGTTTAACCTTCTTAATATCTCTACAGTTTTCCTCTATGTCCCTCATTTTCCTAGGGTAAGCTGCTATCATTTCTCACTGTGATGACCACAATAATCTCTTAATTAGCTGAATTAAAATGAATCTGCCCTTCCCCACCAGCCTGTTCTCGCTACAGCCAGAGTGCTGTTTTAAAACTGCAAACCTAGCCTTTTCACTATTCTGTTTCAGAGGATTGTTATTACTTTTGGCCTTAACATGCTCTTCAAAGCCCAACATGCCCTAGCCTCTGCTATGTTTGCAGTATTATCTTTCACTACTTCTTCCTTCTTGTCACTTATTTTTGTACTCCAGTCACACTAACTTTTTTTGTAAATCCTTCTAAATACAGTGCCATGATCTCTTTTGACTTTGCACATGTTATTCCCTCTGTCGGGAACTCTGCTCACAATCTCCACCTCCACCTCCATGCCCACATAAGCACTTACCTTTTCCTGCTCACCTTACAGAACTACTTTAGTTGTTACCCTTTGCGGAGGCGTTCTCTAGATCCCCCACTCCCAAATCAAATTATATCCTCTTGCTATATGATTTTTTGTTACCCTTTATTTTCCTCTCATAGTCCTTATTTCAGTTTGTAATTACATGTTATTTGGGTGAGCACTTGATTATTATCTCTCTCACCCACTAGACCGTGGGCATACTTTGCTCACCACTGAATCCACAGAACAACAGACCGTATTTCACACAGTAGACATTCTAGAGAAATTTGTCACATTGATGAATGACTAATTATACCTTAAATTTTTTCTAATATGGAACAAAAAATGAGCTCCCCCTTGGGGTCTTTTAGAACTTTGGATGTATGTAAACTTAACCGAGAGCTTTACTATGGTTTAAGTCTTAGAAAATATATTAGTCTCTTTTGCATGTGACTCTCCTGAGGGCTGAGCCCCTCTTCAGAGTGAGTCAGTACAGCAGGGTCATTGAGACAAACTCTACCTTCAGACAACCTTAGTTCAAGTTATGGTTCTGCCATTTCTTATCTGTGTCACTTGGGAGAAGTTAATTTTTTTAAGCTTGGTTTCCTCTTCCTTAATTTGGAGATGCTGACAGTGCCAACTTCTTGGGGATGTTGTGAAGAATAAATAAGCATAATTCATGGTAAGCACTTTGTAGAGTGCCTATTGCATCCTAACTCCTCAATACATTGAAGCTGTTAGCATGATTCTATTGGGCATTTCCAGCATTCAGTACACTTCCAGGCATTTAGTAGGAGCACAATAAAAAGTTTTATTGAAGTGTATACATTTTGTATGTGGTATCTGTATAGCATTTGAATTATTTAAGTAGCTCTATCTATTCCTTACATACAGAAGTTAGATGTCCTGTTCTTCACCTATGTTAATATTTCAGATGAAAAAGAAAATCAAGAGTCTAAACATTGAAGTCAGTAGTGTACCTTAAGTTATGGATTACTTCATAAAAGTTCTACCAATCTAGAGATTGAGATGAACAATCTATTTCCTTGAGATTTTGTTTCATTTAACAGTCAATTATTGCACATTAGCTATGTACAAGCCATGATAAACATAAAGATGAATAAACCATGCTACTGTTTTTTAAGGTGCTCACTATCTCATAAAAAAGTGGATTCGCACAAATAACCATGTAAAATAAAGGGGTAAATTTAGACTAGCCTGTGAAACAAAGGGTTATAGGTATATACGAGCAGTGTGATTAATTTTACTTGGAGAACTTCAATTACCTGACAATTCTATTTTTCCTTTAACCTTTCATGCTTCTGTTTCTTTCTTCAGAAGCAGAACATTCTTTTCATGGCACATTCAGACTTTTTCCCTCATAGAGTAGAGCAGTGGTTTTCAAAGGATGATCCCCGGATTAGCATCACCTGTGAATTGTTAGGAATGAAAATTCTTGGGCCCTACCTGAGACATACTGAATCAGAAACTCTGGCAGTGGGGCCCAGCAATCTGTAACAAGCACTCCAGGTGATTTTGATTCACGCTCCAGTTAAAGAACTAGTGGAATAAAGAACGATTTTGTAATAGAACAGATTTTTCTCATTAGCATCAATTTTTGTTGACGTATAGTTGATTTACAATGTTGTGTTAATTTCAGGTGTACAGCAAAGTGATTCGGTTATTATATATATATATATATATATACTTTTTCAGATTCTTTTACATTATAGGTTATTACAAGTTATTGAATATAGTTCCTGTGCTAGAAGATAAATCCTTATTTTTTTAATCTATCTTATATATAGTGGCATGTATCTGTTAATCCCAAACTCATAATTTATCCCTCCCCCAGTCTGTCCCCTTTGGTGACCATAAGTTTGTTTTCTATGTTCGTTAGCATCAATTCTGCTCTTAAATATACAGACACAGACAAAATTCACCTAACTAGCTTTAAGTTTTCCCCTTTCCTGTATATGCATGTGTTATCCATATACACACAATGAATGCATATTTCATCTGAGACAGTGTAAGACAAGGCATGTCCTATTTGAGGCCCAGAAGCTGTACTGTTCCTCAAGGTCAGTGCATCTTCACTGCTTTCCCTCAGTGCTCTTGAAAAGTAGATTTTAACGTGGATGCCCTGTTTACATTTGTGTTTTAAAGAGCACTTGAAAGAGTAAAACCCGGTTAAATTTAATGACAGGACATTTACTTGGTTACAATTATTTTAATTTACTTTTTAGTTTTCAATGTAAGAAGAAAAGTTGTTAGTGGTGCATTCCTGAAATAGCCACAATACAAAAATCACCATTGAAATTCATCTGACTGGTTTTGCCTTGTTTTTTAGGGAAGAGCAAAATGGCTCACATCAGAGAACATAACCTGTCTGACAAAGTGCAATTTATTTATGCAGAAACATTTATAGAGGAATTATAATATGCCAGTTATGTTGCAGGCACTGTAATAAGGACAGGGAATTCAAAGATGAATGAGGGATCTCAGGAAACTTCATAGGCCAGTGAAGGATAGATACTTAAAACCATTCAAATGGAATGAGATAAGTAATCTAATAACAGCTACTATTTATTGAAGGCCTACTATGTAAGAGATATTCCATCATATGATTCTTACTCTTGCTACTTAATCTTTGTCACAGCTTTATAAAGTTGGAATTATCATCATCAATTTACAGCTCATAATACTGAGACTCAAAGAGATTAAGTAACTAGCCCAAGACCTTGCAGCTAGTAAGTGGTGCAGTTATGATTTGAATCTAGCCTTTGAGCTCCATTAGGGCAGGAACTATATCCATTTCATTTACCATTATGTACCCAAGGCCTAACGTAGTCCCTTGAACACAATAGATGACAGATAAATAATTGTTGAATGAATACATGAATAAGCCCGGGCCTTTCTAAAGACCTTACTTATTCAGGTAGACTACTATGAACAATGTGTCAGAGGAGTAAAAGAATAGAGAGAATGTACTTTGCCTGAGGGAGCTGAGGAAAGCTTCTCATAAAATGTGAAGGGGGAGTACAAGTTGGATAGGCAAGGAAAAGGCTCGGTGGTGAATCAGGCAGAGAAGGGTCCCAGCAAAGGCAGAGAAGTGTGAGAAAGTGTGGCATGCTGATGAAGAGAAAAGAGGATTAAAGGAGAGAGGGGCATGGAGGAGTCAGTGGGGAGAAGGCTAGGCTGTTGCATGTTACATGTAAGTGGTTCACATACTGTTTATCTTGTGCCCAGCATTTCTCTAAGTGCAGTCCATATAGCCCCTTTCAGAGTTATCTGGGCGGCTTGATAAAAGCTGTAGATGCCTCACTTTCATCCCAAACCTATTAGATCAGTGTCAGTAGGCGAAGACCTGGATTCTATACACTTAAAAAACAAAAAAGACACAGTCCCCAGCTGAAGGATAGTCATACCAGTTTATACCCACCTCTAGGCCAGTGGTTCTCGTGCTTCCACAGCATCAGAATCACCTGGAGGGTTTGTTGTACCACAGCTTGCTGGGCTGTAGCTTCAGAATTTATGTTCCAGTAGGTCTGGGTTGGGACTAGAATTTGCACTTCTTTTTTTTTTTTTTTTTTACATCTTTATTGGAGCATAATTGCTTTACAATGGTGTGTTAGTTTCTGCTGTATAACAAAGTGAATCAGCTATATGTATACGTATATCCCCTTATCCCCTCCCTCTTGCATCTCCCTCCCCCCATGCCTATCCCACCCCTCTAGGTGGACACAAAGCACCGAGCTGATCTCCCTGTGCTATGTAGCAGCTTCCCACTAGCTATCTATTTTACATTTGGTAGCGTATATATGTCAATGCTACTCTCTCATTTTGTCCCAGCTTCCCCTTCCCCACCCTGTGTCCTCAAGTCTGTTCTCTATGTCTGCGTCTTTATTCCTGCCCTGCCACTGGGTTCATCAGTACAGTTTTTTTAAGATTCCATATGTATGTGTTATCATACGGTATTTGTTTTCCTCTTTCTGATTTACTTCAGTCTGTATGACAGACTCCAGATCTATCCACCTCATTACAAATAACTCAGTTTCATTTCTTTTTATGGCTGAGTACTATTCCATTGTATACATGTGCCACATCTTCTTTATCCATTCATCTGTCGATGGACACTTAGGTTGCTTCCATGTCCTGGCTATTGTTACATTCCCACCAACAGTTCAGGAGGGTTCCCTTTTCTCCACACCCTCTCCAGCATTTACTGTTTGTAGATTTTTTGATGATGGCCATTCTGACCGGTGTGAGGTGATACCTCAAGATGCTCATTAGAATTTGCACTTCTAACATGTCCCTCAGTTGCTTGGCGATGCCGAGTCTGCTGGTCTTCGTCTCATCTTGCTTTGAGAACTAGTGCTTTAGGCTAGGTCATATTTATATAAGTATATAGACACGTAGGTTATTTGCTTTTATACTAGAAAATGACTTGAGTAGGCGTGAATTTTCGAAAGCCTTTTCTGCAGTTTGGCCAATAGATTAGAGGAAAATGGAACAAAGATAGGAAGTAGTTACAGTATAGTTAATAACATCTTGACTTGCCAAAGAAGGAGGCTCAAGATCTGGATCACAGAGCAAAGGTAAAACCCTGGGCCATTGCTCTCTAGTCCACTATGAAATCAACTTCTCTTATCTTATTTCCTTATATCCCCATTTATTCCTTTCTTTGGAGTGGTTGGACAAAAATGTTTTAGAAAATTTAAAATATAAGCCACTAGTTTCTTTTCTCACTCAACGTTCCACTGCTATCTGTGCACTTTTAAGGCTGCAACACATCTTTGCTTTCCAATTTTGTCTTTTCTCCTTGACCTGTATTGATGATAGGTTTTCCTTTTAGACTCTGTTCAGGGCCCTCCCTCACTTTGCAATTATACTTCTATTGCATTTTGAATAAAAGTGAAGAGATAGATTAGCTCATTTTTGGAAAACTTCATTTGAAAAAGAAGGCTTGTGGAGGAAACGTTATGTAGCTGATTAATCTAGTCTTTTAGTGAGAGACCTTTTGTCATCCCCAAACTTCCTGTCTGCAGTCTCCAGACATCAGGAATAAAGTGGGAGAAGAGCGAGAGACTTATTTCATGAGGTCAGGGGTCAGCGCCACCACCTGCAGGTGGAGACATCAGAAACAGGAAGGGGCCCACCAGCTGCAGGGAGAACACCCCACAGAGCCTGACCAAGATGAAGGGCCTTTTAAATCCCAGCCCTCTCTTTCAGTTTTTGTGCTATAAATGTGAATATTCAGGTCTGCCCTGATTAAGAATCAGCAGATAAAATGTCTCTTTGTGAATGCCACACTTCCTTGGCTTATTCATTCTTTGTCTCCGTATCTCAAGTTATTATTTTCAAATGCATTGCACATAACTACCATGGATACATATTGCAATTGGGAATGAAACAGTCATTTTGTATCCACACTTGACAAAGAGAACCGACTACCCAAGCCACACATCATTCTGTACAAATCATTAATTTCTAACTAATATTCATACTTCCAAGCTCATTCTCTACCCAGTTTGCTAGATACATTTGTAGCACTGACTTCAAACTCCAACATTAATAATGCCACAGTCGGACTGCACTTTGGATCTGAGCAGCCAGAATTTCCGAAATTTGGTTTGCTCCATAACAGTGATAGGTCTATAAATCAGGGAAGGAAGGGTTTGGTTGCTATTAAAATTCATTTCATGCCCATCAATCTTGTAGGTGGTTGTTAATCAGCCAGTGTGGCTCATTAAGCACCTTGGAGGATCAGTATGCAATTCCGAATAACTGGCAATTGGAGACCTTGCCAACTGAATTTGTATGAGTTTGGTAAGGTTAGGTGGAAACAAGCAGCTTAGGGCTTTGATTACAAAGTGAAATCAAGAGTGGAAGAAGCCACAAAACCCCAGGTAAATTCATTTTAAATTATTTCCCTTTGTATGCTCACAAACGTGTTGAGATTCAAAAGCCATTTATTGCAGAATACTTCTTTTCTCTCCTTAGAATCCATTGTCTGGTTTTCCTTCATTCATTAGTCAAATTTTATCAAGTATCTACTGTAGATGGGAATTGTGCAAAATGTTGATGACAGAGAGATGAAAGACACAGCCTTCCAGGAGCTCCTAGTTCAGAAGAGTCAGGTGTGTAATCAAATAATTGGAATACTGTGCTCTGAAAGGGGTGAGCACAGAATGTAATAGCTACCCAGGGCCTCAGAATCAGTTCCAAAATGAAGAATCAGAGGAGGAAAGGGTGATTCGGGGAGAAGGAACAGTTTTCCTAAAGACACATGGATAAAAATGAATCAGGCATGGGTAAGGCAAAGACTAATAAGCTTTAGAGGACAAAGACCTTCTCAGCTGTACATTTCCTTGGTACAGGACTTGGTGAATACACAGTGAAAGTAGGGCAGTTCCACATCACTGTGGACAAGGCCAACGGGAAGGAGGTGGTATCAGATGAGGGGACGAAGAATATGCTAATATTACATGGGCATAGTGTTCACCATGTAGGGAGATACTTAGTCGTGAGATCTTCACTCAAGGAAATCCAGTCTGTTTGTATCCAATTTTGGTTTTAAGACCAGGATTAGCTTAATACAGCCCTAAGGGTTCTATAGGAAAGGCTGCATTGTGAACCTGATACACTTCAATATACATATTGTTGCCACGCAAATGGGGCGTCCTTAGCCCTCAGGACTGCTTGGCAGTCCTCAATGCTAGAGGTCATGGAGCTTGTTACAACCTGCTCAAATCCCTTTGACTTTTAACACTGTAAGGGAATGGTTTTTACACTTTAGCCTGCATCAACATTACCTGGAGGGCTTGTTAAAGCACTGATTACTGGCCCCATCTCTAGAGTTTCTGATAAGGTCACTGTGGGTGGAAACCTGAGAATTTGCTTTTCTAACAAGTTCCCAAGTGATGCTGATGTTGCTGGTCAAGGAACCATTCTTTGAGAACCATTCTTCTAGGGGCAGATAGACAGAGAAGTTCCCTGGGCCTGGCCCAGTATTTACTGGGACCACCAGAATTACTGGAACTTTAGCAAGATTCAGAGAGTTATATCCTATTTGCTCTGTAGCCTGGCACTCCCTGTTACCTTTAGAACTATGATCAAGCATAAAGGCTACCAGCTTAGGTGTTTTGACTATACTCTTTGCAGAATTGATAAAACAGTAACACAGGTTTTGGGGAAAGCTATAGAACAGATCATCAACCTCAATAATCAGTGTTTATTGAAGTAAAACAGTAAGCTTTACTGTGTAAATTTTGTGCCATACCTGTCTTTCCCAGGCTAATAAAAACATACTTTTATTGTTGTTGTTCTTGGGTGTAATATGGGTGGAATCTTCTAAAAGTAGGAGAAGCACAGGCTTATAAATGGCAGAAAACTACTAGCCTGAGATTCAAAGTACCATCCCCAAATAGACTGTTTTACAGTTGTAAAGTCTTAAGTGAGTTTGGGGTGAGAAAATGCAATGCCCTGATAGTCTTTTTGATTGTTTTGCATCTCACGTATGGCTCAGGGATGTATGCCAAAGGTAAACCTCTGAGATTACTTTAAGTGATGCCTATCCCGGGGCTTTCAAGATAAAGATGGGAATTAATGTCTCCCTTTGGCTTGGGTCTCCCACACTTTCTGAGATTGTTTTCCCAGCCTCTCTAGTTGCCTGGTCTCTAGACAGTAATAACAAGTTCCTACCCTCTTTCTCTGGTAATAATCCTTCTAGGTCCATTTGGACTCCTATCCAAATCATCCCCCAAACAAACTTGTTGGTTAAAAATCTTCTCTGCCCAAGGCACCTTCTTAGGTTTGAATTAAAGTGGCCTCCAGGCAGCCTTCCACTCTGATATGGAAGAGTAAGAACTGAGATCATAGCCTGGTAGGTCTGGAAAATTGACCTAGGATTCACACTTCTCTTGCTGTGTGTTCAAGAACATCCTGTTAGATTTGTTTTAGAAGTGATTTATTGTCAGTTAGAAGAATTTTAGGGGGTAAAAAAATCATGTGACTGGCACTAGGGGGGCGTTGATGAAGGATCTGAGAATATCGTGATGGGATGGTATTTTGGTAGCTGGCCACTTTGGTGGAGGCCTGAAGTTTAGAGAAGCATGTTTTCTATGAGGGGGCGCCCTGCTGGGTCCTGGGCTCTGTGGATCCACAGACTGGAATAAGCTATAAGCTTTACCCGTATCAAAGGAACCTCTATTCTTTTTATGTGTCTTTGGAATCTTTTTGTTAATCATATCAGTGGAACCTCGTGCAGAAGGGTAGCTCCACTCCCCATCCTGATCGTCCCAACTATTTAGCTTAAGAGTGAGATCAAATGAAGATCATGTGAACCATTTCTCAATGTGACATCTCTCTGTGGTAGACTTTTAACATTTCTAATGCCCTTACTCTTAAGAAATTCCATTTCTTGCCCGGCCTTGATGGTGTGATCAATAAAATGAATAATAGAGTGAGGCTTAGAAGGATGAGGAAAATTACTCAAGCTATCCATTTATTGATATGTTCATTTATGCTGTCGAAGAGGAAAAACTTTTCCTCTCCCCTCTTAAGTTCAGTACTTGGGAAGCTGTGAAGTAAACTGACAAAAGACAGATTAGTAAAGGAAAAGACAAGATTTATTCATGTATGTACACAGGAGCTCACAGAAAATGACGCTCAAAGAAGCTGTTAGGATGTAGAGCTTATATACCATTTTAACAAGGAGAGTAGGTTAGAATTTCAAGTGAAAATAAATGGTGGAAAATGACTGAGAAACGTATGGGGGAAACTAATAGAAGGTAAGGTCTGTTTGTACAATTTCTCATCCTGGTGCCAGCTTCTCCTCTCCAGTGATAGGAGAAGCCCCTGCTATGGGAAGCCTCCCTTAAAGGGAGAGTTATAATAAGTTGAATTCATTTGGAAGGCTTTGCTTTGGGCCAGAAAGGTGAGTACAGAGAAAGCATCTTCCTGAATCTGTTGATTCTCAAATGCCTTCAGCTCCAAATTATCCATATGCCACAGTGGTATAACTTGGATCCCTTCAATGCGTTATTCACTCAATACATATTTACCAAGTACACGTTATATGCCAGGTACTAAGAATACAAGAGTGAACAGAATTAAATCCCTATGCTCATGGAACTTGCATTCTAGTAGAGAGCCAGATAATAAGTGAGTGATGTTTATTTGATACATTTATTACATACCTACACATGTGCTTTCAGATAGTGATACATCTTGGAAAAAAAGCTGGTTAAGGGGGATAGAAAATGATGTTGAAGGTGGGCTAGTTTAGACTGGATGGGAAGACATGGCTTCTCTGGGAGGCAATATTTAAGAAGAGATGAGAGTTGTTTAAAGCAGTAAGCCTGGTGAATACTTGGGAAAATATTTTAGGCAGAGGAAACAGCAAGGACAAGGTCACTGAGCTCAGAATAGACTGGACTTGTCCAGAAATATCATGGATCCCACTGCAAGGGGAGGATGAGGAGGGAATGAGGTTGGAGAGTAGGCAAGGGCCAGATTATGCATAATTTATAGTCCATGATACGGAATTTAATTCTTTCTCTGAGGTTCATGGGACATCATTGGAGAATTTAGAGCCGGAGGATGAAGTGATCTGATCTATTTTCTTCAATGAGTTTTCTTGTTGCTGAGTAAAGGTTAGACTGAAATGGGGCAATAGTCATGTAGGAAGATGACATTGGATACCACTCTAATAGTCCACGTGAAAGATGGTGGTGGTTCAGACTAGAATGGAATGGTAAGGTCACTGAGAGAGTGTGGAGTTAGGATACATTTGAAAAGCATAGGTGATTTACTGTGATGGATTAGATGTGCAATATAAGGATATCTGAGAACGATTTCTAAGTTCTTTTCTAGGGGAAATGGAGAAAAGTGGCGGAGGAACAGAAGGGTACAGGGAGAGATGAAATCAAGAGTTTTATTTTGACCATGTTTATTTTCAAGGACTCATTAAACATCCAGGTAGAGATGCTGGTTAAGAAGCGGGATATATTAGTCTGAAACTCAAGAGAGAAATTGGAACTAGAGTTATTAACATGAGAGTCATAGGCTTATAGATGATTTTAACGGCATGGGATCGAATTAGGTCTCCTAGGAAGAGAGTTTGGGAAAAGAGGCTGAGAATTGACCATACTTTTCAAAGAAGGGGAGGGGAAAAGAGACAGAGGAGACTAGGAAGCAACAGCCATGATATATAAAGACAACCAGGTAAGTATGATGTCCGTGAAACTTAATGAAAAAAGTACTTCAAGATAAAGGGAATGACAGTGTCAAATGCTGCTGAAAAATTCAGTTACACAAACACAAAATAATTTCCCCCTGGATTTAGCATTTTGGAGCTCATAGTTGACTTTGACAAAAGACATTTGAATTGGAAGCATGCATCAAAACTTCTTTGTAGGGCTTCCCTGGTGGCGCAGTGGTTGAGAGTCTGCCTGCCGATGCAGGGGACACGGGTTCGAGCCCTGGTCTGGGAAGATCCCAAGTGCCGCGGAGCAACTAGGCCCGTGAGCCACAACTACTGAGCCTGCGCGTCTGGAGCCTGTGCTCCGCAACAAGAGAGGCCGCGATAGCGAGAGGCCCGCGCACAGCGATGAAG
>NC_041234.1:16054625-16065370 GCF_002837175.3 Physeter macrocephalus | reverse complement strand
CTGCGCGTCTGGAGCCTGTGCTCCGCAACAAGAGAGGCCGCGATAGCGAGAGGCCCGCGCACAGCGATGAAGAGTGGGCCCCGCTTGCCGCAACTAGAGAAAGCCCTCGCACAGAAATGAAGACCCAACACAGCAAAAATAGATAATTAATTAATAAAATGTTAAAAAAAAAAACTTCTTTGTAGTGTGTTACAAAGATAATGAGGGGTGGGGAGATAAAGACAGTGGCTGTCACTGTACAGATACTGTGGTTCATGCACTAACTAAACAGCATTTCTTGAGTATTTACTATGTTTTATGTGTTGCAAATGGTACATGCTTGGTCTAGTTGGGGAGGGCAACATTAAAGTCATTATAGTACTCCAAGATAGGTACAGTAAAATTTGTGAAGGTATCAGAGAAGTCTAACACTCAGTTTCACAGAGATGGTGGCAGATGTGCTCACCTGGGAGTTGGAGGTGAATCTCGCCAATATAGAGGAAGAAGAAGGTCAGAAGGGAGGATAACAGCTTGAGTAACTTTGAAAGCACAAAATAGCATGGCCTGTCCTGGAAATATTAAGAAATCTCACATGATTGAACACATAAGGAGAGGCATAAGGTGGAGGCAGTGATAAGGTCAAAGAGAAGCAATGTAGAGAAACTGGCAAGCTTAGAGTGAGTAAGGATATATATTCAAAGATCCATGTCAAAGGGATTACATAGGCGGGATGAGAGAAGAGAGAGACTAGAGGCACAGGGTCCCATTAGAAAGTCCGAATAATAATTGAGAGACATGAAAAACCTATAGAAATCTGATGCAGATTATCCAGTCCCCAAGGTTGAGCAATTAAGCACATTTTCAATTGTTATACCCATGCTATTAACATATTTAATAAATGCAATGTCTGTTGAGGCTAAAAATAAATTAAAACATTGTACTTCTTATTCTATGTTAAAATGTTATGGCTGAAAGTTAAAGCTGTTTCCCAGCTAAATAAAAATATGTCATCTGGATTAATTTCTTTTATAGTTTAGCCAAGAGAATGGTGACATTTATGCTTGTATAATCAAAAAGAGAAGGTGGTTCCTGTTTAATATCCACATTTTCAGCAAAAACAAGTAAAGCAATAAATTATTAGAAGCAATAATAAATTAATAATAATAATTTAATGAAAAACTTAATTGTTTCACTTGGATTTACTAAAGGAAAATGTGTTGAAACAGATGTTCATGTAATAAAGTGATTTGTTTCTGAGAGGTAAGAATGAGGGCATGAGATCAGCGTTTGATAATGAGCCTCAAAGCTGCAACTATGGTCAGAAATTAACAATTGACTGAATTAATTCCTAAGGATTTCCACGACTTGCTTGTCAAATGGAGGAAGGTAAGGAGATAAACGAGAATAAAGACTAGCTAGCACACCCAGAGGAGCCTGGCTCTTATAGTAGTCTTCTGTTGTGACTGAGCTCCTCTGGTTTGGAAGATACTAAAAGATGGTTTCTTAAACTGCAAGATGCTTAGTTGCCTGGAAATAGAACATAGAAAGAAATGATTCATCAAAGACATGCCATCTTCCGTCTCTCCCATGAACAGAATTGTGGTCCTGGAAAGCCATCTTGCGTTTACTGTGTTTCATTGCTTCTAAGATGCATGTTGTTTTTAACATCTCGGAAAACAGATATGTCTCAAAGTTGATGTTGTTGCAGTTGTGAATTAGTTATTATTGCCTGTACAGGTACAAACTTGATCATAACTGTTCATGTAGTCACTTAAATACTTAAACTGATTTATATACATTATTATGGTAACAAAAAGAATATTTGGATAGGTGAATTCTAGTTTTAGCTCTGATATTAACTAGCGAGGTTACCTTAGTTTACTTAAGTAATCTAGCCTTCAAATTCCTGATCAGTAAAGTTACATGGGCTCTTCCTGCTACACTAGCCTGAGGAGTCTATGAAACATGAATACAATTGTTGATGTTATTTGAAGTGGGACACCACGTATCTAGTTGCCACTAGGTAAGGCAGAGGGGAGCTTGACTGGGGGTTGTGATTTCCCAAGGAAAATTATTAAAATTGTCCAGCTGAGGAAAGCTGAGACAGACCGTACGTTAGACGCATGATATCTAGCCCTCGATGTTGAAAGAACAAAATAATTTTCATCTTTTAGGTCTAAATATCAGTATGATACAAACCTCTGTGTATCTTCCACTCTAATTGTTTTCTTTCTAAAAACTAAAACCCAGGCTTGAAATTTCAAATATACAGATTTCTGATGGTGCTTCATGATTCTAAAATCTACATTTCTTAGCATGGCATCCAAGATCCATTAAAATTTGTCACCAACTACCATGTCACATTTCTCCCCAGCACACCCTCTAACCCTATCATACAGCCTTCCTGCCGCTCCCCGAGTACAGCAGGTACTCAGCTCCATCATGGCTTTGCGCCTGTATCTTCTACATAATCCCCTTGCTCTTCTCTAAACCACCCTCTCCAGGCCAGCAACATCAGCAGCATCTGGGAATTCGTTAGAATTATAGATGCTCAGGCCCCATCTCAGATCTGCTGGATCAGAAACAGTGGGAGTGGAGCCCAGCAGTCTGTATTTTAACAAGCCCTCTTGGTGATATTCGATGCATACTAAAGTTTGAGAACCGCTGCTCTAGGGTACTCTTTCATAAGTCTCTTCTAGCAATTATTGGATTAAATTACAGGGACAGGATCTCCTCGAAAGGCAAGAACATTTCTTGCCATCTCTGTCTTCAGGGCATAGTACACTATCTGACCCATAATTAAAGCTCAATAAGTGCTTTCTGTGACAATGAGTCAGTTAATCAAATATATTGTTTCTGCCCTTGAGGTACATAAAATTTGTTTGCAGAAGAAAAAATATAGATTAATGAGAGAATAATTTATTGCCATCTATAATAAAATCCTAGATTCCATAATAAATGCTAGACACTGTCATAGGACAAAAATTGGATTGAGGTTTCAGATGAAAGAAAGATCATTGGTGATTAAATCACCAGGAGGTAGCTTTGCCACAGTGATGGGGGAGTTGACAAGCAGAATAAACTGTTGTAAAGAGGTCTGAGCTGATGGAGGATCAGAGAAGTACAAGCAATAGTTAACCCTGGATTCCAGACTACCCAGATGGCACTTAATATGACAACCAAAGAGAAAAATGTCTTGGGTGGTAGCAAGCCCTGCATTTAGAAAGTATTCTAGGCTTATCCCAAGAAGAATATAGGCCCAAATAACTAGAGTTTGATTGAATAGGAAGCTGGCATAACAAAAATAGTAAAGCTATAGATAACCTGTGCTGCTATCAGATTGCCACAAAAATAATTTGGGGGTGCAAGCATTAGTTTCTGTATGAACCAAAAGAAAGACGTGGCTTATCTCCTTAAGAAACGAGCTCATTATTCTATAAGTGTCTTTCCTAAAAATATTTTAGAAATATTACTTGGTATGTTTTATTCAACTCTCAGAAGCTATAGCTCTTATAAACAGATTGTGTAAGGGAACAGGCCCATTTATCTCTAGAAAAAGGCAAGGAGAAAAGATTGGAACATGTGTTTCTGCCCAGATAACAATAAAATACGGGGTGAGCTCCTGTCTTTAATAATGTATTTTCTCTATCCCTTTGTGTATATACATGTCCCAAGATTGTTATTAGATGGTGCACGTGTGCGTGGAAGTGGTACCTTATTGGGCTGTTTGATGGATCTTTAAAATATATTTGTTGATTTGGTGTATATACTAGCTATGAAATATCAGCATTATTTATCATATAAACATGGAAAAACGATTGTACAGTCTAGACATTTATTTGGCCATTGTGTGTAGAACGACCATCTTATTTACTTCGGAAGTTGAGTTTGAGTGATCTGGCTTGGATTTTGGATACTTCCCCTGGACTACTCAAGGAGATGCTCATTTTCTTCCTCCAGCATCTGACATGGTACCATTTGCCGCTTTTCTTGTCATGAGTAATAGCAATTTTATAAATTAGGATCACTTTTCAGAATTGTAAATGGTAAACATTTTACCACCAGATTTACCTAAGAACCTGAAACAAAATTTTTAAAAGGAAACAGAATGCCCTTTTTGTGACTACAGTGAAATTTTGCATGCAGCATTATGCTTTTTCTCCTAGGGGAGTTAGCCATGTGGAACTGAAGCCATTAGCCAGTTCTTCAGTGGATAAATACTATAGCCTGGGAAAAGAGGCAGGAAATGTACTTTCTCCACTTAGAGACTAAATGAAGGGAACAATATGGGTAGTTGTATTTACCGAAAATTGGTAGAACTTCTTTATTTTACATTTTAAAACCAAATATCTAGCTTTTATGACTTCAGAATCAGTTATCACATATTGTTTGTATGATGACAGAAGGAAAACTACTTAAGTTGGATTTAAGTAGGTAGTATATCTCCCATTTTTTTTAATGTGGGAACTAGCTGATTCCAGGATCAGCTTTTATCCCCATTTTTCTACACTTTGAGTTTTGGTTTTCTATTTGCATTGTTATAGAAAATATCTGTGGGATAAATCTATGAAGATATTATTTCATAACATGTTTCATAATTCTACCTATTATTCTGCAACACGATGTTCAGTTTGTCTCCCCAGAGAATGTAAGTATGAGTTGGGGGTAGCACCAAATAGGTAAGCCTTAGCCAATCAGGGAGAAGCAAATGAAATTTTGATTGGCAAAATGATTTTTGAAAATGCTTAAGTCTTGATCTCAGAACAGATGAGACTGGATAAGACCCAAGTTGCAATATTGAAAAAGTAGTACCAATTGGAAAATAATTATTTCGAAGCATGGTCTTTTTTGTTTTCTTTATCTGATGGAAATGATTGATTAAATGTGGATGTTATTGGTGTTATTTGGGTGCGTTTATCAAGAATTTGCCTTGGTCAGCTCCCATCTAAAACCAAGAATATTTTAAACAATGTTTAAGAATTTATACTGAAAAAATTTAGAAACAAAATAATTAGACAGAGAGGCAGGACTATCAAAATATAATAGGAAAATTATATTCGGCTACCTGTTAAGTCAGGTGTCCCAAGTATTCTCTAATTTCCCCTTCTTGACCATTAGCCACAAAACCTTATAATTGCCTTCTGATTTACCACTATCAGCCACTAGACTACAAACTGCGTGAGGTCAAGACTGTTGCCCATTGTATTCGCCTCTCAATCCCCAGCATATTCACAGTGCCTGGCACAAACTAAGCACTACAAAAATGTTTAAAGGAAGAAAAGAGGAACAGATATTTCTGTGAGGGCTACTTATCCATGGGACAGCAGAGAAATCAACTTTTCTCTCTAATTTTTCTTTGAATTTTTGAATCTGTAAAATGACTCTCTTCCATCTCTAATATTCTGTGATTTGATAATTTCCGCAATCACGTTTTCTTTAATAAATTTTGCATGACATTAGCTATTTTTATACCAGTTGTTATACCTGGCCCTAATTTCTTTCTCACCCTAGGAAATAAAAGTATCAAATGAATTTCCCATTTTGTATAAGTTCTTGATACACCTCACTGTTGGGTTATCTCCATGATTAACTTTCATACTGCATATTCAACAAGAGTTTAGGGAAGAGATCATATATCAGTACCCCCGGTCTATATAGATTTTCAATACAAAATAAAAAACCCATATCATAGGAGGATACTGGGTGCATAGTCTCTCAATGCAAACAGATGTATCGTAGCTGTTGACTTTTCTCGGGCAATTTGAGTTTAGAGGGAGAGGCCCCCAAAACTGAGTAGAAAGAGACACAGGCTGAATCAAATAACATGAAACGTCAGCTCACAAGTTAACACCACTTTTTTCACAATATGGAAATTATATTGGTTCATTATGAAAGTTTTGAGGAATCTAGAAAAGCATAGAGAAGAAATAAATCTCTTTAATACCACTTTCGAGAGAAAATCACTTCTAACATTTTAATACATTTCCATGTTAAACATTTCCTGTCTTTTTCCCTGTTATGTACATGTGGATTTAAAACCTTCATATTTTCATGAAAATGGAATGATATGGTTCATGCCATTTTGTAACTGTTTAACTTACAACATGCAGTCTGTTCTAACATGCTTTGTTGTATTCTTAAAAAAATTTAAACCTCATATAATCAAAAACTGTCTTAAAATAACTATAAATGGAGAAAAGAAGTTGGAGTAGAGAGTTTCAGACTATCAATATCAAAGTTATATTTCTAGTTTTAAAAACAACTGAGAGGATATGATGATAAAACCTGCAGCAGAGATAAAAACCTAACCTTTGAATGTGTCCTACTTCGGTTCCATGGCAATGGCCCTCCTTCCTCTCTCTGTTATTCCATCAGTCTCATTAACCCATTTTCCTGTAAATGCTATCACTTTATTACACTTATCAACTGTCATTAGGACATAACACTTGCCTTTTTTTCTCTTTTAGGCTGATGTTTGTTCTTGTTCTGATTTTCTAGCATTGTAACCAGTGGCAATCCGAGTTTTGTAAATCCTGTTTCTTAATTAATTTATTGCATTCTACCCAGGAGAATTTAGAGATCTTTCACTGTAAGAGAAATTTCTGCAGCTCAAATATTCTTCTTTGCTCTTAAGTTTCCTTCTTCCACATTTTTAAATGGCTGGATAGTATTGTGTTGTATTTGTGCCAGTATTTGTTGAAGCAATCTTACCTTGTTGGACATAGAAGGTGTTTCCAATTTTGCAATTATGAAAATGCAGAGCCAAGATCACTAAAGTATTAAGCCTCTAAAATAAAGCAAAACAACAAAATGTTGGCTATTGTCTTGCTTGGACCCCTTGAGTTACTATTTCTTTGTTTCTGGTCACAGTTCATCCTTCATCATTTCACTACAGAAACTAGTTTTTAAGTTGGAGAGATGAGGAGGAGGGTTTCCATTTTTTATCCATGGCAGGCTGTCTGAGCACTGGGTGTCATCTGGATTTGGGTATTACTTGCAATGTTATGGGGCATCAAACCCAGTCAGTATTATCTCTGGAATTCAAAGGGACCTTGGACATCCTCCATTCTCATGATAGTGTTGCTCAGTTTGCACCTACTATTGCTGCTTTTGTGATTTGTCATCACTTCCTGTGATGGTTAATTTTAGGTGTCAACTTGACTAGGCCACAGTGTGCCTAGATATTTGGTCAAACATTTTTCTGAGTGTGTCTGTGAGGGGGTTTCTGGATGAGATTAAAACTTGCCTAGGTAGACCAAGTAAAGCAGAGAGCCTTTCTTAACGTGGGCAGACCTTATCAATAATTTGAAGGCGTGAACAGAACAAAAAGGCTGACCCTCTCCTGAGTATGCGAGAATTCCTTCTGCCTGGGTGCCACGTAACTGAAACATTGAACTGGACATTAGATTTTTCTTGCCTTTGAACTTGAACTGAAGCATCAGCTCTTGATGAGTCTTGAGCCTGCCAGCCTTCAGATTGGAACTCTATTGTTGGCTCCTGGGTCTCCAGCTTGCTGACTCACCCTGCAGATCTTTGGACTTGTCAGCCTCCATTATCGCATGAACCGATTCCTTTATAATAAATTTCTTTTTATCTCATTGGTTATGTTTCCCTGAGGACCCCTGACTTAATACACTACCTATTGCCCTTTCTACTACCTTAGAGATTCCCCAAAGCCAAGGGCATAACCCTCCATTCCTGGTGATACCAGCTCTTTTTGCTAATCTTTAACAATCAGATAATCATTATTTAGGTCACCTCTAAATCATTCTGTTCAGAAAGCTTTATAGTCCCATTCACTGAGGAACATGGAGCCTTTCTCTTTGGGATCAGAACAGAAGGGATTTAAATCAAATAGTCAGTGCCCTTTTAAATGCATTCCTCTTTAACCCCTCCCAATGTCCCCCAATGGGACAGGTACCATTATTAAACATTAGTTCTAGTTGATTTTCCTGCCTTCTCAAGGATCTTTGCAGAGTTGGGGAAAGATGCCTCCTCCCTTTGCGTAAACAGGTCCATTTCGGTCTAAAGGTAGATATAAGATTTGGCACAAAGGGAAAGGATTCAGCTTTGCCTAGGTCCTGAATAAATATTTCCCTCTCCTTCATGGTACTTTTTTACCTGCTGTTTGATGGCATCACTCAAGTGGAGGCTTTGAAGTGAAGAGTTGGAACAAGAAGAAATCCCCCAAATATGAAAAAGTGTGATAGAAAGTACAGCTATGAAGAGAAATGGCTGAGATTAAATGAAGCAAATTCTAACTGGAGATCCAGGTACAGTTTTTGGTCCCTGGTTCTCTCAGAGAAGGGGGCAAAACAGGTCCTACTAGATGGGAATAGGAGTAAATCCTTTGATAAAATGCAGTTATAAATACCATACACGACAAACGCTGAAAAAGATCTGCATGGTCCTCTATCTAAACACCGTCCCCTTTAGATGAGAAAACTGAGGCACAGAGAGGTCAACACCCCCTAGTGTTCCATCTTGAAAACACACTTAAATGAATAACCTGCTACTAACAATGAAGAAAATCATTAATTTTAAACTTTTACCATAAAAACGGCCTTTATTTTTTTGATTATCCTCATATTCTTTCCTTCAGTTGAGCTCATTAAGTACTATGGAATTATGGTTATAGATAGAGATTACTTTCATATCTGTCTATCTTCTGGCATATTATTGACTCTAATAAAAGAATTTGCAAATAACTTTATTTGAAAATATTGCTAAAGTTGACATTTCAAAGAAAATGTCATTTAAGTACTCCAGAATATACTTTTCTACACTCTCCTTTATTAAATTTAATATTTTCCAGGTAGAACAATCAGATGGATTAGAAATTTGGGCTTAAATCTATTAAACAGCATAAGTATATTTTCATCATTAAATTAAGATGAAAATATAATTTTACTTTAAAGTATTTGACATTTCCAGCCCTTAAAAAGTCAACATTTAATCACATCTGAAATTTGCAGGATAAAATTTTAAAAGCCTTCAATTATTAACATTATTTCAGGGGGGAAAAGCCACTTAGCCACAGAGCTTATATTTTTCTCTT
The DNA here is from genome assembly GCF_002837175.3 of Physeter macrocephalus. NCBI lineage: Eukaryota > Metazoa > Chordata > Mammalia > Artiodactyla > Physeteridae > Physeter > Physeter macrocephalus. The sequence continues at coordinate 16,056,333 of NC_041234.1, read as the reverse complement.
ATGAATTGAGTCTGATACAGAATATTCATTATGGTGAAGTTTAAACATAATAGACTCTAGCTACTTCCATGAAAATACTATTCAGTGAGTTTCTGCTTTGACACTGAACTGACCTTGTAAGTAATGTTGTACACTGTCCTTCATTATATGCCAGATTATAAAATATGACTTATTGGCAGCATAAAGGCACAGAGTTCTGAAATGCAATTTATAACCATGAAAAAGGACTGAGCCTTGAGTGACAGTTAAATTTGAATAGATTGGGTGAATGTTATGAAACATGAATAATAAAGCATTTTATTTTTTAATATTTTTTAAAATTTTATTTTATTTTTTTTATACAGCAAGTTCTTATTAGTCATCCATTTAATACATATTAGTGTATATAAGTCGATCCCAATCTCCCAATTCATTCCACCACCACCCCCACCACCACCCCGCCACCACCACTTTCCCCCTTGGTGTGCATACGTTTATTCTCTACATCTGTGTCTCTATTTCTCCCTTGCAAACCAGTTCATCTGTACCATTTTTCTAGATTCCACATATATGCGTTAATATACGATATTTGTTTTCCTCTTTCTGACTGACTTACTTCACTCTGTAAGACAGACTCTAGGTCCATCCACATCTCCACAAATGACCCAACTTCATTCCTTTTTATGGCTGAGTAATATTCCATTGTATATATGTACCACATCTTCTTTATCCAGTCGTCTGTTGATGGGCATTTAGGTTGCTTCCATGACCTGGCTATTGTAAATAGTGCTGCAGTGAACATTGCGGTGCATGTGTCTTTTTGAATTATGGTTTTCTCAGGGTATATGCCCAGAAGTGGGATTGCTGGATCATATGGTAATTCTGTTTTTAGTTTTTTAAGGAACCTCCATACTGTTCTCCATAGTGGCTGTATCAATTTACATTCCCACCAACAGTGCAAGAGGGTTCCCTTTTCTCCACACCCTCTCCAGCATTTGTTGTTTGTAGATTTTCTAATGATGCCCATTCTAACCAGCGTGAGGTGATACCTCATTGTAGGTTTGATTTGTATTTCTCTGATAATTAGTGATGTTGAGCAGCTTTTCATGTGCCTCTTGGCCATCTGTATGTCTTCTTTGGAGAAATGTCTCTTTAGATCTTCTGCCCATTTTTGGATTGGGTTGTTTGTTTAATAAAGCATTTTATTTTTATTTTTATTTATTTATTTATTTATTTATTTATTTTTGTGGTATGCGGGCCTCCCTCTGTTGTGGCCTCTCCCGTTGCGGAGCACAGCCTCCGGACGCGCAGGCTCAGCGGCCATGGCTCACGGGCCCAGCCGCTCCGCGGCATGTGGGATCCTCCCAGACCGGGGCGCGAACCCGGTTCCCCTGCATCGGCAGGCGGACGCGCAACCACTGCGCCACCAGGGAAGCCCAATAAAACATTTTAAACTCAAGTTTTTTGATAAATCATTAATATGATTGTTTTACAGGAAAATCTGCATCTATCATGTGGCCAATAAAATGTGTATACATGCAAACGTTAGTATTGTGTGAAATAATTAGAGTGAAAGCTATTTTCCACATTAATTCTTAATTAAAAAAAAATTAGGGCTTCCCTGGTGGCGCAGTGGTTGAGAGTCCGCCTGCCGATGCAGGGGACATGGGTTCGTGCCCCGGTCCGGGAAGATCCCACGTGCCGCGGAGCGGCTGGGCCCGTGAGCCAT
>NC_041234.1:16044972-16054545 GCF_002837175.3 Physeter macrocephalus | reverse complement strand
CGCTTGCCGATGCAGGGGACATGGGTTCGTGCCCCAGTCCGGGAAGATCCCACATGCCATGGAGCGGCTGGGCCCATGAGCCACGGCTGCTGAGACTGTGCATCCAGAGCCTGTGCTCCGCAACGGGAGAGGCCACAACAGTGAGAGGCCCGCGTACCGCAAAAAAAAAAAAAAAAAAAAAAAAAAAAAAATTAAATCACTTAGAGTGTCACAAATAGGCTTATTAATTTTATGCTATATATGTTACAATTGTGTTTAAGCTATTAATATAAGTTCCCTTAGAGCAATTCTGTTTAAATTTTGAATTTTCATTATCTAATAATAGTTATCATTTATTCAGTGCTTATTGTGTGCAAATATACTGTACTGAGATCTTTGCATACATTTCATCATTTAATATTAAAATTCTCATCAGAGATCATTCTGTTTACAGTCTGAATACAGTCCTTCTTCTTGAACCAGGCAGACATTTTTGGTTGCTGTAATGAGAAGTGGACATTGTAATGATGGATATGGATAAGAGACGAGACTCCTTGAGATACATGAACAGTCCCTCCCAATGCCCCTGGACGTTCCAATAGGTGAAAACCCTGTTTATAGTGAAATGCACCTAGAACCCAAATCCATTTTACATATAAACATAAAGTGGGTTTTGTATGACAGGGTTTTTTTTGAGGGGGGATAAGCATTGTTTTAATAGCTGCTGGATTTTTCATGAATGAAGTAACAATGTTCAGAACTTTACTAGGTCTTGGATAATGATGCCATTCCTGGTACTTGAGTGTTCCATAGAAGTCATCTGCATTGACTTGGCATTTGGAAATGTCCACATTAAAGGGGATTCTACACACATAGGTGCAAGTGTCTGACTTCTTCTGTAAGTCTTCTAGTGGGACCATGCAAATATTTACACATTCAAAATTATTTTAAACTTAAATAAATATTGTTGTAGCAAAAATTATTTCATTTATCCATTATATTATACTTAGAGCACTCTACAAACTAGGTTATGTGATCTATTCATTCCATTTCAGATTAGTAAATGTGGGTATTACCAAATATATGTCCTAGAAGGGCAGACACTGGGTCTTACATAGTTCAGGACAACAGCTCTAAGCCGTGTGCACTTTTAGTATTAGAGGACACAGCCAGATGAATCTGGCTTCCAGTCCAGGCTATTAACTTAACTGTGTATTTGTTGTTGGGCAGGGTGCTTTACCTCTGCAGGTTTTAGTTCCTTCACTTGTAAAAGACTACTAAGAGTGCCTTTATCATGGGGTAACTGTGGAGGTAATAAAGCACCTGACACAATTACAGCAAATAAAATGTTCAATAAATATCACTTATCAGTAGTATGTTGTGTAACCTCCCCAATAGATCAAAAGTGTATTTTCCACATCAAAAAGTACATAGTACAAAAAACATGCTTAAATTAACAGACCTGAAGTGGGCCAATGAGAGAGGAAACACATGATTAATTTCTCCTCCCTTTTTGCTAAACGTGTCTCTGGCTTTGCCTTCTCAGTTGTTGTTCACTCTGCCCCACCTCTGAACTCAGGAGGATGCTGCCATGGCCACTTCTGCCATAATTGCTCTTCGATGATGAAAATACAAAATACTGTAACAGAACTATGCCTGTCAGCTTAGCTCCCTGCATTCCGCCCGTAATATAAATGACACTCAATCTTATTCTTTGGATATAAAGGGTGACCTAAATGAACAGGCAGCAGCAAAAACAAAAAAGTAATGGTAATACAATATTGTGCACTTTGAAAAACTGATATAGGCAGGCCAACTAGCTGAGTTTCTCTTAACCGCTTACTGGAACCTAGAAGCAAGTTTCTCCACTTTGCAGTACTGAAGTGTATAATGGACCTTTTCTTATAATGCAAATCTGAAGTCTGTCTAAGTCAGGTGCAGTAGTTGCTTGAGAATTATTTTGGAAAAGTGTGTTTATCATCTGAAAACAAAACTATTTAGTAAGAGCGTGTTTTATTTTTTAAAGCAAAATACTTATAAAGAGTAGTCAGAGGCACTTCAGAGTGCAGTCATCAATCATTAGAACTTTAGAAATCAATTGTTTTTTAGAGCTTCAGATTATAATTGAAATGTCACGAGAAGGAGTGTAAGACATACCTTCAAGACAGGACATTTATGTACTTTTGTTTTCAACTAGTTTATAGAGTTATCATGAGAAGAAAGATTTTTCTCTCAGTAAAAATCACTTAATGGTGTATTAACACTTGATACTTAATCTCTCCTCTCATTCTACTTTATATCCACATTTATTTAGGTGCTAATGAGCGTGGGGCAACTATGAAACACTTTATTTCTACATTATAGTTCTCTTAATATCTGCCATTGGTTATTTCTCATTTATTAGTGGCATCTATATACACATATACACACCTATGTAAAACAGTGATTTTTTTAACATCTTTATTGGAGTATAATTGCTTTCCAATGTTGTGTTAGTTTCTTCTGTATAACAAAGTGATTCAGCTATATGTGTACATATATCCCCATATCCCCTCCCTCTTGTGTCTCCCTCCAACCCTCCCTATCCCACCCTTCTAGGTGGTCACAAAGCACCGAGCTGATCTCCCCCTGCATTGCAGCTGCTTCCCACTAGTTATCTATTTTATATTTAGTAGTGTATATATGTCAATGCTGCTCTCTCAGTTGGTCCCAGCTTACCCTACCCCCTCCCCGTGTCCTCAAGTCCATTTTCTACATCTGCGTCTTTATTCCTGTCCTGCCCCCAGGTTCATCAGAACCTTTTTTTTAAAATTTAGATTCCATATATATGTGTTAGCGTACAGTATTTGTTTTTCTCTTTCTGACTTACTTCACTCTGTATGACAGACTCTAGGTCCATCCACCTCACTACAAATAACTCAATTTCTTTCCTTCTTTCTCATGGCCTAATAATATCCCACTGTGTGTGTAAACATGGGTATGCAGATATCTCATCAAGATCGTGTTTTCATTTCCTTTGCATATATACCCAGAAGTAGGACTGCTGGATCATATGGCAGTTCTATTTTTAATTTTTTAAGGAACCTCCATACTCTTCTCCATAGTGGCTGTATCAATTTACATGCCCACCAACAGTGCAAGAGTGTCCCCTTTCCTCCACACCTTCTCCAGCATTTATTGTTTGTAGATTTTTTGATGATGGCCATTCTGACTGGTGTGAAGTGATACCTCATTGTAGTTTTGATTTGAATTTCTCTAATGATTAGTGATGTTGAGCATCCTTTCATGTGTTTGTTGCCAATCTGTATATCTTCTTTGGAGAAACGTCTTTCTAGATCTTCTGCCCATTTTTGGATTGGGTTGTTTATTTTTTTGATATTGAGCTGCATGAGCTTCTTGTATATTTTGAAGATTAATCCTTTGTCAGTTGCTTCGTTTGCAAATATTTTCTCCCACTTTGAGGGTGGTCTTTTCGTCTTGTTTGTGGTTTCCTTTGCTCTGCAAAAGCTATTAAGTTTCATTAGGTCCCATTTGTTTATTTTTGTTTTTATTTCCATTTCTCTAGGAGCTGGGTCAAAAAAGAAAGGATCTTGCTTGATTTATGTCAAAGAGTGTTCTTCCTGTTTTCTTCTAAGAGTTTTATAGTGTCTGGCCTTACATTTAGGGCTTTAACCCATTTTGAGTTTATTTTTGTGTATGGTGTTAGGGAGTGTTCTAATTTCATACTTTTACATGTACCTGTCCAGTTTTTGATCTATATTTCTGTTCTTGTGCCAGTACCATACTGTCTTGGTTACTGTAGCTTTGTAGTATAATCTGAAGTCAGGGAGCCTGATTCCTCCAGCTCTGTTTATCTTTCTCAAGATTGCCTTGGCTATTCGGGATCTTTTCTCTTTCCATACAAATTGTGCAATTTTTCGTTCTAGTTCTGTGAAAAATGCCATTGGTAGTTTGATAGGGATTGCACTGAATCTGTACATTGCTTTGGGTAGTATAGTCATTTTTACAGTGTTGATTCTTCCAGTCCAAGAACATGGTATATCTCTCCATCTGTTTGTATCATCTTTAATTTCTTTCATCAGTGTCTTATAGTTTTCTGCATGAAGGTCTTTTGTCTCCTTGGAATGCCAGAGATTTCTGTGCATTAATTTTGTATCCTGCTATTTTACCAAATTCACTGATTAGCTCTAGTAGTTTTCTGGTAGCATCTTTAGGATTCTCTATGTATAACATCATGTCATCTGCAACGGAGACAGCTTTACTTCTTCTTTTCCGATTTGGATTCCTTTTATTTCTTTTTCTTCTCTGATGGATGTGGCTAGAACTTCAAAACTATGTTGAAAAATAGTGGTGAGAGTGGACATCCTTGTCTTGTTCATGCTCTTAGAGGAAATGCTTTCAGTTTTTCACCATTGAGAATGATGCTGGCTGTGGGTTTGTCATATATGGCCTTTATCATGTTGAGGTAAATTCCCTCTATGCCTACTTTCTGGAGAGTTTTTATCATAAATAAGTGTTGAATTTTGTCGAAAGCTTTTTCTGCATCTAATGAGATGATCATATGTTTTTTATCCTTCAGTTTGTTAGTATGGTGTATCACGTTGATTGATTTGCATATATTGAAGAATACTTGCATTCCTGGGATAAATCCCACTTGATCATGGTGTATGATCCTTTTAATGTGCTGTTGGATTCTGTTTGCTAGTATGTTGTTGAGGATTTTTGCATGTATGTTCATCAGTGATATTGGTCTGTAGTTTTTTTTGTGACATCTTTCTCTGGTTTTGGTATCAGGGTGATGGTGGCCTCGTAAAATGTATTTGGGAGTGTTCCTCCCTCTGCTATATTTTGGAAGAGTTTGAGAAGGATAGGTGTTAGTTCCTCTCTAAATGTTTGGTAGAATTTGCCTGTGAAGCCATCTGGTCCTGGGCTTTTGTATGTTGGAAGATTTTTAATCACAGTTTCAGTTTCAGTGCTTGTGATTGGTCTGGTTATATTTTCTATTTCTTCCTGCTTCAGTCATGGAAGGTTGTGCTTTTCTAAGAACTTGTCCATTTCTTCCAGGTTTTCCATTTTATTGGCATAGAGTTGCTTGTAGTAATCCCTCATAGTTCTTTGTATTTCTGCAGTGTCAGTTGTTACTTCTCCTTTTTGATTTCTAATTCTGTTGATTTTAGTGTTCTCCCTTTTTGTCTTGATAAGTCTGGCTAGTGGTTTATCAATTTTGTTTATCTTCTCAAAGAACCCGCTTTTAGATTTATGGATCTTTGCTATTGTTTCCTTCATTTCTTTTTCATTTATTTCTGATCTGATTTTTATGATTTCTTTCCTTTCCTAACTTTGGGGTTTTTTGGTTTTTCTTTCTCTAATTGCTTTAGGTGTAAAGTTTGAAAAAATATATATATATATTTTATATTTAAAAAAGGAGGACGAGAGCAACCAAATCAATAAACAAATCTACTAATGATAATAAACTCTAAATACTAAACTAAGATGAACATAAGACTAGACACAAATTAAATGCAGAAAGGAAACCCCAAGTCTACAGTTGTTCCCGAAGTCCACCCCCTCAATTTTGGGACGATTCGTTGTCTATTCAGGTAATCCACAGATGCAGGGTACGTCAAGTTGATTGTGGAGATTTAATCCGCTGCTCCTGAGGCTGCTGAGAGAGATTTCCCTTTGTCTTCTTTGTTCGCACAGCTCCTGGGGTTCAGCTTTGGATTCGGCCCCGCCTCTGCGTGTAGGTCGCCCTCAGGCCTCTGTTCCCGCCCCGACAGTGCGGGGTTAAAGCAGCGTCTGACTAGGGGGCTCTGGCTCACTCATGCCGGGGGGAGGCAGGGGTCCGGTAGTTATAACTGGAATGCGGGGCGAGCCTGCGGCAGCAGAGGCCAGCATGACGTTGCACCAGCCTGAGGCACGCAGTGTGTTCTCCCAGGGAAGTTTCCCCTGGATCACCCGACCCTGGCAATGGCTGATTGCATTGGTTCCTGGCGGTGGGTGGGGGCGGGGGGGGCGGGTGGATAGTGACCTGTGCTTGCACACAGGATTCTTGGTGGCAGCAGTAGCAGCGTTAGTGTTTCATGCCCATCTCTGATGTCCATGCTGATAGCCGTGGCTCGCACCTGTCTCTGGAGCTCATTTAGGCTGTGCTCTTGTTTGCAGGCCTTTTTTTTTTTTTTTTACTCACATATATTTAGACCAAGGACAATCTGTATATCAAGCTCAGGGGCAGAAATGAAATCCACAGCTTCTAACATCCCACTCCAGTATGTTCACACATCAGACCTAGATTTTTTTTCTCTCTTGTTGTACATTTATTTGTTTTGTTTGAATTGGGGTTAGGCATGTGTTTATTTAATAGAGGAAAGTCTCTCAGGAAGAAGGAAGGAATACCACAGTACTTGCTCTGCAAGCAGCCGAAACAGCCTGTTGAGTCTTAAATTGTTTCCCTTGACAATCAGGGTGATGTAGCGAACCAGTCCTGCTCTCGCTGTTCATACAGTCAGTCCAGGATCATTTCAGGATGTTCAGGGAATTCCTGAAGGCACTCCATCTTTTCTTTGGCCTCCACGGCCATCAGCTTGCTGTCCACATATTGTGTCACTGTGAGGGGCTCCGGGACCTCACACTTTCTGAGCACAGACCCTGGAAGGGTAAAATAGTATTTTTTAAAGTGCACTGTACATTCACTGGAGCAATAATTAATAAATTGAAAGCTGTCAAGGAAATTACTGGACATGTTCAACAAGATAAGCCTTATGTAATATTGTCTCCAAACAACAGTACTGCCACAGAGGAGTGGTACCAAGTTCAAAAGTAATCACAAAAATTAACCTAAATGCAGTTTAGTTGGGCTAAGAATAATTTCTCTAAATTAAAAGTTCCATGAGTTTGAGATCAATTTATACCAGGTGATAAAGTGCTCTTGTATGTTTTCAGTGATAAATCATGTGCTTAAAAACCCCAATTTTTTCCTGAGCCATTTTAAGACATTTACATTTCTGATCAGAATAAGAAGATGGTCTTACTTATAAATCTGAGAATAGCTAGCTTTTCTTTAAAAAATAAGCAGGTGCTTAATGCATGGGAAGATTTGTGTAAGTCAAAACCAATTTTTATTTCCACAAATGCCTTATCAGCTCCATTTAAAATTGATTGTTTTTCCTTTCTTATGCTAAGGGGGGTGCATCATGTTTCATCTCAATGTTTTTCGAACCAGATTGCCCATTTAAATAAATATGGAGGAAGTATACATCTAAATTCTAACTTTTCATGTTACATTTCATAGGTAGCCTATAGACCTATTTATTACTTTAAAATATTATAGATAAAATATTTATTCTAAAGTAAATGAAAATGTTATACAGCAGAATTTAAATATGTTTTTTAAAATGTGTATATACATTTAAATATATGGCTTTTAATAGTAAGGACATTTAAATTTTTTCTCTCTGCCCTCTATCCATCTGATTTTTGAATGAGTTACGAACAATATATGAAGTTAGTATAAACTTAATTTTGATAAAAAGAAGCAAAATCATCCTGTCATTCATTCTACTCACTATGTACCAATAAGATCTTATATTTTGAAATAATTTTAATAAACATAGTGTATGAAAGTAGTGTTTTCACTGTTTATTATATCTGTAAAAGTACAACAATCATCATATCTCTAAGCATAGGGATGAAATTTCAGCTTATTTAAAGCTTATTGAAAATAGCTTTAAATTTACAATTCAATATGGATAGAATCTTTTAATAGGTATTTTCAGCAATGGGAAAATTGGAAATATTTAGAAGAAAATAATTCAATAAATATTAAACAGAAGCTGGGTTCGCAGTTTATGTGAAGTTCTGGGGACTGCTTGCAAGAGGAGTAAACAGGAATTGTGATGATGAAGATGAGAACAGGACTAAGAATGAGCATGGATTGAGGGCTTACTATGTTGCTGCCCTGTGGTAAACCTGCTACATGACTTCCCCATCTATGAGGTCTGCAAGATTCCTCATAGCAATCTTCCCAACCTGAGGTTTAGAGAGGTGAATCTTCCCAATGTCACATAGCCATTGAGTATTAAAGCCTCGATTTGAATTCCAGCCTGCCTGACCTCAGTCTGGTCTTTTAATGGCCACTGCCTCTCCAATATAAAACTCAAAATCTAGGTGGAAAAAAATAGAGAAAACATTATATAATAGTCTATAAAAATGTATAAAAGTATATACACATATATGATGTCTCTGTATCTATACCATAGAAAAGATTCCATTATAAGCATTTTACATATTTCAGGGAGAAACAGTGTTAATTACATTATGTATGGTGAGCTGTACATTTGATAAACTGGCAACTAAGCATTGACCTGCAGGAATAGATACAGAACACTAAATCTTTGCCTCAATGTTTTTAAAAAATAAAGATGAATGGATGAATAGGAACATGGAACCGGGTACAGTGTAAAGTCCTGCTAAATTAATTGAGACACTTGCTGCTGGGAACATGGTGAAAGGAGACGGGAGATGTAAAGTTCAGAACAGAACTCTTAAGAGGAGATGATGGCAGGAGGGAAGCAAAGAGAGTTCCAAGCTCCCAAAAGGCAGGAATTGAACAAATAATACAGAAGGGCTAAGCCTTTGAAGGATGCACAAGAGGCAAGAATCTCTTGTCAGGGAAGAGGAGGCAAAGAAAAGATGAAAAATGATTTTATAAGCAAATTGACAGATAGCAAAAGATATATACCACGCTATGTTTTCTCATTGCAGCCAAAGACAAACTGGGGTTATTTATGCTTTCAGAAAGAATAAATCTAAAAAGCAATTGTAGAGGAAGAAGTGATGAAAATATGTGTTAATACAGGTTTCAAGCTGCCTTGTGAGATAAAATGCATTTATATATTTTTTTGTAGCCAAAGAGGGATATCTAGAAAATAATAGACAATAATTTTCTCTTTTTCATTTACTTTGTTGAAAGTGAGGTAGGTTATTTGACAAAAGCTTTTCAATTAATGAGGAACAAATTTAGGTAATCTTATAAATTATTGTATGTCCCAGGTAATGTATGTCCCTTGTGTAGTTTTCAGAACTTATCTTTAATAGCAGTTTTTCCTGGTGTGTGTGTGGGGGGGGGTGTTTTAGAGATTTTTTTTTCCTCTCTTACTTCTTATTTTCAGGATGGAATTAACTCACAAATTTGTTTAAGAGGAGAACTTAGAAGTAAATTGAATTCACAAGTAACATAAAATTAGATCATATTTAGTTATTCATGAGGTCAGATAGTGATTAAATGAGGATAAACTGAAGTTGTTTATTAGCCAGCTTGGGTTCTTTTATGCAAATCCTAGGAAAAAGGCACATCACTGTAGGATATATTCTTTTTTTTTTAACATCTTTATTGGAGTATAATTGCTTTACAATGGTGTGTTAGTTTCTGCTTTATAACAGAGTAAATCAGTTATACATATACATATGTTCCCATATCTCTTCCCTCCTGTGTCTCCCTCCCTCCCACCCCTCAGGATACATTCTTTTTTTTTTTTTTTTTTTTTTTGTGGTACGCGGGCCTCTCCCTGTTGTGGACTCTCCCGTTGCGGGGCA
>NC_041234.1:16042453-16044726 GCF_002837175.3 Physeter macrocephalus | reverse complement strand
TTTTTTTTGTGGTACGCGGGCCTCTCACTGTTGTGGACTCTCCCGTTGCGGAGCACAGGCTCCGGACGCGCAGGCTCAGCGGCCATGGCTCACGCGCCCAGCCGCTCCGCGGCACGTGGGATCTTCCCGGACCGGGGCACGAACCCGTGTCCCCTGCACTGGCAGGCGGACTCTCAACCACTGCGCCACCAGGGAAACCCAGGATACATTCTTAATGTCAAGTTATCCTAAAAGCCATTTTCATAGGGCACACTGCAGGCCATAGACGTGCCTCACAAATTCAAAGGCCTAAACCTTCTACATGCACAGCAATAAACTCAGAAAATAATTGTTAAGATGATGATTCTGGAACTTTTTAATGGCCCCAATTATTAGCAAAGATTTAAATTATGTTCAACATTCTATATTTACCAAGGCAATAAAATGGACTAATCTGTTTTAAAGGGGTTTTAAAATGCAGAGATGAAACAAACAAAATGACTGTGATTTAAACTTCATAAAAAACATAAGTTAAATTAATCAAATGATTCTGCCTTATAAGTGTTCTGATTGAAGTGATTATATTCAGCTCAGGGAGAATAGGAGAAGGTGAAGTATGGTTATGGCATTGAATTTACTAAGAGGATTGCATTGTTTGGCTTAACGTTTTGACTTGTACTAAGCAACCACTATGTGCCAAACATTGTCCTAGGAGCAAACAGTGCTAAAATTACATGGTGAATACTTTCCATGTGGTCAAAGGGAACATGAATAGATCTAGAATGAATTAGAAAACTCACTGTTTTTCAACTAAGAGACCTGGCTTCATGTGAAAATGCTCTGAGTCAAACAAGGTAGTTTATGAAGACTGGATTATTAGCAATGCAGAATGTCCGTGCGATCAATATGGTGCCTGGCATAAAACTGATAATTTTGATCATTTGTGTTCTGATTACAGAATCAGTAAAATCTAAGGGAGAAGAAATGAATAATTTCTCTGTAGAATGGGCTGGCATTTGAAGTATGGCTAACTTTGATTTTTTTTTAGTAAGTAAGCTTTATTGTTTCCCTAGAAAAACACTACACACACACACACAAACACACACACACACACACACATACATACATACATACATACATACATACACTTCAAGACTCCCTTTAGATTTTTTCCTTAAAGAGCATATTATCTGAATAGATGTACTGTTTTATTTATAATTATATTCTTTGAGTATTTTTGGTGTTGGTCTAGCTGCCCTAAAACCAGCTGCTAGCAGTGTGAGGAAGAGGTAGAAAGCCTGAATCCAGAGTCACTTTTGTATAAAATTCATTGGTTAATAATAAGGGAGTGAAAATAGGACATGGTCCATGTTGAAAATGGTTTAAAATAGATGTTTAAACCCCAGCTCCAGCACTTTCTACTTCAGATTTACTTGGAAAAAATTATTTTCTGGACCTACAAGAACAAACTCGAAACAATTAAGTAAATGGTAATAGGAACATACATATCAATAATTACCTTAAATGTAAATGGATTAAATGCTCCCACCAAAATACAAAGACTGGCTGAATGGATACAAAAACAAGACCCATATGTATGCTGCCTACAAGAGACCCACTTCTGACCTAGGGACACATACAGACTGAAAGTGAGGGGACGGAAAAAGATATTCCATAAAAAGGGAATCCAGAAGAAAGCTGGAGTAGCAATTCTCATATCAGACAAAATAGACTTTAAAATAAAGACTATTACAAGAGACAAAGAAGGACACTACATAATGATCAAGGGATCGATCCACAGAGAAGATATAACAAGTGTAAATATTTATGCACCCAACATAGGAGCACCTCAATACATAAGGCAAATTCTAACAGCCATAAAAGGGGAACAAGTTTTAAATGATACATTAAACAAGATGGACTTAATTGATATTTCTAGGACATTCCATCCAAAAACAACAGAATACACATATTTCTCAGGTGCTCTTGGAACATTCTCCAGGATAGATCATATCATGGGTCACAAATCTAGCCTTGGCAAATTTAAGAAAATTGAAAACGTATCAAGTATCTTTTCCGACCACAACGCAATGAGACTAGATATCAATTACAGGAAAAGATCTATACAAAATACAAACACATGGAGGCTAAACAATACACTACTTAATAACGAAGTGATGACTGAAGAAATCAAAGAGGAAATCAAAAAATACTTAGAAACAAATGACAATGGAGACACGACGACCCAAAACCTATGGGATGCAGCAAAAGCAGTTCTAAAAGGGAAGTTTATA
>NC_041234.1:16027327-16039625 GCF_002837175.3 Physeter macrocephalus | reverse complement strand
ATACACACAACCAAACGTAGGGTGGATAGCTAGTGGGAAGCAGCCGCATGGCACAGGGAGATCAGCTAGGTGGTTTGTGACCACCTAGAAGGGTGGGATGGGGAGGGTGGGAGGGAAGGAGACACAAGAGGGAGGAGATATGGGAACATATGTGTATGTATAACTGATTCATTTTGTTGTAAAGCAGAAACTAACACACCATTGTAAAGCAGTTATACTCCAATAACCATGTTAAAAAAAAAAGAGTATGAAGAGTTGTGGGTTGCAGTATTTTGTATCAGTGAAGATTGTTAATTCTGTTGTTCAAATCATCTGGTATTTTTAGTGATTTTTTTTTCCAGATAATTCAATTATTGTGAAAAATATGTTAAAATCTCTGTTATAATTACAGATTTGTGTATTTCAAAAACAAAAAAATTATTTTCTGAACTTTGAAATGAACAAAATGCCTATCTCATAGGCTTTGTTAACATAATTAAGTAATATGATATAGAAAATAATTTGTACACTGTCAAATGCTAGGTCAACATTAGAAGTTTAGTTGGTATACTATTTGTGTATAAATGAGATATATGTTATTAAGTGTACAATAATTATATAGAGAGAGAATTACATACATATATTTGTATATATATATATATATATATATATACTATACACTTTTTTTTCTTTAATTTTAAGCTTAGAGTTCACTCATGATTTAAATAAGTCATTTTATATTTCTGGTCCCATTATAGAGGTATCGATATGTAGTAGTCCTTAGGATATGAAAGTTTGATCCTACTGAATATTCATTAGTAGAAGTTCAGTGATAAGTAGCGTACACTTGAATACTTTGTTTTTGAGAAATTTTTGCTGTTAAAGTAATTTAAACTCAATTCCATTAAAGCTCTCAGTATTCTAGCAGATTTTAAACAGTAATAATTGAGTATATTAGAAATATGGAAATATATATTATGTCTGGAGACCAGGGGAGGGTAGTCACCTGGATGCATGCTGAAGTCTTGGAAAAGTTTGCTTATCTTAATGATGGTTGACTGGCTTATGCTATGGATGTAGAGTTTTGCTTTAAGTGAGTAAACTAAGTGCCTAATAACCCTTCTGGTAAATGTAACTGAGCCTAAGTAACTTGGCCTTCACTTCACCAAGGAGACATCTATACCTTTTTTTTTCCTTTTCTAACATGGTAGCAGTATTGAGTCTGTATTATGTTCAGGCCATTCACTGTTAATAGAATATTTGAAATGGTTGATTTTGCTGTATTCTGTGAATACAACTCTTGGAATGTTCTTTATTATTTATGAGAGCTTTCCACTCTTATCAGTGTCTCCTAACCATGTCTCCCTTTTTTTCTTGGTCATAAGAATTCTTGGATTATCCAAATTGATAACAAATACTTTTCTCATGGCTAGAATCTTGGAAGCTGTTGTGGAAACCATTGAGCATAATTCAATGGTGTTTTAATTTAAGAACTATGTCAAAACAGCAGAGAGCTGTATTTTATTGTAGGGGCTCTAAAGTCAGAGACCTGAATTTGCATCGTGACTTCATCACTTTCTAACGATGTGACATTGGACAGGTTATATTTTTGAAGCTTTGGACTCTCCACCTGTAAAATGAGGTTGCTGGAATGATTAAATCAGAAAATGCCTGTGAAATATGTAGCATAAAGTTAGGGAATTTATCATTCTTAAATTTTGATTACACATGAAACGTGTCAGGGATCATGCTATGTACTTGGGATACAAAGATGAATAAAATATGATCCTTGTCTTTAAAAAAGTTATAATCTAGCAGATCATACAGGCATGAAAACTGCTTGTCATTTTGCCAGGCACATAGTATATGTACTTAATAAGTGCTTAATACATACTAGCAGCTACTACTGTTATTATGTATTTTACTATTGATATTATTATTATCATGCACTTCCAACTGCATAAAAATGGTTTTAATCCATAGAAAATCAAGTTAGAAACAAGTTTTTGTGAAAATGATGTAAAAGAA
This sequence comes from Physeter macrocephalus, assembly GCF_002837175.3. Classification (NCBI taxonomy): domain Eukaryota; kingdom Metazoa; phylum Chordata; class Mammalia; order Artiodactyla; family Physeteridae; genus Physeter; species Physeter macrocephalus. Next base: position 16,037,618 of record NC_041234.1, on the reverse strand, counting down.
ACAAGAATTAAAGTGAAGGATTGACATTTTTAAATTAATTTCATTTACATTTATAATTTTATAAGAAAATGCTTTTTAATTCATGTGATATATAAAGAAATAAAATGCACTTTGATGTAAATAATTATTACCATTGCTGTTCAACTTTTATCCATAATTTACTAAGCACCTACTTTTTGCCAAAGCCTCTAGCCAGCCCTGTGGGGAGGATTTCAGATGATTCATAGGCAGACCTGTTCTCAAGGAATTGAGGATTTTCTTGGGGAGGAAAAATGGATACTTTAAACAACTAAAGAATAATTAATTTCCTCAAAATAAATGTATTGATTAAAATATATTAAAGGAATCTGTCATTCTGACATATTTCTGCTTGTCTGTTAAATATACTTTTAAAATTTGGGCTTGAAACCACAGAGCCATCTTGAACGCTTTTTCCTTAAACCTCTCGTGTACCCATTCACCAGGTCTTCTTTCACCACGTCTCTTTCACCATCATCTCTTTCATTAGTACCACCACCACCGTCACCATCTGAAACAGAGCCCCTCCTCCAAATGGAGATATTTTACATTATTCTCACTAATATTATTATTTTAACAAAATGAAATAATTTTATGTTTTAACAAATAAAAGGATAGAGAGAAGCAGAAGTAGTGCAAGGCAATGGACCATGATTCGGAAAGGGCAGGACTCTTTTGCTCAAGTCATACAACTTCTCTAGGTCTCTGGAAGGAGGACTGCTCTACAAATCTTTTTGAAATCTTTTGATTATATATCTCTAGACATATCATCCAAAACCTGCAATTAACTGTCCTCTGAACTTGTCTCATGCTATTCCACCTCCAGGCTCTCTTGCTCACCATCTATCCTTATGCAATTTACAAATACCATCCATCATGCCAAGACCCCCACTCAAGTCCCACTGCCACTGTGAAGGCCTCCCCTACCTAGCCACAAAAGCCACCTCTTCCTCTAAATCCTGTATAACTCATCTGGTATTTACTGTGTACTGCCATAAGCCACTAAGAATCCTTTTATGAATACATTGACTTACAGCCTTAGCTTGAATGAAGATCCTTAAGAATGAAAACCATATATTGCCTCTTTCTTGTTTTCTGTGACCTTTAGGCCTGTACTTTTCAGTATAATAAGAACCTAGTAACTTTTGCTTGATTCTTCCTTGCATCTCAGGATAACACTCTGCGATCCAGCAGTGGAGTGTTTTTCTATAAGGTTGTCCTATACTAGAGAATATTTTATATTTCTTAATGCTGTTGAAGGAGGATCTGTGTATCAGAATAAACTGACTCTAATAAACATTTCTTCCTGTTTCCCTTATTTGTATATTGAGATATTTCACAAAAAGTAATTAGACATTTTGGTTGTTAACAATATTATATATTCAGTGTGAGTATTGTAAATAAAGAAAAATACATATGCATCAGGAATTATCTTGGCAAACTCTTCAGTTATGCAATACTGATGAAACTCCAGCATATATACAGCTCAGACATAGTATATTCACAAATGTTCTTATTTATTATTGACACTAATTTTTGTGCCACTTCAAGAACCATTTATAAGTTGCTCTGAAACCTATTAGGAGTATGGTTGGCCATACTCACTACTAACCACTTCAGTAAAGGCAAAGCACAGAAAGATTTTTCAGTCTGTTAGCAACATTGAGTTTTGTTGTTGTTGTTGTTTTTACCTGCTAATAATCAGTGGGACTCTTGAAATTATTTCCTAAGAGAGTAAATATTACAACTTGTAAGCCATGATTATCCTCATCAGTTGTAATTATGCAGCATTATTTTAATGAGCACAAAACCATTGTGGTTCTTTTTCATACTTCTTAAAATAAATTCTTCATTACCTGAGTAATAGCTCCAATAAATTTAGATAAATTTTGTTTTTAAAACGAAGGTTAGGGGCTTCCCTGGTGGCGCAGTGGTTGAGAATCTGCCTGCCAATGCAGGGGACACGGGTTCGATCCCTGGTCTGGGAAGATCCCACATGCCACGGAGCAACTGGGCCCGTGAGCTACAATTACTGAGCCTGCACGTCTGGAGCCTGTGCTCCGCAACAAGAGAGGCCCGCGCACCACAATGAAGAGTGGCCCACGCTTGCCACAACTAGAGAAAGCCCTCGCACAGAAACGAAGACCCAACACAGCCATAAATAAATTTAAAAAAAAAACGAAGGTTAAAAATGATATTTCAAACCAGTTTTTGTTTTGTAAAATTTTCATGTGTTATTTTAGGTTAAACATAGAGATAATTGTATTCAATATCATACTCTTAATTCTATAGGCCCCTGTCTTAATTCTAAAGCAAACCCATTTTAATCCCATTGAAAAAGAGGAATAAAACTATGTATCAAAGCACAAAATAATATACTGTATAATATGCCTATTGATGAGTCATACATCCCATGTGTTAAATTTCCTCCCAGGGATTTCAATGTGTTTTACAATTTTAATATTTTAAAGGTAATTTCTAGTTTGGCATTTTTTTGGCCTATCTTGCTTTTTTAATTTTTAATAAAATAATTTACATATTGTTTATAACCTTCTAATAGATTTTTTAAATGTCATTGCATAAGCCAGTTGAGTGATCCTGAGTAAAAAAGAAATTGGTACTTTAATTTATAGTAAATACTTCATATTATTCTCAGCTGTTAACCATTGAGTCATAGAATTAAATAATTCTCTTGTGAAAACTAAAGTGAATATTAAGAAATTATTCTTTCCATTATATTTAACTTCACATACTTTATAGCTGGCACCAATGAGTAAGTCTATTGAATGCAAAAGCTAAAATATTGTTAGTGGTGAAACAGAATATAAAGAAAAAGGTCCTTCTAAAAAGGAGTAGGGCTTCCCTGGTGGCGCAGCGGTTGAGAGTCCGCCTGCCGATGCAGGGGACGCGGGTTCGTGCCCCGGTCCGGGAGGATCCCACGTGCCGCGGAGCGGCTGGACCCGTGGGCCATGGCCGCTGAGCCTGCGCGTCCGGAGCCAGTGCTCCGCAACGGGAGAGGCCACAGCAGTGAGAGGCCCGCGTACCGCAAATAAATAAATAAATAAATAAATAAATAATAAAAAGGAGTAAAATCAGTGAGCGGTAGAAACAAAGTGAGTGAGCACAAGGTGGCTCAGTATAAAAAAAGCCAAAATGTAATAAAAACAATGGTTTTGTTGTTGTCACTGTTACTTGGTTATCTTACATAATTAGACCTTGATTTTTTAATTGTGAAGAGAGCCAGGAAGGCTTCCCTAAAGTCCAAAGAAGCTCTCTCCCTAAATAATTCTAAAGTCAATTTCATGCTCCTTAAAAACAAAATAACATAAAGTGAAATGAAAAGAATATGCTAAACATTTTGAGAAAATACAAAGCCAAAAATATATTGGAAACAAAATCACATACCTACTCTGCAGCTATTTTACTGATATATGATATGATTCGATATATAGTATAATACAATATTTTTCAGGTTTGGAGTCTCTACATGAATCTAATGGTACATCATTATTCTAAATTAAACATGTACAGATAAATGAAATAAATGAGATAGCTTATGTAAAGGTCACAGTCCAGCCCCTGCAACTATTTAAGACAAAAATACCAAGGGAAGCTCGTTTCTAATCAGAGAGCTATTTAGCCGTGGCTCAAACACAAATTCTGTTCATTGCTTTTTGCTGCTATTGTATCTTTTTCTCCATGGAACTGAAAGAGAAAGAGACCTAGAAGGGACCTTACCTGAAGTGTCCCTCTTTTATGCTGTTGCTGCTGGAGTAAATGTTAGAAGAATGCGCTAGAGGTTTCCAGAAGGTGGAATAAGCCGATGGATTTAGGAGCCCTGCTGGCGTGCTGGGAGTTGCTCATGCCTCAACTAGACTGAGGCACATTATCATGCATGATCTGATGCTAAGAAATCATTTAAACCACTGGAAATTGAGCCCAGAATATATCTCTAAGCCAGCCTTTTCATCTTGATACCAAACCCTATCATAAGCCACTCTGCCAGGGACGCTGCTGCTCCCCAGGCAAACCTCAGATGTTGAAATAATGAATAATATTTTCTTGAAAGTTCTGTGTACGAAAGGGAAATTAGGCATTTCATATAAGATGATATTAATATTTTCTCAGATAATCTGATAAATTATCAGATTTAAATTTTGGCTCTTTTGAAGACAGTTCACTCTTCAGAAGTATTAATTAAACCTAAGGCCTTGTACTCATCAACATCTTCACTGTTAGCTATCAGAAATTCTTGACAAGTTCTTGTAATCATTTAATCAATTCATATTCTCAGTATATGGATAGAATTTTTCAACTCTAGCGTATGTTTTGTGTCTTTTTAAATAACATGATTATGAACTGTCATGTTAAAAATCTGTGGATAGGACCATTTTGAAATGTTTTGAACTTAGGAAATCTGATGGCTTTAGATTTAGCTCAGGCTGTAGATCACCTGTGGAGATTAGAACTGCCAAAAAAAAAAAAAAAAAAGAAAGAAAGCTTAAGCAGCCCTTTGAGTATTCTAAAATAGGGACATTTCCAGAGCATTGATTTCTAAAGCTTCCATTATTTCTCAGTGTTGAACTTTCAGGATTTAGGTACGATATTTATTCAACATATAAGCCGTGTTTTTTATCAGTCATATTTTTATACTTTTAATAATCAAACTGCTTATCACTGAAAAGGGTATACGTTTCCATGACTCTGGAAGAATTCTCCTTAGTGTTTCTTTGATGTGGCTTTTGATGTATGGAATATGAATTCAATTTAAGAATAACAGAGATGTTGCAAAGAAAGACTAAGAAAATCAGGATTTCCTTAATAGTCTGTCAAAGCCATCAGCCAGCAGTTAATGAGCACTGATATTCCAAAGGTGCCTTCTCTGCTTTCTCTGAAAAATCATCTTCTGATATTAGGCCACCAGTACGTTCTCGTTGTGCCTGGAAGATGTGTGACATAATGAAAGGGTGTGTGCTCTGGTTAGAAGAGCTACATTTTAAGCCAAAGTTAGGCTACTTATTGGTCGTTTCATCATAGGCAAATGACAGAATGCTTCCCTCCTGTAATATCTGCTGCTGGAAATTAAACACATGAGCAGAGCTATCAGAGAGGGCAACTGGCTGGCTTCTCAGGCAGTACCTCATGGGGTGGCCTGTGTTGAAGCATCTCCATTTCCACTGGCCAAGATCTGTCCCTCACCTTTGGGTCAGCTTACATAGATTGGGTTATCCTACCAGAGAAAAGCTAAAATTAAAAGTCATATCCAGACAAGAGCACCCTTTCATTTATAGTACTTGTTCTAGCTTTTCAAGGACAGAATACTTGAGTCTGCCAGAGTAACTGAGTAACTGACTTTATGATCAGAAGTTGCAGCATTAGAACAGTAGAATGAGACGTTTTGAAGAACACTTCCCTGGGGCTGTGGAAAACCCTGAAGAATTATGCTGTCTCGCAAATGTGTTTGCCACTCTAGTGGCTGTAAAGTGGGAAGTTTATTTCCTAGGAGAGACAAACTTGTGCTCATCACTTGCCCATTTCTCAAACTTTTTATGTAGACAGAAACCTTCTCTAATATGAAGACACTCTTCGTTCACCTTTATGTCAGAGATTTGAATATACATTTCACACATTTTCTTTAAATATCTAAATCCTACTCTTCCTGCATTTACTCTGCAGGTGATCTGACCTGCCTCCCAAGGAACTTCTTGAACTTTCTAAATCTATGCAGTTGGTGTTGACTTTTCCAGGTACACTATGAGGGTAGTCTTTGTTGCAAATTCTTGACGATCCTACTGTGTCATCTCTTTGTATTGATTTTATTTAACATAGAGTTTCTTGGTGAGGGCTCATTTAACAAGATAATGTAGGTGAAGAACCTTTGTTAACTCTATAGCGCCAAATATGGCTTGTTATTTCTAGTAATAGCTGTAGGATTCCAACTGGTTTTCAAACGTTTCACTAAGAGTTCTATGTGTGTAGTTCTCGTCTGCTTTAAATAACTTCTCAGAAGAGTAGGGGTTTAAACATCTTTTGCTTTCAACACAATGAACAGTAGAGTAGATGGATTACAAGGGGTTGGTTTTGATTAGTTGGGATGGGGGTAGTGGTTGAAAAGAGACTTTTGCAAGGTGACGAGGCTGTTCTGCATTTTCGTTGTTATGATGGTAACATGACTGTGCATTTGTCAAAACTCATGGAAGTATGCACCAAAAGGGGTGCATTTTACTATATGTAAATTTTAAATATACATATTCATTTTTTAGGCAAAGGGATACCTAAGTATTACTTATTGATTGAATCTCCAGCAGAAAACCTTTTCAGCTCATGTTTCAACCTAGGCCAGAAAACCTCTTCTTGCTTGCCTTCACATATAGGTAGCACTCAGTGGTTTCTCCTTGGGCTTCTGGTTGCACACTGCTTGAACCTCAATCTTAGCACTTGTCATAGCAGATTGAAATTCGTTGTTTATATGCTGTAAAAAGAAAGAGTTTGGAGCCATTCACTTTTGTACTGATGTTGCCAAGCAGTATTTAGCACATAGTAGATGCTTAACTAGGGAACTTTTGTCATAAGAAAGAAGAATTATTTCACAGATTCTTTCATTTTACTATCCATTTTAGTCTTTGAAGGACCTCTGCCTCAAAATCAATCCTTTCCCATTGTCCATCAGCTTCTCTCCTTCTATTACTCTACCTAGGTTAGCCCACTTCTTTTTGATCTCATGAAAGTTAAAATAAATGATTTCTATTGTCTTTCCTTTAGTCATCATTTCATAAAATAGCCTTTGTCCTCTGCTTATACCAGCTATTGCTATATTTTGGAGATAATAAGAGCTCCTGGTTGAGAGCTTGAATTTGGAAAAATATCTGAGATTACATTTCAGACTTCACCATCTTTTACCTATCTGACCTTGAACAAGTGGTTGAAATCTCTGAGTCTATTTTCTCAAATATAAAGGTGGGGAATAACTATGTCTAGCCCATGGGGTTTCTGTGAAGATTATGTGAGATATTACTTATTTAGTGCTTAACACAGTATGTGGCATACAGGAAGTCTTCTAGGAATATTAACTATTAACTATTATTGTGTTTCCTCAAAGAGGTCCATGTGTCTGTATGTCCTTGCATTATACGTATTAGTTAGATTAATTTAACATATGAAGAAAAGACTTTTATGTTAAATGATTTGCCAGAAGATTGTAGAATTAGTATTGGTCAGTCATGTCCTAGACTGAGGTTATATCCACAAAAATATAGTAAATATCCCCACTCTCATTACCTGTTACCAAATGTCACTGTTCTCCAGAGAAACTCATCACAGAATTCTGTCTGATTCATCTGTGTATTCCCAACAGTACCTAAAATATCCAGAGATGTTCCTGACCCATTGTCCGGAGATGTAACACAGTACGAATCCTCCAGAAACAAGACCAGTTTTCCAAAGTGTAAGGATGCTTTGATTACTGGTTTTACTCTTTATTCTCATGAATTCTCCAGGTGGTCACAAGTTGACTTCTAGGCTATAAGCTAGAGGGAAAACCTATCCCCCGATATTTGGAATGTTAGTTTCTCTTCAATCCAGTTGAACCAATTTAGAACATGAGACCCCTCTTAATCCAGAACCAGTCACCAGGAGAATTCCAGGTCTGATTGACTTAGACTATGTAGGAATGAATGTTGGGGCAAAAACTACAGTGCACAACACAACATATCAGTAAGGAGAAACTCTATGTTATTTTTTTAAGACAAATTTTAGAGCCGTTTTAGGTTCACAGGAAAATTGAGAGGAAGATACAGAGATTCCCCATATACTCTTTGCCCCCACACATGCATAGCCTTCACTGTTATCAACATCACTCACCAGAGTGGTGCATTTGTTACAACTGATGAAGCCACGTCGACACATAATCACACAAAGTCCACGGTTTACCTCAGGGTTCACTCTTTGGATTGTACATTCTATGGGTTGGGCAAATGTATAATGATGTGTATCTATCATTGTAATATCATACAGAGTATTTTCACTGTCTTAAAAATCCTCTGTGTTCCACTTGTTCATTCCTCCCCTTCCCCCGCTCCCTCAACTCCTGGTAACTACTGACTTTTTTACTGTGCCCATAGTTCTGCCTTTTTCAGAATGTCTTATAGTTGGAATCATACAGTGTGTAGTCTTTTCAGACTGGCTTCCTTCAATTAGTAATATGCGTTTAAGTTTCCTCCATGTCTTTTCATGGCTTAGTGGTTCATTTCTTTTTAGTGCTGAATAATATTCCATTGTCTGGATGTACCACAATTTACTGATCCATTCACCTACTGAAGGACATCTTGGTGGCTTCCAAGTTTTGGCAGTTATGAATAAAGGTGTTATAAGCATTCATATGTAGGTTTTTGTGTAAACATAAGTTTTCAACTCCTTTGGGTAAATACGAAGGAGTGCAATTCCTGGATCATAATGTAAGAGTATGTTTAGTTTTGTAAGAAACTGCCAAACTGTCTTCCAAAGTGGCTGTACCATTTTGCATTCCCACCAGCAACATATGAGAATTTCTGTTGCTCCACATGAATGTTATTTTTTAATATCCAAATCATGTTTCTACTTTTATGTATCTTTTTCTTCAGTTTCATTAAAATGGTGCTTCTGTGTCATCCTTTAGTAATCCCAGAAGATCTTGAGTTATAGCCTAATAACTTAGTTAATAACTTAAAGAAATAACACTGCTGAATGTGTGTAGCATTTTTTCAAATGTAATTCAGAGGTTCATCTCAGAAAAAACAAAAGACCCTGAAATAATGACTCAATGACAGCTTTGCTAACTTAACTTTCAAATTTTTAAGTTCTTCTGGGAAATTTTGTCAATATCCATTTTATTCTTTTTCTCAAAGAATTATATGTACGTTCTTATATCAGTGGATAAATTAAGGGGAAAATTCTGTAATATTAACTCTTTTGTTATCACAACTTGTTAATCATTTTTTCACTTTGCATTATATTTTTTCCTGGTCATTACAAGAGAGTGGCAGTCATTATAGGAAAGGATACTCTCTAATGATACTACTCTCCTGTCAATTCTTAAAAAAGAAAAATATTAAAAGTGAATAGGCTATGAAATAAAGCATCCAAAAAACTAAGAGAATTGTGATGAGCTTTAACTTTGGAGGATTTGGGGGAGATAATGTCCATGATCTGTGCAAAGCATTCCTTGTCAACGCACTGTGATTGGAGCTACAGGATACCTTAGTTTTTTTTGTTTTTGTTTTTTTTCTGAAGCTGTTTTGTGTTCTGTCTACCCGAAGCCTCTCTTTTATGGCACTGTGAATTAAAATTAGACCAATTTACTATGCAGAAAGAAATCTTAATTACATTGTTGACACAGGCAAATAAGCATGTAAATTACAGTGTACTATCACTATTCACATGCCAGTGCACTTTTAGGAAGATTGGCCTCAAGTAAGGATGTCTTTTCTACTCTCCTAAATAATCAGGGAAACTGGGTGACCATTCATATTAATATATCCATATTGATGATGCCCCACTTTTTTCCCACTAAGTATGGGTGCCAATAAATGTATTCAGTTTTTGTGTAAAAGCCTGAATCACCTGTACAATGGGGATAATCATACTGACTGGGCAGCCCTGTTGTATGGATTAAAGATAATATATAGGAGACATCTGACTCAGGATACATTTCATAGCAACACTAAAAAGATAGAAACTATGATATTCCAGCATCTTAGAGACCTATACCTTTAAAAAAGTTTTATTGAAATGCATATACATACAGAAAAGTGCATATTATCACAACTATATAGCTCAATGTGATTTTTGCAAACTGAGCACAGCTATGTAAACAGCACCTACTTAAAGATACAAAACAAAAAAGCACTCCAGAAGCCTGACAGTTCACCTTATAGTCATTAATCCCCCACGAGTAATCGCTAATCTGATTTGTACAGCATAGATTGGTTTTGCCCTACTATTTGTTGTGCTGAATCAGATCATATATGATCTTTTGTGTCTGGTTTTTAGATCATTGTCGTTGTGTGATTCATCCATTCTCTTGTGTGCAATTGTTGAACATTACTTTTCAGGGCTGCATAACATTTCATTGGCTGAGTATAAGAGATCTATTGTTGTTGTTTTTTTCACATCTTTATTGGAGTATAATTGCTTTACAATGTTGTGTTAGTTTCTGCTGTTCAACAAAGTGAATCAGCTATATGTATACATATATCCCCATATCCCCTCCCTCTTGAGCCTCCCTCCCTCCCTCCCT
>NC_041234.1:16008889-16027234 GCF_002837175.3 Physeter macrocephalus | reverse complement strand
CTGATCTCCCTGTGCTATGCAGCAGCTTCCCACTAGCCATCCATCTTACATTTGGTAGTGTATATACATCAGTGCTACTCCCTCACTTTGTCCGAGCTTCCCCTTCCACCCTCGTGTCTTCAAGTCCATTCTCTACATCTGCATCTTTATTCCTGCCCTGCCACTAGGTTCATCAGATTCCATATATATGCGTTAGCATACGGTATTTGTTTTTCTCTTTCTGGCTTACTTCACTCTGTATGACAGACTCTAGGTCCTCACTACTACCTCACTACAAATAACTCAATTTCGTTTCTTTTTATGGCTGAGTAATATTCCCCTGTATATATTTGCCACATCTTCTTTATCCATTCATCTGTCGATGGACACTTAGGTTGCTTCCATGTCCTGGCTATTGTAAATAGTGCTGCAATGAACATTGGGGTACATGACTCTTTTTGAATTACGGTTTTCTCAGGGTATATCCCCAGTAGTGGGATTGCTGGGTCGTATGGTAGTTCTATTTTTAGTTTTTTAAGGAACCTCCATACTGTTCTCCATAGTGGCTGTATCAATTTACATTCCCACCAGCACTGCAGGAGGGTTCCTTTTTAAGAGTTCTATTGTTGATTGAGTTATTATGAGTAGTGCTGCTATGGACATTCTAATATGTCTGTTAGTATAAAGACTTAAATATTTCTGATGAGTATATTCCTAGAAGTGAGTTTGCCAGGTCTTAGGGTACATTATACACATTTAGTTATAGTAGATATTGCCAGATATCATAAGTATACAGTTGGTAAAGTTAGTGATCTATCTATACTCTTGCTAGATAAAGTTACAGTTGTGAGTGCTACTATATATAGTGCATATTTATCCGTCCATATATAATTTTGTTTAAATATGTACTTGTTAATACAACTGTAGACAAATAATTATACATATTTAAGTGCATATTTTTTCACTTAAAATAAGCATATTTTCTGCAATTAATGCTCAGGTTACAGAAGATTTGTCTATCCAAACTTGTGGCAAGTACCCCATCTGTCAGAATAATGTGCCTTGCCTTTCTGGAATGTGTGGTCAAAATGATAACCCAAACACTCAGGATGTCTGCAAGCCCATACGGATCCTTTAAGAGCTACAAAATAGTGGTCCCTCCTCTGTGCAGATAAATCCCAGGCCAGGTTCCACAGCTTGAATGTTTCAGCTTTTCTACCCCTGTCAGCTGGGTCCTTTGGTATCAGTTTACAACCTATGCCACCATACTCAATGGCTCTATTATTACTCTCCCTACTTCTAAGACACCATTTCAGAGCATCATTGTTGTTCTCTGAGTGGAATTGTTGCTCCCTGAATTTCATATTCCTAATAGCAAGTCAACTTCACTTATTAAAATAGCTTAAGTTAGATTCAGTGGTTGAGCTGGCAACTGAGCTATTATGTATTCATTGGTTCCCTACTGCAAACAATTGATGTTCAAATTCAATTTGGGATCATTGCCTATTTATAAAGCAGATACTGCTTATGCCTATTACCTTTAATCTCAAATAAGTATCTTAGTAATAATCTTTGAAAATAGACTTTATTCACCTGCAGGTCTGCTTTTGGCATATCCAGAGTCTTTGTGTGAATTATAAAGGTCACCCCTTTTGGCTTGATGATTTAATTATAATATGTTCCCTCTACACATTTGAAAAAGGTACCGCAACCTGGGGGCTGGAGGTGATGGGATGAAGCCCTGATTCAAGGCACATGACCTAGAGAGGGAAGTATGTGTTGGCTTTGACACCTGCCACCCTGCTTTGGGTTGGATGTCTTTATGAAGTGCACAAAAAGCCCAACATATGTGACACCTCTGCACATATGAAACGCAAACACACACATGTATACACACTCACACACCGACTCAATGTATAGTCTCTCTTTTTTTTTTTTTTTTTACTATATCCTTCCTATTTTTAATTAAATAAGTTCCAAAGCCTTTTCATTAACCTACGGTGAGTGTGGAAAATATTGAAACTATACTTAAATCATATAAATTGTAATTCTAGTGTTTAAATTATAAATTAAATTTATAGCTCAGCTTAAATATTAGAGAAGAACAACTCGACAAAATACAATTACAGACAGAAAGAAAATTCAGAATATATAAGATCTAAGGTGGAGGTGGCAGCCCTATTTGTGAAAAAGTAGAAGGAGAACTTTGGAAAGAGAAAAAGCAAAGTTTTGTAAGCCTGATAGGAAGTATAACCCAATAATTTTGTGTATATTCCATTCACAAAGATTGCTAGGCAGTCTGTATAGGTAAACTTACAGTCTGTATAGGTAAACAGGTGTGGCTGCCATGAAGACCAAAACAGAAAAGCAAACAGAAGTTATAAATGAAATGTTGGTTTTAAATGGCTTATCTCCTAAGTATTGGAGATTTGAGCTCTCTTCAAAGATTTGGATCAAAGAATATAGTCAAGTATTGAATTGTTTTGTGGAATGTCCCTGCTATTTTGTTTTGTCAGGTACCTCAATCCATGAGAAAGCTCTGGGCCCCTATCCACAACACTGTTGGATTTTCCTTAGAAAATCCTGTTAGAATAATGGAAATCGAAACTATAATGGGGTATCACCTCATACCACTCAGAATGGCCACCAACAAAAAGTCTACAAATAATAAATGCTGGAGAGGGTGTGGAGAAAAGGGAACCCTCCTACACCGTTGGTGGGAGTATAAATTAGTGCAGCCACTATGGAAAACAGTATGGAGGCTTCTTAAAAAACTAAAACTAGAGTTACCATATGATCCAGAAATCCCACTCCTGAGCATATATCTGGAAAAGACGAAAGCTCTAATTTGAAAAGATACATGTACCCCAGTGTTTATAGCAGCGCTGCTTACAATAGCCAAGACATGGAAGCAACCTAAGTGTCCATCAACAGAGGAATGAATAAAGAAGATGTGGTGTATACACACACACACACACACACACACACACACACACACACACACACACATACATACATAATGGACTATTACTTGGCCATAAAAAAGAATGAAATATTGCCACTTGTAGCAACATGGATGGACGTAGAGATTATCATACTATTAACAGATGTACACTACTATATATAAAAAAGATGAACAACAAGGATTTACTGTATAGCACAGTAAACTATTTAATATCTTCTAATAACCTATAATGGAAAAGAACCTGGAAAGTGTATATAAATATATAATATATATATAATATATATATAATATATATATTTTTTATATATATATATATTATATATATATATAATATATATATATAGGCAACTGAATGTGAATTTGGATTTCAGGGAAGAGCTTGGGGCTGGCGATATATATTAAGGAGCTGTTTAAAGCATGATACTAGGGATCTCCAAGAGTAAGTGTATAGATAAAGAAGGCAAATGGTCTCAGAATCAAGCCCTGAGGCACTCAAATATTTAGAAGTGTAACAGAAGAGGGGCATTCAACATAGAATACTGAGAATTAGGAGGAGAATCAGGGGAGTGTGCTAACATGGGAGACACAAGAAGAAAGTCTTAGAGGAGGAGGGAGGGAATAGCAGCATGCAATATTACGAGGGGCTCAATAAAATAAAGAGAGAAGTAATCATTGGATTTGACAACATGCAGTTTTCGATGATCTGGACAAGAGTAGTTTTTGGTGGAATGGTGGGATTGGAAGGGCCAGAGAGTTGTCTGAGTAGATAATATGAGATTGGAAAATAGCTATACAAAGATTATAGACAACTCTTGCAAGTTTTACTGTAGAGAGACACAGCAGAATAACACATTGATAAATAATAGAGTTTAGAATGGTGAATCTCAATATGATGAGTTTAAAGTGTTAGCAAGGAAACGTCAATAACTTATTTTCCCCCACTAAAATGACCTTAAAGTATTTTTGAACATTTCTATCTTATGTTCCATTATATCAAATTTGCATAACCTTCATAGAATTGAAAGAGATATTAAATTATTAAACTTCATGAGATTAATAAGATAATTACAGGATGTTTTCATTTAGTTGAAATATACCCACCCAGCCTAATTTTTAAAACTTTAAACATGCATAATATAAAGGTACATTTTGATGAATTTTCACAAACTAAGCGCACTCTTGTAACCAGCACTTAGATTGAAAACAGAACCTTAGCAACACCCCAAGACTCCTTGGTACCTCCTTTCAGTCATTCATTGCTACACTCATAGATAAGTACTATCATGACTTCTAACAGTATCGATTGGTTTTGCCAGTTTTTGAAATTTATTTAATGGAATCAATTTAATCTGATTTTAAATATACAGATGGACATCATAAGGCACTCATTGTCTTCACCGACAATTACACTGTGCCTTTGCCTCCCTCCTCTTTATACAAACTTAGACTTGCTTTCTCATTTCGTTATCACAAAACAATGGTTTTCATTACTATACCTTATTACTGTTCTTCCCTGCTCTATTTTTTGACAAATACCATAGATTAAAGTGCAGTTTGCAGAACTTCTACAGTAGAATTACCTAGGGAGCTCATTAATAATGGTTATTATTAATATTAACCTACCATGGTTTATGTATCAGGGAGTGAGGCAGAAAACACCTTATGCTTTCATGCCTCTATGTATATGTAATAATGTCTTCCTAGAGTGTTCTTCACTGGACCTCATCTTAAGGAAGTCGTATGTTTCCTTTGTTGCCCAAACCCAAAATCTCCTGAAGTCATCTGAATTTCCCACCAGGGGTGTAGCTCTATTAAAGCATTGATCTCCATCTGCCTTGTATCGTAGTTACTTGCACACCTGTCTGTCTTCCTACCCAGGTTATGATCCTCTGGAGGGCCATCACTTTGCATTCCTTTGTATCTCTCATAGCACCCAGCACAGTGCCTCACATACAGTGAATGCTAAATGACTATTTGTTGAATGGAATCCATAAACACTAGGAAGACATTACTTCCTTAGAATAATTGAAAGATTAAATGTAGAATCCCAAAGGATCCATTTTTTCCGCTGAAACATTATGGTGACTAGAAGGGTAGGAAATCTATGAGTGTAAAATTATGTATCTGTAGGAACTTGGAAGATTAACAACAATTTCACAAGAAAGTCTTTGTTAGAATTTTATTTTTTCAGATAGTTGTAATACCCCAATAAATAAACCTTTGGCAAAAAATAATATTTCCGTGTTTGCCCGCTAATACCCTAATTTTATTTGATTTGTTCACAGGAATGATTTTACTGAAAGCATGTAAATGTGCGAGAGTGTATGTGTGTGTTTTATTTATTTATTTTTAAATTAATTAATTTTTGGCGGCGTTGGGTCTTGGTTGGTGCGCACGGGCTTTCTCTAGCTGCAGTGAGCGGGGGCTACTCTTTGTGGCGGTGCACGGGCTTACTGCGGTGGCTTCTCTTGTTGCAGAGCACAGGCTCTAGGTGCTCGGGCTTCAGTAGTTGTGGCACATGGGCTCAGTAATTGTGGCTGGCGGGTTCTAGAGCGCAGGCTCAGTAGTTGTGGTGCACAGTCTTAGTTGCTCCGCGGCATGTGGGGTCTTCCCGGACCAGGGTTGGAACCCATGACCCCTGCATTGGCAGGCAGATTCTTAACCACTGCATCACCAGGGAAGCCCTATGTGTGTGTTTTAATTGTGATTGTTTCTATTCCATTATTATTATAGAACCTCTGCACATACCCTTTGGGCTTGGGTAGTTTCTTCCATTGAAAAATTCCATACACGGAAGAGTTATTTTTACAGTCCATGTTTAATGTTACAAGTAGGTCCCACTGTGTCTTTTTTTTTTTAAGAATGAAGAGAATAAATGTTTACTTACCATCAAAACTTACTTATGCTTAGAGTTTGAAAGAAATGGAGCAGAACATTGAAGTAACATGAACTTCCTCTATGTTTCCAACATTAGAGCTTTCTCTGAGCAGTTTTATACCCCTATTCTCTCCTCTCTCTCTCTTCATTGCTTTTTCCCTCTACTGTCTATTCAGAAATCCTCTGAAAGCAAAAATTTCCTCGTTCTGTAATTTCATAACAGTGTAAGGATGTGAATATGAATTCTATGACTAAATTTCCAAAGGCCATTCTACTTAGTTCTCCTCCCCACTTCTGTTTTTTGTTTTTTTTCCTTCACTTTCCATAATTGAACTCTTGGGGTCCAACTAGAATATGATTTTCCTTTTCACTTTTACCTCCTTGTACATGCTTTCTCCTAAAGCAGAAGTTAACAGCCTTTTTCTATAAAGGACCAGATAGTAATTACTTTAGACTTTGCAGGTCATCCAGTTTCTGCTGCAACTACTCAACTATGCTGTTGTAATGTGAACACAGCCATAGAAAATGCATGAGTTTTGTTCCTATCAAACATTATTTATGGACACTGACATTTGAATTTCATCTAATTTTCATATTTCAAAATATGAAATATTATTATGCCTTTGATTTTTCTCCCAACCATTTAAAATGTGAAAACCATTCTTAGCTTGTGTGCCATATAACATAGGTGGCAGGTGGGAGTGCCCCATAGGCTGTGTTTTGCTGACACTATGTTTTTCAATGAAATATCCGTAATCAATCTCTTTTCAAAATGTTCCACTAGTATCCCTTTTATTCATCTCTTAGGTAGTGAATGCAATTTTTCATCATCCCACATTGTTTTGAGAATATATTACCTGTTCCAATGTACTCGCTGCTGGGGAATGCAGAGGGCTTAGACCTACTCTTCATTGGTTCTAAAATTGCATTGGCGAGGTAGGACACGTATATGAACAGATAAATAGCATCATAAAGTAATATTCCATTTTATGGCTATTGTTTAGAACTACAGCTCTTTAAATGATATAGTTTAAATGGTGGATTAAATATTTTTTTCCTAATCAAAAGGAATTTTGAGAATTTTTCATGTGCTTATCTAGTCTCTTACCTGAGGAAAAAAGTTAGTGTATAGGCTTTTATCTTAAAATTTATTTTGTCCTTATGGAGTATAATCAAACACTTATTTGTATGTAATTAATTCCCAAGATGGTTGTAAAAATGTTCTAATATTTTGTAATTTTGTATTATAAGGTCAGATAATAATTATGCCAATCTGTGGTTGGAATGGATAATTATAGTTATACTATACTCTTTCTTTGGAGATGTAAAAATATATCTCAATCAAAATTTTATATGTGTATCAATTCAAAATGATATTTCATCATTTCAGTTAGCATAAATTTTTTCAATTTCATTCTGTTATGCTGTAAGTTTTAAAATAAAGTATCTGTTGTCTCTTTTTAACACTTTTGATATCTAGTGTTTGAAAACTTAAAAGAGTGTTGAGCAAGAGCAACTAATCAGATCCTTTTGCAAATGGGATGGCTGAGTTTTCTTTGTAGTCCTTCAGGACTTTTAGCCATAGTTTGAAATATAAATACATACCATATATGCTTAGGCAAACTTTCAAAAAGATGCGGTTGTGAAATAGTTTATCTATGATTTGTAGTCATATTGTTTATAGTACGAAACTATGCATACGCTTGTTGAATTCAATAAGTTGCTAATTTACCAGAAGGCAAAAGAATAAACCTAGAGAATTTCTCAGGGCATCTTCCAACTCTGTGATTTATTGCTCACATATAGTAATTTGCCAAATGACACCCTAGTGAACCAAAAGAATTAATGCCTCTTCCTAAGTAACTTTCAGTGCGGGACTGAAAAACTCTGTAGCATTTTGCCAATTAAGAAAATAAACAGTTCATATAGCAGATTCAGGAATATTGGAAAAAGGAGCTAAAAGGGCTGCTTTTCTCTTCTTACTTCAAGAATCCTTACCATCCTGGTTCTTTAAGAAATAAGTGAAGTCTTGAGTACAATTTTGTCATATGTGAATTTAGCAGTCTGCTCTTCTGATCTTTTTCTGTCGTAATCATCAAATTTTTCCCAACAATGTCATTTATTTGTTGGTTGATCTTGGGCTAATTCTCAACCTTTTTTGGCAAACAACATCAATGATGGCAGTTCTGCCTACTTCAAAAGGTGTCATGTTGGTACTGTGTAAAGTATAAAACACTAGGGATATAAAGCCCTAAAAAGTAGGAAATGGCAAAACTATAAGATGACAGAGCTACCTGTTAAAGGAAAAGGGAAAGCTAGGAAAATAAACCAAATCTGGAAAGATTCTTTATCCAGACTACATAAGATTTTCAAACATGGCTAATTGCTCTTAGATTTCTAGTAAGCAGTTACTAGATTATTGAACACAGTAGGAAACCTCATCAGAGATTAGCCTGTCTTGAGCCAAACTTCCTTAATGTATACATGATAAATAGTGAGTATATCCTGGGTTATTTTACACTGATTAAAATATATTTGAAACACTAATTTAGAAAAAAAATACAGATAAGAAGTTAAGAATTACTTAGACCTTTACTTGAAATAACACTTAAGGAAATAATTAGTCAAGGAAGATCACAATGAATATGGGCCCCTCTAGGTTTTGGAAATTCTTCTCTGAAACATATTCTTTTCTAATTATAAGGCATTATTAAAAAGTAAAAAGCACAAATTCTTATTCATTAGATTGTTTCCTCCTAAAGGGGAAATTAACTATATGAAATACTGCTATATGGGATACCAATTTTAAAATATCAACTAAAAGCAGAATTTTAAAGTATTGTGGAAATATGTTAACCAATTGAATTTAAAATAATAAGAAAAATATGTGATTGGAGGGCAAGGAGTTTTTAAATATTACATATCATGTCATATATATCAGGGCTCAACGCAAGACGGAGAGTAATTTACAAAAATCAAGTAGAGGGAAAATATAAGGCCAAGTTGTCCATAAACTACATTTAATAGCAACCAAGGCAGATAAAGCCACTTGCACAAATAATGGGCAAGCCCATGGTAATATAATTCATTTACAATGCAATTTATCTTATAGAGTTCTTAGATTGTGCTATGGAATTTAAATAATGCTAGTAAATGCCAAGAGAATGGAGAAATCAATTTCAGAGCAACCACTAACAAGTTTTGGATTACCTTTAGTATTTTTCTTCATCCTTATCATTGAAGAGAAAGTGAAGATAGAAAATAAAAAGATCAGGTAATATATTTGCTTTCTCATATTAGATTTTTATAGTCTTCAAGGGTAAGTTTTATTCTTCTTCCTAGCAAGTGATATTCTTAGGAAGCATGATATAAATGACAGAGATTTACTTTTTAGACTGCACCTATTTATTTGTTCACTTAATGAGCTCTGAGCAGCCCAAGTCCTTACCAGACTTAGTGTTACATTGTTAAGAAACACTGTAGGTAGTTTAGAATTTGCCCTGTCTACTAAGGTTTCCACAGAGACTGCAATATTATTTTGATACACAGAATCTATTTGGTTTGTGAGTCCAGGATGCCCATATAGTATACTAACTATTAGACCCGACTTCATAACCCTCTGATAAACTGCATGGTTCAGCTTATTCAACAGCTTTTAGGGTCTGCCTCATTCTTAGACATCTGATTGGACTAGATAATCTTAATTATGTCCAAGAAACAAATTCTGTTCCGGATCACACCCATGGGATAGTCAGTTCTATGTTTGTCTTAGGGTCTACTTTCCAGTCTCCCCTTTTCCTTCCCTGTGTGTACCCTCTGTGGTTACCTACTGTCCTGTTGCTAATATGCTAAACAAATAGCTCCTAATTAGTATACTTGCATATTTTTTCTCATCTTGGCGTATTGCCCTCCTAGGCAATTTAGGGTGAACATGCAGCAATGTTTTACTGATGATTTGATTTATGAAATCCAGGTAATTAATATGTTTTTGCTTGTTAAAGACATCCCATCAGATGTCAAATTCAGAGGAGCAGTGTTTAGAGGTCCTAAATATAAGTGGGGGTAAAAACTTCAAAGCTCCCCTGAACACAGGCAATATGTACCCAAATATATGCTATATATATTTATATATGTATAAATATATACAAATATATACATACTAGATATATATTTTGCTTTACACACACACACACACACACACACACACATGCACACACACAGTGTCTTTAGCTTTCTATCAAGAAAAGAAATGTCTGTTATCAAGTTAAACATTACTTTCAAACATTAAACGTTAGGGGGTTGTTGATATTAGATTGTTATACCTGTTTTCATTTCCTCATTTAAGCAAATTAGCTTAGTGTGAAGAAAGTAGGAAATTTTAAAAATTCACATCACATTCAATTATTAGAACAAACCTTCTTTCATAGACTAGAACTAGTTTCAGTCACAGCCTTGAAATTATAATTTGACAAATTCTAAACAGAGAGAAATAGAGTTTAATAACAGTGGGTCTTTGGCTATAGCTGCTTCAAGAAAAGAAAGCAATTATATATGTTCACATAGCACTGACAAGGAGAAACACAACTTTGGATGGCAGAGAATTTGCATTAGTCTTTTTGACATGTTCCTGTGGTGTGATTTATTACGTAGACAATCAGCTCAACTTCTCAAGTTTGATATCCTTGGAATCATTAGAAATTTACATCTTAATGAAACTTCATTAATTCCAAGGCCAAAAGAAGTGATTCTAATTGCTTTTGAGAATCAGACTATGAACGAATTCTTTGGCAAACTTGTACCGTCTTTTCTCTCATTCATCATTGGTTGCTTTGTAGGTACTTAATTGAAGGTCCTCTGATTATCAGCACGGGTTGGCGTCAGTGCACTCCATGCATTTTAAGCAGTAGGCCAGATGTTTAAAGGATCAGCCAAAGCATCAATAGCATGCTAGTGTGAATAATAAAATTTTAATTATCTACAAGAAGCAAATAAAAAGCGTAAGCTTTTCCCCTCTTTAGCCTGAAAGAGAAGATGAATGCCTAAATGGCATTTTAAGAACAAGTTGACTGTGAACTATGGGAGAATTCGGTGGAAACCTGGTAGTTAGCTAGTGATTATTCTATTTGCCTCTTTAGTTCACCCTACACTCACACACATGGGCATACACACACACACATACACACACAGACATACACACAAACATATGGGAATTTGAGGTCATCTTAAGAAATTTATTTCAGAGATAACTATATAAACAAAATCCTTTAAGATGCTGAGAAAAAAATGGAAAAGGGGCAGAGCATGATGGCCCATGCTTTAATTATTTACTGGTTTAATGTTTGCCAAGGCTTAAATTAATGTAGGTGATTTTATGGCCAGAATTAATGATCCAACAATTTGAAATTATTAAGAGATTTTTTTAAAAGTATTCTGAACCTAGAAAACCCAGCAACTCACAGTATGTAAAAATTCCCATATGTGTGTACTGTACACTCAGGTAAGAGAGAAATGACAATTAGGTAGATAGGGAAAGGAATGACTTCACACATGCACACTCATTATTCAATAATATTTCTTAAAACGTAGCAAATTTATACATAATTGGTATAAAACTGTATCTCTTTTATGTTTACTATATAATAAATAAATTTGCCTTTTCTAACTTTAGGGTTTTCATAATTTAAAATAATTTATACTTTTATGTCAAAGAATGAATTGGTATCATTTTGATATAAAGATAAATGTTTATCTCATATACATTGAGGTGTTAGATGATTCATTTGTTTATGATGATCAGTTGGGTGGATCAAAACTGTTAATATCTACTTTGAGCATTGTACTACTATCAGCTCTTTTTAAATTGTTTGTGGAATTTCCTAAATTATCTCTATTTAGGCCAAACATCTTACAAATTTAAAATGTAAACCCAGAGATTTAATTTTTTTATTCCCCAATAAGAAGCATCCATCATATCAAAACAATTTACATAATACAGTTTGCAAAATTTTGCAGACTTGATACTTGGTAAATCTTATTGTCAAATATTTTAACTTTCAGGTTGTCTTTATTTCAGTTTTCCTATCCACAACCTTTGCATCCTTGTCGAATGGACTCTAAATGGGAAACTAAATTAACATTTATCCAAAACTATCTGATGGTAATCTGCTATTCATGAGTATCTTTGGAAAATATGAGAGTAATCATAATTTGTGGGTGCACCCTTTCTGGCATGGAATCCTGAGTTTCCACTTTATGGGTCTAGACTTTTTAGAACAAGGGAAAAAAAATGACACAAATAATCAAGACCCCAGTCTTATCTTTAGGTTATCATTTTACTACCTAAAGCATAGATCAGATTTTCAGTTTGTCACAGTGACTGGGCCTAAAGTCATGGCAACAAGTTCATTATACAAGAATTTCAACTCTAGCTTCCAGCAGACCTTCTAAGGTCCAGTTTATTGGCAAGCAGCAGTTGAGCGGGAGTAAAGCTCATAGTTGTTCCTCACTCCAAAGTAGGCTCTGTCTTTTTATATCTCAACAGTATGCCTAATGAAGGCATATTTGGATTTTGTTGAAGGATGTAGATGTATAACCCTGTGTGTGTGTTTGTGTGTGTGTATGTGTGTGCATGTTGTGTCAGACATACTTAAACATTATTTGAATAGAAAATCCTGCACGCAGGTTAAATGGAGAAGTATAATGTGCTGTGTCTACACATGGTGTGCATTTACCTGCTTGAAAGATCAAAATTTGATTGACTTAATTGAATGTTGAATGCTATATAGTTACTTAGTAGTGACTCACTATTAAAATAACCATCTCGGGGCTTCCCTGGTGGCGCAGTGGTTGCGCGTCCGCCTGCCGATGCAGGGGAACCGGGTTCGCGCCCCGGTCCGGGAGGATCCCACATGCCGCGGAGCGGCTGGGCCCGTGAGCCATGGCCGCTGAGCCTGCGCGTCCGGAGCCTGTGCTCCGCAACGGGAGAGGCCACAACAGAGGGAGGCCCGCATACCACAAAAAAAAAAAAAAAAAAAAAAAAAAAAATAACCATCTCAAGCTTTGTCACAAATACATTTTTAAAAACCCAGATTAGTTAGGGCTGGCTTTACTAAAACAGCAGATCTGATTTTAATGACTTTTTTCCCTTTAAATATCAGTTTCCAATCCAGAATTGAATATCTGGAATATCAGGTGCAACTCTACATTCAATTTCTCTTTTACTTTTAAGGATGCTTTTCGTTCTGTTTTCCAGTTACAGCCTATTTTTGTAAGATTACGCCATTAGTGTGCAGGTTAAACTTTACTGAATGTTGTAACCTGTTTAAAATATTCATGCAAAAGGATTAATATGAATTCTTCATGTGACAAGCTGCTTGTTTAAAAAGATCCATTTATTCTAAAATTCTTTTTATTTATGCTTTTTAAGGAACCTATTTCCAAGTTATAAAAGTAACACATGCTCATTACAACAAATTAAAAATATATGAAGTTGTATAAAGAACTGATAAATTACTGCCTCACCCCCATCTAACTCTATTAAATGTTGATATGAATCATCCATTTACACCAATATTTATCTGTACTCATATGAACGTGTACATATATATGAATATACACATTATATGTGAATATATATATATGAATAGTTATATACATCTATATTCTTTCCTTTTAAAAATGGAAATGGATTATACTATATATTTACTCTGGATGTAACTTTTGTCACTTACCAATAATTCAAGGATATATCCCTATATTAAAACGTATACTCTCATGTGTCGTGCAATCCAACTATTTCCACTATTCTAACTTGTGTTTAACATTTCTTCATACAGTGCTGTGGGTTGTCATTTGGTCGTCACTCTGACAATGCGTAATTTTCAACCTCATCTGCTCTCTACACTTCAAATAACTGTTTAAGCCAGTCCTTATAGACACCAACAAAGCAAGAACAGTAAAATTAGCTATCACTTGCATTTGAACCAAATCATCCAGAATATGTGTACATATTTTTGCAGGAGGTTTAAAAATAGAAATTTCAAATCTATAAACCTATGAGAAACACTGGTCTATATCATCCAGTGGAATAATTTCACTAAATGGTCAGTAAGGCATCACCCTCATATGGACTTTGTATTTTATTAGGATAAAGGGTTAATGTGCTTCTGAAGGATTCAAGTTACTGTCTTGGCCTGCACATTTTGGCTTGGCTTTTCCCCCTGGGTTTCCTTCCTTTCTAGCTCATCATTTTACTGACAACATATTCTTTCATGGTGTTGTTGTGGCTATAGAATTGTTTCAGGTGCTGTAATTTATTCAACCAAATGTGGCAAATACAACAGTCTCAACAAAGACAAAAGACTCACTAAGAATGACTGAAAAATGGTCCCAGGAAACAATGGTACCTCCACATTCCTGACTTCCAAGGTTGTACACAGCAGTTGGGATAATTCTCAGTACCATATGCTAAATCATCTTATAGTTTCAAACGCCTGTACCAAAAATTATTTACCACTCCTGAAATAATTAATCAGATCCCACCAGGCATGGCTGATACGCTTGTAGCTAGAATACAACTATAGAAAGGAAATAACATTTTAATTTACAGGGCCATGATGACGGCTGTTTCATACTATTTTAAGACCTATGAATTGGCCTATTCAGTTGTTTCTTGTCATTGTACTGAGCACTTTATTACCATCTGAGATGAGAAATAGGAGCCCAAGGTGTAGGTGAAATTGGTCACAGGAGTCATTAAAATGTGGAATAAGTCCTAGAGATTTGCTGTGCAACATGGTTCCCATAGTTAACAATACAGTATGGGGCACTAAAATATGTTAAACACAGACCTCCTGTTACGTGTTTTTAACATATGCACACACACATACACACACACACACACACAAAACACAAAAGAACAAAAGGAAATTTTTGGAAGTGATGGATGTCTTTAGTACCTTGATTGTGGTGATGGTGACACAGGTGTATACATATGTCTAAACTGATCAAAATGTATGCATTAAATATGTGCACTTTTCTGTATAAATTATACCTCCATGAAGCTAAAAAATTGGAAGACTCAGGATAGCATTTGTCAAAATACTTCCACGTAGGAAGTAAACAAGTACTAGCCTGATTCAACTTTCTTTTTAGCTGTTTTGATAATATGATATTCATTTCGAGGTGTCTTGAAAACAACAAAATAGATCTGGAGAATTATATAATGTATCTTGCCTTACTCTGCCTCTGGCCTGAGGTTATGGTTCTCTACTAGCTCCAGACCTTTGGGAGAAAGTGTAGAGAAGTGTATCAAAAAGAAAGCTTGGACTTTCTTCAAAAAATAGTCAATTTTCATTGAGGGCTTCGTATGTGCCAGACCCAGTGCTAAGCTGGGTTTTGTTATTCTTCTCATTTTATAGGTGAAGAAACTGGAGCACAGAGAGACTAAGTAATGCATCCAGGCTGTCTCAGCTAATTGATGCTGCAGTTAGGATTGTGCCCAGACAATCTTCATTTAACCTCTATCCAACTCTGTTTCTTCTCTGCTCAAAAAGTATTTCAGCTCCAAACCTGAAACTTTAAAGTAAAGGAAATCTTGAATGGAAGGACTAGGTTTAAGTCACTTACAAATGATCTTCCTTCTCCTGTTCTTTGTCTCTTTCTCAAATACTCCAAGCGTTGATTAAAGTTGTCTTTCACTCTGAACACTGCAGAACTGCTAAGATAGAATTGTTAAAAGAACTAAATTCCAATTAACTTTGCCACTGATTACTGTGTGACACTGGAGGGCTGTTCTTTCTTTCAGGTTAATTAGGACTTTACAGTTTATCTCAAAGATTAAAAATAACACTGAAGGAAGTAGCAAACTGGGATCCCTCTCACGATTCATTCTTTACCCTCTTGTACTTCAAATGAGGATAAGTAATGGCCATGTTAAGGTTGGGGTAAAGATGGTAGATGAAGTTCCTGTAAACTGGTCACTACATTTTCAATAGCCTTAGAACATACTGATTTTCCAATAAAATCGACAGGTTAAGGATTCATTCAGCAGTCTTTCTAGGTCTCTTACTAGCAAGTGATTGCTAAAAAGCATATTGTAACCACCCAAAGTTGAATATATTATCATTTTCACTTAAGCATTTCATTTTCTTAAAGGAGCTTTATAACTCTACAAAGCATTTACATTCCTGTGTCACCATTTGAATTTTCTAGGGTCATCAGTGAACCCAATGAAAAGAAATTAACCCATGAATGTAATTGACCCTCAAATTATATCACCATGCAAATAATCTCTGCATCTGATAGGTATGGCTTTTGAGCAGGCAGGCCAACTCTTTCAAACAAAAGAAAAATTGCATAATTTGAAGACAGATTCCAGACTAGCTATTTCCCCCTCCTATGGCATCACCCTTATGGATAGTGTACAAATTTATAATGTAACACAATCAAGAGTGCTTTGTTTTCCTACTTTGGTGTATAACTGCTTAGGTTCTCTTTTGAATCTCTGCGGCTGTTTAAAAAGCATTTATCTGAAAAATTGGACATAAGACTTAAAGTCTCTTACCATCCTATACCAACTTACACATCCAGTCTTATCACCCACCCTTCCTCTGAGTGAACCCTTAGCTATTTTTGTTTTGTCCCTACACGTCCTGGATTTTTTCTTGCCTCTGGTTTGCTTTAGCTGCAACTGCTGCCTGAATGGCCTGTCTATTCCTCTCTTACTCTTCACATTTCTTTATATTTAAAGACCAACATAATCTACCACCGTCCAAAAAACATGCTACAATAGTCTAGTTCACAATGGTCTTATCCCGTTTTTACTACATAGCATATGACATCAAGTTAATGTCTATTCCAATTAATTATAAGACAACTTGTGCCATATCTTATATTGTTGCCTTGGATTTTTAGTGTTTCTTCCGATATGTATTTTTGGTGCTCCCACCCTCACTAGAGGATGCAAACATCAGCCTTTGCTGCCTTCTATGGTGTCAGGTATACCATTTCCTCCACAGCATTGAAAAATTAAACTCATTAACAAAGAATTGCGTGTGTTGAAAGAAGATACATCTTTCCTATTAAATATTTGTTCTTTTATTATGGTAAAAGCATATAACATGAGATCTACCCTCTTAACAATCTTTTTATATATAGAGCACAGTATTGTTAACTATAAGCACAATGTTGTATACTGTTTTCCATAGTGGCTATTTGCATTTATTTTAACTTCTTTATTAATTTTTATTGGAGTATAGTTGCTTTACAACATTGTGTTAGTTTCTACTGTACAGCAAAGTGAATCAGCTATATGTATACATATATCCCCTCCTTTTTGGATTTCCTTCCCATTTAGGTCACCACAGAGCTTTGAGTAGAGTTCCCTGTGCTGTACAGCAGGTAATGTTTAGTGATGTGGAGCAACTTTTCACTTTGTATGTCTTCTTTGGAGAAATGTCTATTCAGTTCTTTTGCCCATTTAAAAAATCAGGTTATTTGATATTTTTGATATAGAGTTGTAGGAATTCCCTATGTATTTTGGATATTAACCCTTTATCAGACATATGGTTTCCAACTGTGTTTTACCATTCTGTAGATTACCTTTTCATTCTGTTGATTGTCTCCTTTGCTGTGCAGAAGCTTTTTAGTTTGATGTAGTCATGCATGTCTATTTTTGTCTGCTTGTTTAAGATTATCAAATGATGTTATAAAACTTAAGCAATTTATTTATCATTTGCTTTTCTAAAAAACATAAACATGCGAATAAAAGAAACACATCCAAGACTCACTAGCCCTTGCAGGATAGGAAAAATCCCTGAACAGAGAACCTGCAAATGTTTTTTCTTGTACCTAGTATCTGAGCTTCCTCACTCATTCTAGGGTCCCATATTTTGTCACCTCTTACAAGGGAAAGGAAAATGAAGCTAGAAGATTCTTATACAAGAGGGTCACAATATTTATATATTTAATCTAGGCAACTTTTATTTTCTGTATTCGTAATTCCAAAGCATGAGTGTTTCTTTACTTATATATGTATAAATGAGAATAAGCACCTTTGGCCAAAAAAAATATTTCTGTTTCTCCAGGGTAAAAGACAAACAACAAACCAATTCTAATCATTAATTAATCTGTATTTTATTGCTAAGTACCCTCCATTCCTTGGAGCTTTTCTCTTCTATCATGTTTCCTTTATAACATTCATAAGATTTTGTAATTATTCATGTTGCTGTTGTTTTTATTATTATTATTATTATTATTAGATTCGGTCTACTCCTCAAGAGACAGCTTTATAAAGGCAGGGACTGTGTTTTGTTTTGCTTACTAATTTATCTTCAGAATATAATACTGTGCTTAACATATAGAAGGAAGGAAGGAGGAATTGAAGGAAGAAAGTATGGAAGGAACGAAGAATGTTAGGAAGGAGACATTAAACAGGATGTAATTTAGACAGGGACTGAATTAACAACAGAAAAATAATCAGATACTTTTACTATTCAATATCCAATTTTTTTTTTTTTTTTTTT
>NC_041234.1:15984688-16008864 GCF_002837175.3 Physeter macrocephalus | reverse complement strand
TGCGGAGCACAGGCTCCGGACGCGCAGGCCCAGCGGCCATGGCTCACGGGCCCAGCCGCTCCGCGGCATGTGGGATCCTCCCAGACCGGGGCACGAACCCGCGTCCCCTGCATCGGCAGGCGGACTCTCAACCACTGCGCCACCAGGGAAGCCCAATATCCAATTTTAGAATCCTTCTTTAAGTAACACATTCTTATACTAAATCAACTTTACACATAACATAGTTGTCTTTGACGATATCTGCTGAATCACCAGATAGTTGAATTTCTATAAATGTATCTGTTTTCTTTCTTTTGGGTCTTCCCTTTCAATCTGGAATAAAGACTGAACTGCCCACCAAAGATTTGATGCTATTTTACCAAATCAGAGAGAATGAATATCATAATAATGAAACTATTATCAAAATAATAATAATACAATCAGATTGGTAAAACCAAATAAACATCATTGGCATAAAGCTGAGAAGTATAAAAGAAAAACAATGAAATAAAACCAAATTATTTAAAATTCTTTAAGGGACATGAAGTGAGCTCTTATGTGGAATATGAGTAATTTACTTGGTGCCTTTCAGAAATCAGGAGTGTGTGGTTTAGTTGTGAATTCCATAACTTTAGAGAGATGTGGAAAACAAAGAACAGGTTACCTAAGCCAATCTCAGAGATTAAAGGACAGAACCAATAGGACCTTGTTTAACTTGGAAGAAAAATAAGACTTGAGGTCATTGTGGCATCACATACGTAGTAATAAGCAACTATTTCCATGGTCTCTCTTCCTCTATGACCTTTTGGACTTCCAGTTCCCTTAAATTAATACATTTTCCAAGCTTACATTTATGACACAGCAATGTAGTGAAATGAAAAAAGAATGCTTGGGCCTTAAAAATACACACATGCGCGCGCACACACGCACACACACACGCACGCGCACAGATACACAAAGATACACACATCCATAGAGAACTTGCCTGGGCTTTTACTTTGCTTTCTCTTTCTTATTCCACTTGTAATTATCCCTCCATTTCTTCTTTCTAGTAATAAAAATTGTCATTTTTATAAGCAAATTCCACATTCTTCTCCATTTGATTCCCCCTCTGCCCCTTGCTCAAGTTCTGCTTCACAAAAACTGAGAAAATGGCAAGGTAATAAACAATCACAAATTATTTTTCTATTATTGTGCAAGATAAATACAATAAAATATAAAGATCTTTTCAGAGGAAATGTAAATTTCTTATTTGATTTAGCAGGTCACTAAACACTCTTTGGCCAAAGAGAAAATACTCTTACATAGGCCACATAGGAAGAGAATTAAGAGCTAATGGAACTCACTCAATCATTATGCCCAATGTTCTTTTTGCTAAGATGGTGACACTGAAGCCCAGAGACCAGGAAAGACTTCCTTGAGAGCTATAAACAGACAGGCCTGAAACCCAGTGTGGCAACCTCCTCAGTTCCCGAGAATCACTATACTGGTGATTTTTGCATTCTTCAGAAAAACTGTGGGTCTCTCAGAGTTTGGCAAAAAAATCCTATACAATTTGAAGCTCTTGTTTTGCCTCAGAAATGAAATCTGATGCTCCAAAACTGATTGGGGAGATTTTCTAATAGCTTGTTTCAAGGCAGACTGTCTTATAGCACTTACTTTTTAAATACAGTTTTTCAGTATGTTAAACTGAATGTCATCATTGTTGGGAAAATATCTTTAATTTTTGCAGAGCAGCCATAATTACAGACCTGGGATAATATCTTAAATTTAAATATGAAGTTACTTTGCTTCATTTTTCCTGAATGTGGAACCCTAGTCTTTTTAGAGTTGGAAAGAATTTCAGTGATCATCTAATCTGATATAAATTAAGTGATTTTCTCCAGTGAGCAGCTTGTTAACATTAGCTCTGAGACTGAAGCACAGGCACTTGGGCTCCCAGGCCAGTATTTCTTCTACTCTGCAATGCTGTCTTTAGTGTGGTTTTACAATAGTGGTGTTTTTACCATACTTAGTTTTCTTCCACAGTTCCTCAATTTTTTGCACAGAGCAACTGGATTTTAGAAGCAGAAACAGGAAATCTCTCCTCGTGTCTTTGGCAGCTCGTTTTCTTTGTTCCTTGGTCTGTCTCTTCTTTGTCACTGTTGCTGTCTCTTTCTCTCTCTCTTAATGGCATTGCAGGGAGAGTAGGCTATTAGAGCATACATGCCATACATCACCCCGGTGCATTCCCTTTACACAGAGAAAGGAATGGGCAAAGTGAAAAATGTTCCTCACCAAATGTCCAGCCTTCCATAGTCCATTTCCATAGTATCAGCAATGTCCTATATGGGGCCTCAGGGATATGTAAGGAAACCAGTGAGTAGTCAGCTAATTCTAGCTTTAGCAAACACTTTTCATGAATTCTTTAAGGAGAAATCACTTCCCCAAAGTGAAAAAAAATGTACACAGGTAACTAGATCTTTTAAGTAGAAAAAGGACCTATTTCCTTGTGCCTCTGGCTCATTTTCTGTGCCCTTCAGTAGTGGTCTCTCTGTCTCTCTCCCCCTCTTCTCATGTTCTCTCTCTCTCTCTCTCTCTCTCTCTCTCTCTCTCTCTCTCTCTCTCTCTCTCTCTCTCTCTCTCTCTCACACACACACACACACACACACACACACACTACTTTATTATAGATATGTGTGAATAATGATAGCTTGTTATGCATGGGCTTTTAAGTGATGCAGAAAGTCTTTTATTCCCTTTGTGCATTTAATTTCTCCCTTTGACTTGGATATACAGCCTTTAAAAAAAAAAAAGAAAGAAAGAAACAGTTAAGAGGGGATAAGGTATAGCTCCTGATTTCAGAGAGTTTACAGAACTGGGAAGAGGGGCTTGGACAAAGATATAAACAACTGTTTTAGCCAGGATAAAATGCAAGTTATGAAGCAAGCATACACATATCTAGATGCCAACAAGGGAGAAATTCAGGAGCTTTTCATCAAAGAGATGCCATTATAACCAAGGCTTAAAAGGTGAGAAGGATTTAAAGAGGTTTAGAACATAGGGTACCTCTAGCAGAAGGAACAAAGTCAAGGTCATGTTCAGGACTGAAGAGTGATTTGTGGGGCTTGATAGAGGGCAAGAACAACAATACCTTTGTAATGGGACAACAGACTGGGCCATGGTCTTGAGAGATTTGCCTGCCATGCTAAGAAGTGGTGAAAGGAGCCAAAGGAGGAAGAGATGCACCTTTTCTTATATACTTCTTTCTCTTACATACCTTCTGAGGGAGAAATTTGTTCAGTTTTGGTCTAGTAAACTATAGGAGGACCAAATGATAAAATTTACCAGCAGCCATGTTTCAGCACACTTTATGGAATAGGTTCCTCATAGTTATTTTCCTTAGTATTTTGAGCATAACGAAGACATGAGCTGAAACCCTCCAAGCCAAAATTGACTTGCCATCTGTCAAAGCTGCCTACATGGCAATTCTGCATTTGATAGCTGGTTAGAGTCATCGACCACTTTGTTTCATTATAAGTTACATGAGTCCATTATTCTATTATGCCTGCTCTCAGTTCGAATATCCATTTCTCCTGTTTTTTTTTTCAATCGGTTAAATTCCTAAAATATCTTATGAAGTTAACTCTGGCAGTGGTGTAGAAATGGGTAAGAGAGAAGGGGGGAAGCAAAACTAGGAAGCAAAACTCTAAATTTATGACTCTTCCTTATTGCCGAAGTCTTCCCAAAGTCTTTCATCCAGAAAGAGGCATTTTAACTGGCCTTTGGGGGTTTGTTTTTATTTTGGAGCAATAATGTGTTGGTGGAGACATGCTTCAGTGCATAATTAAAGAACCCATTTCAATTATAGTTTATCCACTACTGCTCAAGGTACTGTGGATATTTGGGTCTACTGCTGGCATCCATTCCCAATTAATGTCTGCCGTAGATTTATTTCAATATGCTATGTTATAAAACTTGATGGTTGTTGATCCCACCTTCCCACTTAATTTCAAGCAGGTTTCTCAATGACCTGATTAAGCCAATGAAAAGCTAAATGAAAACATCTCTAGATAGTAGTATAATGCTGTAGATTTTTTTATGGTAGTCAAGTCATACTGATGCCCCATTTTTATATATAATCCCACAATGGACATTCTTCTTTTGATTCTTTTCCTTGATTCTGAATATCTAAATGAGAAGACCAGTTTAAAAGAAAAGATTGTTTACCTGGGGGAATTTACCTGCTCAAATTCCACACTTAGATGGCTACCTAACTATGAAAGCTTATTTTGCTAGTACCCCATTCTGTGTTTCATACTTTTGTGCTTCACTTATAGAAAAGAAAATGTTGCTGCCTGAGACTAAAAGTCTCAGGAACATTCTTTTTTTCTTACTACTTTTCCCAAACCATTTCAAAAAGTATATTTAGGTTATTTCATGACTACCATTGCAGTGGGCAGGCAGCCACATTGGATTTTGTCCTGTGAGTACAAAGACCCAGAGTTTAAAGAGCAAGGGGTGCTTGTACCTTCTACCTATGGTTCCCTTGTGGCAAAGGGAGATCTGACTGGCTTGGGAAGAAGACCACAGTCTGGTACTGCAAATGCCAGATATCAATAAAATTCTTATACTTGCCTTTCTTAACTTTTCCAGGGCTGTCCAAGTCATGAGACCCATAGTTTCTATACTTTGATCATCTTTGTTCATAAGCATGTGAAAATATTTTAAATAGATTTTAATTATCCTAGTTCACTTGCAAACTAGAACTTATATATCACTAGATTCTATATATCATTATTGAGCAGTTTGAAAGGAGTCAATCTTCTATATTTTCATTCATGTCAACCTTTCTTGTATGTCTACTCTATTCCAAGGAAAAATTAGTTATTCTAAATTCAGCACTCCATATATTTGACATCATAATAATAGGCCTTATCTTTTGGTTTTCTAAATTATTTATTTTTTTAAAATGCCTATGAAATAAAATAGTATCATTATACCTATATTTTAATCATATAGCAAGCAGTCTATTTTTTATTTTTTCCTTATATTAAATATATACTTGAAATAGAAATTATATCTAAGTTCCCAAGAGGTATTTTTGCTATAAGAATGCACATCCATAAATTATGGAGTTGTTTCTTCATCATACTATCAAGTTTGTGTCTCTTAATGATGATAGAGTTGGATAATAAGCATAGCATGAAATTTAAACTACCGCTTTAGGATATTTCTTTATGTGTGCATGTGTCTAACCTACACTTTCTTTTAAAAATATTTATCCATTTGAAAAGAAGTATCAGTCATAGTGTGATCAAGAAGGCAGCCCAAGGCAATGTAGACAAAAGCTGTACGCATGATTCATATTATTCACATGAAGACATGTCAGAGCACACTATAGGCATGTTCTGTTACACTGTTTTACAGGCATATCCAGAAAATCAGAGCGTTTTTATTTGAGTTAATTTAGAGAACTTACCGAATTTATACTTCCCCTAATGGACACAAAAAGTTTTTTTTTAATTTTTTTCATTACTTTTTATTGAAGTATAGTTGATTTACAATATTATTAGTTTCAGGTGTACAACATAGCGATTCATTATTTTTATAGATTATACTCCATTTAAAGTTATTACAAACAATGGCTGTATTTCCCTGTGCTGTGCAATGTATCCTGTTGCTTATCTATTTTATACATAGTAGTTTATATCCCTTAATCCCATACCCCTATCTTGCCCCTCCCTCCTTCCTTCTTTCCACTGGTAACCACTAGTTTTTTCTCTGCATCTGTGAGTCTGATTCTGTTTTGTTATATACACTCATTTTATTGTTTAGATTCCACATATAAGTGATAACATAGAGTATTTGTCTTTCTCTGTACGACTTATTTCACTAAGCATTAATACTCTGTGTCCATCCGCCATTGTTGCAAATGGCAGTTTTATTATTTTCTATGGCTGAGTAATATTCCGTTTTATATATATATATATATATATATATATATATATATACACATATATATATACACATATATATATAACTCACATCTTCTTTATCCATTCATCTGTTGATGGGCATTTCAGTTACTTCCATATCTTGGCGATTGTAAATAATGCTGCTGTGAACAGTGGGGTGCATGTATCTTTTGAATTAGTGTTTTCGTTTTCTTTGGACATATACTCAGGAGTGGAATTGCTGGATCATATGGTAGTTCTATTTTTCTGAG
Organism: Physeter macrocephalus; assembly: GCF_002837175.3. Classification (NCBI taxonomy): domain Eukaryota; kingdom Metazoa; phylum Chordata; class Mammalia; order Artiodactyla; family Physeteridae; genus Physeter; species Physeter macrocephalus. The sequence continues at coordinate 16,002,677 of NC_041234.1, read as the reverse complement.
GAGCCCCCATACTGTTTTCCATAGTGGTAAACCAATTTACGTTCCCAGCAACAGTGCACAAGGGTTCCCTTATCTCCACATCCTCACCAACATTTGTTACTTGTGGTCTTTTTGATGATAGCCATTTTGACAGGTGTGAGGTGGTATCTCATTATGGTTTTGATTTGCATTTCTCTGATGATTAGCAATGTTGAACATCTTTTCATGTGCCTCTTAGCCATCTGCGTGTCTTCTTTGGAAAAATGTCTATTCCGGTCTTCTGCCCATTTTTTAATTGGGTTTTTTTTTTTTGATGTTGAGCTGTATGAGCTGTTTATATATTTTGGATATTAACCCCTTATTGGTCCTATCCTTTGCAAATATTTTTTGCCATTCCATAAGTTGTCTTTTCATTTTGTTAATGGTTTCCTTTGCTGTGCAAGAAGCTTTTAAATTTAACTAGGCCCCACTTATTTACTTTTGCTTTTATTTCTTTTGCCTTAGGAGACAGATCCAAAAAAATACTGCTACGATTGGTGTCAAAGAGTGTTCTGCCTATGTTTTCTTTTAGGAGTTTTATGGTTTCTGGTCTTACATTTAGGTGTTTAATCCATTTTGAGTTTATTTTGTATGTGGTGGTAAGAAAATGTTTCAATCTCGTTCTTTTACATTTAGCTGTCCAGTTTTCCCAACACCACTTGTTGGAGAGACTGTCTTTTCTCCATTGTATGTTCTTGCCTGCTTTGTCATAGATTAATTGACCATAAGTGCATGGATTTATTTCTTGGCATTCTATTCTGTTCCATTCATCTATGTGTCTGTTTTGGACACAAAGGTTTTTTGGTTTTTTAAAAAATTTATTTATTTATTGTTTATTTTGGCTGTGTTGGGTCTTCGTTGCTGTGCGCGGGCTTTCTCTAATTGTGGCAAGTGGGGGCTGCTCTTCATTGCAGTGCGCAGTGGTGGCCTCTCTTGCTGCAGAGCACGGGCTCTAGGTGCGTGGGCTTCAGTAGCTCCAGCATGTGGGCTCAGTAGTTGTGGCTCACGGGCTCTAGAGCACAGGCTCAGTAGTTGTGGCACACGGACTTAATTGCTCCGCGGCACGTGGGATCTTCCAGGACCAGGGATCGAACCTGTGCTCCCTGCACTGGCAGGCGGATTCTCAACCACTGTGCCACCAGGGAAGCTCTGGACACAAAGGTTTTAAAAGATAGGTAGATTGAAAAAGCCTAGGTGGTAAAGCAGTTTTAAGAGGCTTTAAAACATCTAATTTATCTTTAAAATTTTTGTGATATCGATTCTAACAGATGCTCTTTTAAGAAGTTATTCCTCATAGAATATAAGTTTTGCACTATAGTCAATAATTTCTGTTCTTACTATATAGCACATTCACATATGAGTAGTACAGCTGCACACTTAGTAGGCTTATTGTACATTTTAATATAGCAGCCAATTCAAAGCTCTCATTTATTAACATTATTAAAATGATTTCAATTTAACCATAGGTAACTTTGGTTTAAATAAATGGCATACATGGTGGTTACATTTTATTTTCAATTATGTAGTAATTCTGGAACGTAGGCACTGTGTTTGTACAATTTGTGTTTTCTTATTATAATAGATTTCATCCCACTTGGCATAGAGAGAAAATAGTATTTTCTATAGACTGAAGTAACTCCCTAGAAGCCTATTTTGGATTCATAGAATATTTGGTTTAGGCAGAAAGAAAATACACATATCATGTCGTTTGAAAATGACTAGTCACATTTGGTATTATTCTAAAGGTAAATATAATCAAGATTATAAAGACATTTCTGGACCCACTTATTTTATTAAAATGTATAATCTCCTGTGATGTGTTTCTTCTGGTTCATACAATTATATAATTATTTTAATTAAAAATAGAAATGTTTTTCTTTTATTAAGAAACTAGCAGAATCTGATTTGGGTAAATACACTTAACTAGGAAAGTAATTAACTATTTAAGGGAAGTAATTTATAGAGAAACATGGTATATTTTCAGTTTTCATCAAGGTGCTCATTACAACTCAAAGTGAGAGAATTCCTTTTTGTTAGTGATAGGATATATTGTAAAGAATTCCTCAGTAAGAATACAAACATCACTAAAAAAAAGATTTTCTGCCTAAAAACCTGAGTGCTGCCCAAGTGCAGAACCTCACCCAGTTAATTCTCAGTGATCACTAAAGCCCAACTCCTTCCATTTTCCAGTTCATTCAAGCAACATTTTTGAGTACTTGGGCCGAAAGATGTAAAGAACTGTAAAAACTCTCAATGGTATCTGATGTGAACTGTCAATCACTTTGACCCATCATTTTCACTTCTAGATCTTGTATAGATTCCCACTGCTAGGGTGGATTGTGTATTTTTAAAGTACGTGTTTGTAGAGGAGGATCACTTAGAGAAAATGGAGAATCTGAAAAGATGACAGATTCATTTATCACTTCAGGGCTTTTATTTTTAACCTGGGATTCAGAAAACCTTTTCTTGTCAAGCTTGTCAAACCATTACATACCTACTAGCATTTATCTCTACTTATCTCATTCATCTCCTTATGCCCATTTCCTTGAAGTCATGGTTGTGCATGAACACCGATTTATCTCTTCCTTTGCCAAAAATACAAAGAAAACTTCACTTCTGAAATATTTATAAACTTACTTCCAATAATGATAAGAATTTTTTAAATGTGTGTGACAAATGAAGGAGTCAGTTGAACGTAGTATTCCTCTTTGTGAGAACTCGAAGTGGATGCCTGCTGTTTGTCCCAGTTAGACCTAGCTTTGAGATGCTCTCAATGCCAGTCATCTGCTCTCCTCACCCCAACTTGAGCATTCCTCCTTGTACAGTTAACCTATTTTCCCAACTCTGTGGTCTAAACAATGTCAGTGCCTTTCATTCCCTTCCTTGTTTTTTTTGTCCCCAAGTGTTTCATAGATTACCTTTTCCTTATTTTTTTTCAGTTTCTTTTTTTTTTAACGTCTTTATTGGAGTATAATTGCTTTACATTGATGTGTTAGTTTCTGCTTTATAACGAAGTGAATCAGCTATACATATAGATATATCCCCATATCCCCTCCCTCTTGCATCTCTCTCCCACCCTCCCTATTCCACCCCCCTAGGTGGTCACAAAGCACCGAGCTGATCTCCCTGTGCTATGCGGCTGCTTCCCACTAGCTATCTATTTTACATTTGATAGTGTATATATGTCCATGCCACTCTCTCACTTTGTCCCAGCTTACCCTTCCCCCTCCCCGTGTCCTCAAGTCCATCCTCTACGTCTGCATCTGTGAGTCATGTACAACAATGTTCATTGCAGCTCTACTTACAATAGCCAGGACATGGAAGCAACTAAGTGTCCATCGACAGATGAATGGATAAAGAATATGTGACACATATATACAGTGGAATATTACTCGGCCATAAAAAGAAACGAAATTGAGTTATTGGTCGTGAGGTGGATGGACCTAGAGTCTGTGATATAGAGTGAAGTAAGTCAGAAAGAGAAAAACAAATACCGTATGCTAACACATATATAGAGAATCTAAAAAAAAAAATGGTTCTGAAGAACCTAGGGGCAGATTACCTTTTCTTTACTCCATTAGTCTGTTCTTCCAAAACTTCATGAATACAGCTCAGGTGGTTTTTCTAAATGTCTACTTTTCACCACACACACAAAAAAATTCTTACAACGCTACTTGAGGCCCCATCAGCCTTTGTCCATGTGGTTTCACTTCACTCATAGACTACTTTTGTATATATGAAAGTTTGAAATCTTTAGGGTAAATCTCAGTGGTCATTCATTTTTGTTCTCCTTCAACCAATACTTGTTGACCAGCTCTGTGCCAGGTTTTGTTGTAGGTACCAGGTACACAGCCTCAAGCAAAATAATGTCCCTTTCTTGTGGAATTTACATTTTAGCAGGGCAGGCAAACAGTAACCAAAGAAATTCACAATAAAATATCAGATAAGAAGTGCTATGAAAAAATAATCAAGGTAGAAAGGGAAATGAAGTGGTATTTTAGACAGGGTAGTTAGGGAAGAAGACTGAAAGTGTGATATCTGAGCAGAGCTATAGTGAAGTAAAGGAAGGAAACATGCTACTGTCTGGAGGAAAGAAGCCAGGATGAGGGACCAGTTAAGTGCCAAGGCCCTGAGATGGGAATATGCTGTTCCAGGAATAGCAAGGAGACTGGTTGGTATAATATGATAAATGAGAATGAACCTTATGATAAGAAATTGTATCTGTCATAAGAAAAAAAAACAAGCATACATGAGAGCAGACAGCTCAGCATATAAAGGCATGGTTCAAATCCTTGCTCAAGTATTTAGTATGCTGTGTAATCTTGGGCAAGATAGTAAATTTTTCCAAGCCTCATCTTCCTCTTTTGGAAAATGAGCATGACACCTGCCTCATAGATTTGTTGTGAGGAATAAATAAGCTAATACATGTAAGATATCTGGCATTATATCATAATCTTAATAAGTTATAATTATATTGATTTATTCATTATTGTTTTTGTTGTTATTTACATGCATAGACATTTTCATGAGATAAATAATAAATATTAGTAGCAGAAACTGAAGATGTTATGAATTTTCAGGATTTGGGACCTCTCGGTTCAATGTATTTGTTTTAATACAATCAACAAATGTGTGAGGATACCAGTAATTAAATTTCAATGCGTTCTTCCATTTCACTAGTTTTTAAAAACTGATGAATTAACAGGATGTAAATGAGTAAGTTACCACAGACACGTAAAAGTATATGTAAAACTAGCCATCACACTTCCAATTTGTTATTTTCATATTCCATAGAAGTGCATAATCTATAAACTTCTATGGTAAAGGTCTGCAGAACTGCCTAATGTAGGGTGTTGATAACTACCTCACATTTGACCTCCAAATATAGGGGATTAAAGTGTCAATTGATGAATAATCAATATTCACAACAACATGAAAAGAATAAGGAACAGAGTAGCCCACAAAATACCACAAAACTAAAGCACATTCCAAATTAAATATATTTATTTTTTATTCCAGATAATGTTTGCTAGACTATTTCCAATATCTGTCAAGATTTTAAGAATATCTTAATACTTTCATACCTGTATATTTTAAATTTAATAACGTGCCATTTCTAAGCCTAAATCTTCTCATCTCTAATAATAAGTTATAAATTTATCTTGCAAGGTGTTTGTTAGGATGAGAAAGAGAATTTATTTCCCTCAGGTGAAAATCTATCATCTATCTATCTGTAATGTATGTATGTATCTATCTGTCTATCCAGTCTATCATCTATCTATCCATGCTGATGAGGATTACCATCCGTCTATGAGGATTACCATTCAACAAATCATAATAGATGTTAGTAGTAGAACAACTAACAATTAAAAGGAAATAATATTTAGGAAGAAAAATTTTCTGAAGCATAAGGTCAATTATTTCTCTCATTTTTTTTTTGGCATATGAAGCCTAAACAGTCTCCATTCCAATAAAGTGATAATAAAGTTTGTGATTACTGAAAGGTTTATATTTGTTATTTTCTGTGGTTTTATAAATATATGAACTCTGTCTTTTTTTTTTTTTTTTTTTTTTGCGGTACGCGGGCCTCTCACTGTTGTGGCCTCTCCCGTTGCGGAGCACAGGCTCCGGACGCGCAGGCTCAGCGGCCATGGCTCACGGGCCCAGCCGCTCCGCGGCATGTGGGATCCTCCCGGACCGGGGCACGAACCCGTGTCCCCTGCATCGGCAGGCGGGCTCTCAACCACTGCGCCACCAGGGAAGCCCTGAACTCTGTCTTTAAGCATTTCAATGTGCCAGCCATTGACTAAGCAAGGACTATGCACAATATCTTGTGGCTCATTTTTCTCAGTACATAAAAAACAAAGATTGGAGTTATTATGAAAATTGTAATAGGTGGGCATTAGGGAATTATGGGAAATAATTTGTAAATTTAATATGAAACCAAAACATCTGTTCAAGTCAATTTCCCACAGGTAATGTGGCAGAGAGTATGAGCTACAGACTGAGGAAAGGAAAAAGTTCTTCTCCCACAGGGAAAGATACTGAATGTAATAAACATAACTTTTCTTCCTCATTAAACGTTACTTAAAAGGAAAACTTCTGCATTTAATCTACTTTCCTTTCCTCTCTTATCAACACTCCCTTCCCTTTCACCTCTTGTATTGAACCTCAACCACTGGGATTTTCTTGTGGCTTCTTGTACTAGTATAACTAAAATAGGAATATCATAAATGTGAAACTCTTCAAAGAATTTAGCAGCTGTTTTCCATTGTTGTTTTCCTTTATTTGCTTTTTGGAAATGTAGATTTAAAATTTAAAAGCCAAAAAGGCAGAATGCAGTTGTATTCTGCCATTTTTTCATTCAGATTGATATATTGGATGTAATATTATTGAACTTTTAATGTAAAAAAGAACAAAACATAATGAAACAAAACCCTCATAAAGAGACTTTTCAGTATTTAACTTTCTTTGTAAGGAGAAGGGTAATAAATGTGAGAACGTTAATGGAATCTGTGCTCTTCTAGTGATGTCAAGGGTTAAATTGAGAGGGAAACGATCACTTCCTACCCATTCAGTTATATTAGTCCTAAGTGGCCAACTAACATCATATGTGATGCTTGGCTTCCAGGGCCATAAACGTAGGCAAACATTCTTGTAGGTATGCTGCCATTTATCAGGAAAAGATTCTATTCATTTAATTTCCATTTAGGTAAATTATTCCATTGTTAGCGAGGAAAAGTGGCTCACAGACCAACAGGTCTTCTATTATACACTCTAGAGCGTACATCTTTCACTGCAGGTAGGCTCCATTTATTTTGCTTGCCTCTTTTGCAGCACAGAGACATGTTGAGATTAACAGATTGGTGAGGAGCTGTGAATGAATTAACGAATAAATGATAGGAATTCGTTCACATTCAGTTCATCCAAGTGTTTGGTCAATTGCCAATAATTTTATCACTCCTGTATTATTAAGCGGAGGTTATAGTTTAGAAATTATTTTTTGTAAAGTATTTAAAACCTTCATAGCCATCACTTTGATAAGGACAAAAAATCATATTATTTTATCTCTACTCTTGTTTTTTTCCTTTTAAATTTATATTGAACACTTATGTCAAAGAGCTTACAGGACAGTAATTTGAATTTTTGAAGCAAAGATCATCATTTCTCTTTCTTAATGTCAAAGTAAAACAGAGAGTAGATGCGGTAGGAATACAACACTTGGAAGAAGCAAGAAAATCAAAGATAGATGGGGAGAGTGGGCCCATTTCCAATTACATTTCACCTTGTCTATACTCAAAACATCCTGTCCAAATCACTGCCTTTTCATATCATTTATAGCTTTTTAAATGAAATACGAACACAAGAAGATTAACAAATACTATTTCTACTTTAAAGCCAGTGGATGACATATTAGCATTGAAAAAATAATAATAGTCATCATCATCAAAGATGTCTATGTTTTTCTTTTTGAATCAGCTGCTAACTTACTCTTGACCTCAGGCAAATCATTAAACAACCTGGTCCTCAGCCATCTCGTACTGAAAAGGAAAGGCTTCAGTTAAACTTCTCAGGACCCAAATTTTCTGAATGTATGCGCAGTAGATAATAGCCACCTGGGTGTTTGTTGACTTGAACCCTTACCTAACTTTGGAACTATACTCACGTTTTAACATGTATTCCTTTGGTGCTGAAAGCACAATGTTAAGCAAAATAGCCCCCTTGATCATTTTTTAGATTCTTAATATTTGTTTCCTGAAGCTGGCAAGTATTCTTTTCCAAATGCCACAAGTTAAATGTGTTGCTTAAAGAGGACTTTAATGTAGGCATGTCATGGGAAGCCTGCTCAACTGGTCTACTAAAACACTCTATTGGTGAGAATGTTAGATTATTACCCACCAACCTGTTTAATACTTTGATCATAAATTCTTAACATTTGTATTAGAACAACAAGAATAGAGTGCAACATTTTTCGAGAAAAAAAATCATCTCTTTCTAAATTTGTATTAGTGGTAGGTAAATGTAGAAGTCTGATATAGTGATTAAAATACATGAGCTTTGGGCACACTGCCTAGGTGAAAATCCTGGATTTCATCACTATCAGTATGACCTAGGAGAAGTTAATCTCTCTAAGTGTCAGTTTCTTTTTTTCTAAAATGGATGTAATAATAATCCCTCATAGAATGGACTTGAGGACACAGGAAGGGGGAAGGGTAAGCTGGGACGAAGTGAGAGAGTAGCATTGACATATATACACTACCAAATGTAAAATAGCTAGCTAGTGGGAAGCAGCTGCATCGCACAGGGAGGTCAGCTCAGTGCTTTGTGACTACCTAGAGGGGTGGGATAGGAAGCGTGGGAGGGAGACGCAAGAGGGAGGAGATATGGGGATACATGTATATGTATAGCTGATTCATTTTGTTATACAGCAGAAACTAACACACCATTGTAAAGCAATTATGCTCCAATAAAGATGTTAAAAAAAAATAATCCCTCATAGGCTTGTTTTGATGATTAGATAATTCAATGTATGCAACACCCTTAGCTCGGTGCCTGACATCTAGTTAATCTCTTTATATACTATTTTTCTTTCTAGTATAATAATTTATAGAAGAGAATTATTATGCATTAAATCAACTGAAATAAAATGTTTTTGTATTTGTTTATTTGGAAAGAAAATATGCAGGTATTGCATTCACCTCCTAGGTGCCTTTTAGAGTGAGGCATTGCATGGTTAGTTTGTGTAAAGGTTCAGTGAACTTTCTCATAATGATTTTTTATTGAACATATGGAAACTATTAAGCATTAACAAAAGTCACTATCCACTGAGCTGTATCCAGAGGCTGACAGTTATGTCTGTCTCTTACAAAAATAAACACATGAATAAATGCACTAAGAAATATATTACCTGTCATTTTCATCTCTAAGGGCATTTCAACAAACCATATCTGCATGTTAAATATACCCATTCTAGTCTTCGTATGAGAAATTACTTTTTTCCTCTAGAATGTACTATTACCCATCTAAGGGGTAATATGTGATAATATAATTGAGACCCTTTCCTCTCATTTTATACTTAAAAGAGTGTGCTGTATCAATTTATTTACTTGTATAGCCATAGGCAACCTCTAAAATATTTAAACTTCTTAAATGCCACATATTTAAGTTAATATTGAGGTTATATTGTTAGTTTTGGTGGATACAAAGCTAATCTATCAGAAACACACACAACATTCTCTCTCTCTCTCTCTATACATATATGCATGATATATATATGCTTATATAATACATACTAATTGTATATAATTTTATAAGATATAGTTATATATAATTATACTTTCTATTTAATTTCATAATTATATATAATTAGCATGTATTATATATGTTATAAGCATTGACCTATTTAGATTTTAGATATTATGGATATATAAAATTATTTGCCAATAATTAAATAATTTCTGATGAATAAAAGAATACATTCTACACCAATAAACCACTAGTAGAAACATTTTTATGCTATAAAATAATTAAATCTTTAATTAGAACCTTTTTAAACAAGTGGTGTGCAGCAATTGAGAGCATGGACACTGAGGTAGACAGACGGGTTTCTAATCCCTGGCTCCAATACTTACTATCATTGTGACATTTTGCCAATCACTTCAGTTTTCTATGACTCCATTTCCTAATTTTCAAAAAGGGAACGTCAATAACCATGCCACAAAATTATTAAAAAGACCAGTCAAACATACACACTACAATATATAAAATAGATAACTAATAAGGACCTACTGTATTAGCACAGGGAACTCTACTCAGTACTCTGTAATGGCCTATATGGGAAGAGAATCTAAAAAAGAGTGGGTATATGTATTACTGATTCACTTTGCTGTACACTTGAAACTAACACAACATTGTAAATCAACTATACTCCAATAAAAATTTAAAAAACAAAAAATTAGTTAACTAATAAGGACCTACTGTATTAGCACAGGGAACTCTACTCAGTACTCTGTAATGGCCTATATGGGAAGAGAATCTAAAAAAGAGTGGGTATATGTATTACTGATTCACTTTGCTGTACACTTGAAACTAACACAACATTGTAAATCAACTATACTCCAATAAAAAAAAAACAAATATCAAATCATTATATTGTATACCTGAAAGTAATATACTATTACATGTCAATTATAACTCAATAAAGAAAGAAAAACCAAAACCAAAAAAAAAATCAGTTAAGATAATGGATGTAAGCACTTCGCATATTGCTTGACATATAGCAAATACCCAATAAATAGTGGCCCTATATTATTATTATTTACTTAGCGTTTTTTTTTCCCTCATTGAAATAAGGCTGGCTCCCGGCATAGGCTCTTCAACACTTTCCTATCACACACCCGCCCCCCCAATAGATGATGTTTGCAGTTGGGCACTGCATTGTTATGTGGACTCGTGTTTTCTTCCTTAGTTGAGTATTTTATCAAGATTATTAACATAATCATGCCTAATGCAAAGACAGTGCAAATTTGAAAGTGTCAGAAACTAGAGACCTATAAGAATAATGAAAGAGAGTTATAAAACATGTACATGGTGAGATGGCGATGAATGTTGTAGATGCATATGAGGTCCATCATTTGGCAGTTGAGAGATGGTGCCCAAGGACAGAAAGAACGCGTCAATGCGTGGAGAATGCACTGCACTTTCAGTGATGTACGGGAAAGGAGGAAAACAGAAAATACCAAAAAAAATCAAAAATCAAACGCTAACAGATTTGAGTATATAACTAGAGGAAAAGTGACAGTACTGGATGCCAATTAATCCAACATGAACTCAGGGCAAGGCAGAGAGTTATTCTTCAAGAATTTGGGTTGACGGTGTAACTGATGTCACTTAGCTCCTAAGCCACAGATGCCTCATGGGCTCTGGGCCCATTTGAGTCGGCACCACCTGGCAGTAAGTGGGGAGGTCCACGACTGCCAGGACATCCCTTCCAATACTTGTGGAGATCACTAGGAAAGAAGGAGAGCCCTGCCTTGACAGATTTTCAACGTGGGCGAAACTGGTCTATTTTGAGAAAAGATGTTCAGTAGAACATATGTCAGTAAGGAAGAGGAGATTTTGCTAGTTTTAAAGCTCAAAACGACTGGCTTACACTCTAATTTGGGGGAAGATGCATCCAGGGAATGCAAGCTTAATCTCCTCTTAGTCATTCTTTTGAACAGATGGATTTTACCCCTTTCTACTTGAGGGTGGAAAATTTAACCATGTTAATCCCAGGTTTTCTCCATCCATTTCATTTTAGGATTGTTCATCCCCTTCTTCTTCCACTGCAGGTATCCATGTTCCCAAATGTTCATGAAGCATGCATGGCCTCCAGAGGACATGTCTGTATACATTGTCATAAACTGGATGCACAACCTTGTCTGCACAGACCTTGGGTGTCTTTACTCCTGGGCATCTGCTGATGTGTTCACCAGTCTAGTTTAAGGCCGTATGGTCCATGATGTTTTTCACTGAGGTATCCGCCTGCCATGACTGTCTCTCTTTCTCAGCTAATTGCCATACTCTTTTCAGGGACAGGAAAATTGTGGCCACTGTCATGCTTCACTCCAAGGCCTTAAGAGATTAGGTGAGGCTGCCTTTGCTATTTCTGCCCATGAAATAAAGTCACATCAGGACCCCTCCTCACAAACCCACTGGCATCTAATTTTCTTATTTCCTCTCCAACTTTCTTTTTCCTCGTCTTGCTCAGAGAGTTCTTATGTCTACTGTGGTGGGGAAAACTTATTCTTAATATATTTTTTTCAAATCTTTCTCTGGTTTGACTTAAAACTGAAACATTAAAAAAAAGAGAACCAAAAATATGATGAAATGAATTCCTTTTTCCACAGAGCAAACATCCCTTTGGAGCAAAAAGTCTAGTAAATCCACTGGTCAAGTGTCTTGGGGAACAAGGAGAGGAGAGAGATGATAAAAGGAATAAGGCATTGTTAGTTCCCCCAATGAGATTACAATCTAGTGCGAAGGGGACAAACACACACACACACACACACACACACACACACACACACACACACAGGGGCCAGGTTATGGAGGACTTGGTCATTCCAATAACCTTAGATTTGATTCCCTAAGGTGAATTGTCGTCAAAGTGGGATATATATGCCCCAGGAGGATGCATGCTAAATAGTTGGCTTGTGAGAAAAAAATAATAATATTTTAATTTATATTCATCTTATTCTTTAAAAATTACTATTTTCAGTGTGTATTTTATCACATTATGATAAGTACTACATTAGTTTTATAGTAAAGCTACATTAGTCTTATCTATGTAACTAAATTATGTCAATGTAATTTAAAAGTACCTATGTGTATACAAATTTATATAGGGTTCATGCTTAAAATATTTTTACTGATGAGGTACATGAACATTTTGAGACCCTCACTCTAGGTAAAAAGTAATCACTTCTTTCTCTTACATATTTGAATATGAGTTGTGATCTGCTAAATCCTTTATTTGGATCCTGCTAACCCATATCTAGATTTATGGTATTACTTGTCTACTTATTATAAATATACTGCTCATAGACAGATGCCCTGGGATCTTGGACTTGGGATACCCAAGAGATGACAGGGTGATATTTTGGGACACAGAGATCTTTTGTTGAGTTAATCTTAGTGTTGCTATAGTGGGTTTGACATGTTTCATGGACACAGTGTGCATTTTAGAAAGTGGAAAGTCTTGGAATCAGGGAATATTTTTGAGCCCAAGCTTTGCTAATTACTATCTGTATGATTTGAAGCAAGCAATTGACTTTTCTGTTTCTCGGTGTCCTCATCTATAAAATGGGGAAGTGTGTGTACCTTCCCATCCTTCTCATAAAACTATTATGAGGATTTAATGAGATAAGGCTGAGACACAGCTTTGAAAACTGTAACACACACTATTGATACGGATTTGGAAATATCTTCTCAGTTTGCACATGCCAAATTTGCATGTGCCACTGGTTTCTGGCTTTCCACTCCAAAGATCTCCTGTGAAAAAGCAAAGGGGCCTTCCTCCCAAGAGCAATAGAAGGACAGAGGGTAGATTTAACATGGATTATAATGACAACAGCAATAGTAACTCTTACTTCCTGAAGGTCTGTTATATACTTTGTTGGCACTGTATATGCTATTTCTGCTTCCCTTGTTCATTTTACCTGGAATGAATATCCCTCCTTCCTTTCCCCTGGATTCCTGCTATTCACCCTGCTAGAAAGGCTCTATGGTTCTCATTTTCAGCAGAGAAATATTAGACTCAGAGAGAATCAGTAACTTATGTAACGTACACACACATACACACACATCGATGCCTATTCTTCTTAACCTTTTCCTCAGTTCGGGAGTTCTCTCTACTGTCTCCTTTCCTGATTACAATCTTCTGTGTAAACCGATTCAAGTGACACAGTTACAGGGAGATTGCGAATCCTCTGGGGACAGAGGCTCTCTATCAATGTCTAACTTTTTGGTATAATCCTCGTCAGCCTGTGACTATGCAAAGACTATATGTTAGTTTGACTTGGAGCAAATATTCCAAATACTGGACAAAGTAGGTATTCAATGATTGAATTTGATTTTTCCATTGACATGTTTCTCTGCAGGCATCATACAAAATTGAAAAAAAAATATGTAGTATATAGTTCTAGACTGAATTCAGGAATCCTCCAAGGGCACCTCTTTGCTTTCCAAATAATTCAGACTTCTTAGCCAACCAACAAGGGCCATGACACTTGGAGCCCTGTCTACCCTTCTGATTGGTTTTGTCCCTGATGGCCACCCTACTTAGAAGTGCTCTTCATCCAGCCGTGCTGAGTTGTTAGAGTTTCTCTAACACCCCACACTGGTGTTTCCTTTGTTCTTTGCTTAAGATGCCATTTCCCACACCCAAACAGCTATGTTTTCATAATGGACTTTTGCTCCACACTACAGAGTCTTTATTAATATATTTATTTGGAGAGTGAAAGGAGTAGTAAAGCTAGTGGGACAACAGGTGTAAAGCAGAAGCTTCCCAGAAAAATCCAGACACATGATGTCTCTAGTGCAACACCATGGCCTGAGGAAGCCTGTGCTGTTCAGCCCGGGCAATTAGTAGATCTACCCTCATGCCTCTGTTGAGTTTTATGACATTACTGTATGATGCTTTATTTCTGTTTGATTTCCTCCCTAGACTTTACCTAAAGGGCAGTGATTATTTGTGGCTTATTCCTCTTTGTATCACTCATGTCCGGGCCAGACCCTAGCATGTATTCTAGCTGATTAGAAGATGTTTGTTAAATGAATAAACAATTAAACAAATTACCCTGTGCTCCTCCATCGTACTCTCAGTTCTACTTTTATTTGGATATGTGGTTGCCAAACTAAAGCTATAGCCTAAGAAATTCAGTTATGAAATGCCTAAAGAACAAAGAAAATTGGAATAATTAGGCTCTTTATGAGTTATTGTCATTTAAAAATAAATGGTGTGTAGTTTATTCCATATATGAACATAAGCCAGAACAAAGAATTTCTAGAAATCTGAAGATTCAAGGATAACATCAATGAAGCAAAATGAGTAAAAAAACAAGATCTATTATAGGCATTTCCTAATTTACTAGATATTGGCCGTGTGCATGGAACTATTAAGGGTTGTGTGGATGTTACAAAGAGAGGTGTCTAATGAGATTTTCTATGGAAAATCTAAGAGTACTAATAAAATGAAGTGTTTCCAGAGATTGCTGTTCCTCAAAGCTTGGCACTCTTTATAATAGTGCACTATTACACTTTTGGTGTCATCTGTCTGAATCAATGGAAAGAGGCTCTAACTGAAAATGATTTTCTTTAGTGTATTATATCTTTAATAGTAAGAGCTTCGAAAATCTATCATTAGATATAATTATTCCTCATTCATAACTCTCAACATTTGTACAAATAAATGCTCTGTCTCTATCAGCCTATCTTGCCCATGGAGATTTAGTAAAGCACACCAGTTTTACAAATGTAATTTTAGAGATGGTAATTAATTTGTAAAATATCTTGTTAACACTTCAGTGAATATGTTCTGTGGGAATATACTGTCACCACATTGCTGGCTCATGAAGACATATGATATATGTATTTCCTCTGCATAATGGCATCCTATCAGCATTTTGAAAAGGAGATCCCACATTCTATGAGCATTTAAACAGCCATTAGTATTTTCCATCGTTAAAACAACCCTTCAGTTCTATGTTCTCTACCAGTTATTGCCCTCTTGACTCTTTTTTACAGATAAACCTCTTTAAAAACTTATCTCTGTTTGCTCTCTCCACCTCATGCTCCCATCCATGCTCCAGCGAAGCTTCATGGGAGGCGCTCTCACCAAGGACACTGAGAGTCCTTCTGTTGCTAAATTTGGTGGAGTTCTTTTTTTGCAGTCTTTATCTTACATCACCTCATTAGGGACCAACTGTCACCTCTATCCTGCTTTAAACACTCTATTCCTAACTTCTGTGACTTCACATTCTTAACCTCCTTTGTGACTCACAAAGAATATCACTTTCTTTAAGTAGTGATATTCTTCAACGTTTTGTCCTGGGACCTTTTTCCCTTGTACTTAACATTCTTTCTCTGGATAATTTCATCTGTGAATACAATTACCATTCTTATGTTGATGACCCTTCAACTGTAATTCCAGCCCAGATAATTTTCCAAAGTACTCTGTAAGAATAAACAAATGTCTACTGTATCTCTGTAAATTTCCCACACATACTTTAGCTTAAAGTACTCAAACCCAAGCATTAGCACTGTGAATCCTACTTCTTCCCTCTGGTTCCCTGACTTATTTAATATGACCACCACCTACTTAGGTGAAGAAAGCTGAAGCATAGATGTAATCCATGCATCCAATTAATCCAATTAATTAATTGTTTGGTTGATTACTTTTTTAAAAAAATTCTCCCTAGAATGTCTTATTTTCTTCTTCCCTAAACCTAATACCAAAAGTCAGATGACTCTGATCTCTTGCTTAGATTTTAAAACAGTATCTCTTGCCTAGATTCTGGAATTCCACTCTTGCTGCTCTCCAATCTATTTCCACACAAAAGCTAAAGAAATTTTTTTAAAATGAAAATCTGAGTATGCCCATTTTCTGCCTAAAAGCCATTAGTAATCCTTCTTGGTTCTTCCATGGATAGAGTGAAAACTTTCAGATGTGGCTTACTAGCTCTTTCTTTATGTAACCACAGGTTATTTCCTCACTTTTTCTCTCCCCTACCACACCCCACCATGACCTCTGACGTTCCTCCACTTCCCCTTTCCTGTTCAGATAGACTCAAGTCCTTTCAGCTTCCTAAATGATTTCTCCTCTAGTCTCCTAAGTCTCTTTCTTTCTCTCTCTCTCTGTCTCTCTTTTTTTCTTTTTATGGTGACCCTACAAACTACTCAGGCTTACAAAAGGAAAACTGTACAAATTCCCAGAGCCAGTGGTCCTAATATTTCACTTTTTTTTTTTCATGGGGACCTGAATTTATTCACAGTGGCCCTAACCACCACCACTGCTCACCTCTTCCTTTCTTACCATACCTGATTAGCGTATACATCTTCTTCAAGGCTTAATTCAATATTCTTTCTGCCAAGAAATCTTGGTGGCCTTACCATCCCACACCCTGACCCCCACATCTGATTAGGTGTATTTTTTATATTCTTTGGAAGCCTATACTTCCTCTGTTACAGATCTTGCCTCACTGTCATGTAACTTACGAGAATGGAAGTCATGAGATGTTGAGAACTGGGTCACTTGCATCACACATTTATGTCCAGGACTTAATATCATATCCGACACCTAGTAGGTTCTCAATATTTTTTTTTCAAATAAATAGTTTTAACAAATTCAAAAGATTAAATACGAAGAAGTGATTGTGTTTTGGTAACTTATGTGTCTTAGAGTCTGAATTGAGTAATTTTTACACTACTTTATATTTTCCTTTTCCTCTTCCTTTTCCCCAATCCTTTTCAGAAAAAAAATTTTTAATCATGTGTTCCTAAGAACTCAAGATCAGGTGAATAGAAAGGTGCTTTTTTCATCTTTTGGCAAAACAACTGTATTTTGGATTCTTGTTGAAGATATTATAAACCGGCTTAAAATGATAGCTTTAATCTTCAGATGAAGTCCTTCCTAACGTTCCTAAGACTGAGTAGTTTATAGGTAGGAACGATAGCTCATTCATTGTGTACCCAGTTCTAGCACAGGGTCTGGAATATAGGAAAAAGTCAGTAAATATTTAAGTGAAATTAAAAAGTAAGTAGAAAGTAACATTACCTACAAAACAAGAAATCACTATTTCTGTCATTGTTCCTTAAGAAGAGAATTAATTTTTAGTCTTTAAAATGTTGTGTTCATTTTGATGTCCTATTTACATGGCTTCTTTTCATGAAAATTAATTTGTGAACAATAACATATATATCTTCCCTTACCAGAAAATTTATATTTTGAGAACTGATATTGGATTTGTGTTAAAAAAGCAAAATAAGTATGAAATTCATGGTTACGTTTATTTCAATGTATTAAATTTCCATTTTAAGTCTTCTTTGAAATATTCTATTTTTGATACCATGAAACTGTATTAGATCTTAGCATATTACAGATGCTTAGTAGTTTTAGAGCCATCTTTTTTTCTTATTAATCATCAGTTTTATACCCATCAGTGTATACATATCAATCCCAGTTGCCCAGTTCATCACACCACCACCCCAACCCTCCTGCCACTTTCCCCCCTTGGTGTCCATACGTTTGTTCTCTACATCTTTGTCTCAATTTCTTCCCTGCAAACCGGTTCATCTGCACCATTTGTCTAGGTTCCACATATATACATTAATATACGATATTTGTTTTTCTATTTCTGACTTACTTCACTCTGTATGACAGTCTCTAGATCCATCCACATCTCAACAAATGACCCAATTTCGTTCCTTT
>NC_041234.1:15983716-15984292 GCF_002837175.3 Physeter macrocephalus | reverse complement strand
TTTGTTTTTATTTCCATTTCTCTAGGAGGTGGATCAAAAAAGATTTTGCTGTGATTTAGTCAAAGAGTGTTCTTCCTATGTTTTCCTCTAAGAGTTTTATAGTGTCTGGTCTTACATTTAGGTCTCTAATCCATTTTGAGTTTATTTTTGTGTATGGTGTTAGGGAGTGTTCTAATTTCATTCTTTTACAAGTTGCTGTCCAGTTTTCCAGACACCACATATTGAAGACACTGTCTTTTCTCCATTGTATATACTTGCCTCCTTTGTCATAGATTAGTTGACCATAGGTGCATGGGTTTATCTCTGGGCTTTCTATCCTGTTCCATTGATCTATGTTTTTGTGCCAGTACCATATTGTCTTGATTACTGTAGCTGTGTAGTATAGTCTGAAGTCAGGGACTCTGATTCCTCCAGCTCTGTATTTCTCCCTCAAGACTGCTTTGGCTATTCGGGGTATTTTGTGTCTCCATACAAATTTTAAGATTTTTTGATCTAGTTCCATAAAAAATGCCATTGGTAATTTGATAGGGATTGCATTGAATCTGTAGATTGCTTTGGGTAGTATAGTCATTTTCA
>NC_041234.1:15980819-15982814 GCF_002837175.3 Physeter macrocephalus | reverse complement strand
ATTCATTGATTAGCTCTAGTAGTTTTCTGGTGGCATCTTTAGGATTCTCTATGTATAGTATCATGTCATCTGCAAACGGTGACAGTTTTACTTGTTCTTTTTCAATTTGTATTCTTTTTATTTCTTTTTCTTCTCTGATTGCCGTGGCTAGGACTTCCAAAACTATGTTGAATAATAGTGGTGAGAGTGGACATCCTTGTCTTGTTCCTGGATCTTAGAGGAAATGCTTTCAGTTTTTCACCATGGAGAATGATGTTTGCTGTGGGTTTGTGGTACATGGCCTGTATTATGTTGAGGTAGGTTCCCTCTATGCCCATTTTCTGGAGACTTTTTATCATAGATGAGTGTTGAATTTTGTCAAAACCTTTTTCTACATCTATTGAGATGATCATATGGTTTTTATTCTTCAATTTGTTAATATGGTGTATCACATTGATTGATTTGTGTATATTGAAGAATCCTTGCATCCCTGGGATAAATCCCACTTCATCTGGTCCTGGACTTTTTTTGGTTGGAAGATTTTTAATCACATTTTCAATTTCATTACTTGTGATTGGTCTGTTCATATTTTCCATTTCTTCCTTGTTCAGTCTTGGAGGGTTATACCTTTCTAAGAATTTGTGCATTTCTTCCAGGTTGTCCATTTTTATTGGCATAGAGTTGCTTATAGTAGTCTCTGAGGATGCTTTGTATTTCTGCGGTATCTGTTGTAACTTCTCCTTTTTCATTTCTAATTTTATTGATTTGAGTCCTCTCCCTCTTTTTCTTGATGAGTCTGGCTAATGGTTTATCAATTTTGTTTATTCTCTCAAAGAACCAACTTTTAGTTTTTTTGATCTTATTTATTTCTGCTCTGATCTTTATGATTTCTTTCCTTCTGCTAACTTTGGGTTTTGTGTGTTCTTCTTTCTCTCGTTCCTTTAATTGTAAGGTTAGATTGTTTCTTTTTGGTTTTTTTTGTTTTTTTGTTTTTTTGTTTCTTTGGGGTTTTTTTTGCGGTACGCGGGCCTCTCACTGTTGTGGCCGCTCCCGTTGCGGAGCACAGGCTCCAGACACACAGGCTCAGCGGCCATGGCTCACGGGCCCAGCTGCTCCGCGGCACGTGGGATCCTCCCAGACCGGGGCATGAACCCGCGTCCCCTGCATCAGCAGGTGGACTCTCAACCACTGCACCACCAGGGAAGCCCGGTTAGCTTGTTTATTTGAGATTTTTCTTGTTTTTTGAGGTAGGCTCGTATAGCTATAAACTTCCCTCTTAGAACTGCTTTTGCTGCATCCTATAGGTTTTGGATCATCGTGTTTTCATTGTCATTTGTCTCTAGGTGTTTTTGGACTTCCTCTTTGATTTCTTCAGTGATCTCTTGGTTATTTAGTAACGTATTGTTTAGCCTCCATGTGTTTGTGTTTTTTACATTTTTTTCCCTGTAATTGATTTCTGATCTCAAAGCGTTGTGGTCAGAAAAGATGCTTGATATGATTTCAGTTTTCTTAAATTTACTGAGGCTTGATTTGTGACCCAAGATGTGATCTATCATGGAGAATATTCTGTGCGCACTTGAGAAGCAAGTGTAATCTGCTGTTTTTGGATGGAATGTCCTATAAATATCAATTAAATCTATCTGGTCTATTGTGTCATTTAAAGCTTCTGTTTCCTTATTTATTTTCATTTTGGATGATCTGTCCATTGGTGTAACTGAGGTGTTAAAGTCCCCCCACTATTACTGTGTTACTGTTGGTTTCCCCTTTTAGAGCTGTTAGCAGTTGCTTTATGTATTGAGGTGCTCCTATGTTGGGTGCATATATATTTTTAATTGTTATATCTTCTTCTTGGATTGATCCTTTGATCATTATGTAGTGTCCTTCCTTGTCTCTTTTAACAATCTTTATTTTAAAGTCTATTTTTTTTGATATGAGTATTGCTACTCCAGCTTTCTTTTGATTTCCATTTGCATGGAATATCTTATTCCATCCCCTCACTTTCAGTCTGTATGTGTC
>NC_041234.1:15941988-15980377 GCF_002837175.3 Physeter macrocephalus | reverse complement strand
TTTTCTTTGTCTTTAATTTTTGCCAATTTGATTACTATGTGTCCTGGTGTGTTTCTCCTTGGGTTTATCCTGTATGGGACTCTCTGTGTTTCCTGGACCTGGGTGGCTATTTGCTTTCCCATGTTAGGGAAGTTTTTGACTATAATCTCTTCAGATATTTTCTCGGGTCCTTCCTCTCTCTCTTCTCCTTCTGGGACCCCTATAGTGCCAGTGTGGTTGTGTTTAATGTTGTCCCAGAGGTCTTTTAGGCTGTCTTCATTTCCTTTCATTGTTTTTTCTTTATTCTGTTCTGCAGCAGTGAATTCCACCATTCTGTCTTCCAGGTCACTTATCCTTTCTTCTGCCCTCAGTTATTCTGCTATTGATTCCTTCTAGTGTAGTTTTCATTTCAGTTAGTATATTGTTCATCTGTTTGTTTGTTCTTTAATTCTTCTAGGTCTTTGTTGCATATTTCTTGCATCTTCTCGATCTTTGCCTCCATTGTTTTTCCAAGGTCCTGGATCTTCTTCACTATCATTATTCTGAATTCTTTTTCTGGAAGGTTGCCTATCTCCACTTCATTTAGTTGTTTTTCTGGGGTTTTATCTTGTTCCTTCATCTGGTACATAGCCCTCTGCCTTTTCATCTTGTCTATCTCTCTGTGAATGTGGTTTTTGTTCCACAGGCTGCAGGATTGTAGTTCTTCTTGCTTCTGATGTCTGCCCTCTGGTGGATGAGGCTGTCTAAGAGGCTTGTGCAAGTTTCCTGATGGGAGGGACTCGAGCCATAATTATTTTAATAGCTACTTTCAGCATATACCTTTTCCATGGGACAAACATTCTCAGAAACAAAGAAAGTTCAGTCTATAGTTTTGGTTTCAAACTTTTAGATAAAAATAACATATTTTAGATAAAATAACATATTTTAAATTTATCAGTAGGAAATATAACCTAGTAGAAAATTTATGATGACACTCAATGTTTAAAGATTTATAATCCTACAGTCAAATTTATATATATATTTATAGAACTTTTAGTTATTCAATTATGTTTTAAACAATTCATTTGGAAAATATGACCAAATTAACAAATCTTACCTATCTTTTTTTTTTTTTTTTTTTTTTTTTTTGCGGTATGCGGGCCTCTCACTGTTTTGGCCTCTTCCCGTTGCGGAGCACAGGCTCCGATGCGCAGGTTTAGCAGCCGTGGCTCACGGGCCCAGCCGTTCCGCGGCATGTGGGATCTTCCCGGACCGGGGCATGAACCCGTGTCCCCTGCATCGGCAGGCGGACTCTCAACCACTGCACCACCAGGGAAGCCCTTACCTATCCTTCTAAGAAGCTATATTTGTTGTGTGGAGGTTTTTTTCTAAATTGCTAATGAACTATTGATTTAATTATTCAGTTCAGAGTTAGAGTCTTAATTATAGAGCCACAGATAAAGAAGCAAATGGATCCCAAAAGATTCACACAATAGGAACATATACCAGCGAAATGCTTTTGAATGTGTTCGTGTCTTTGCTTATAGCTTGTGTTATTTCTAGCTTTCTTCCCCCAAGAAAAAAAGACTAATGCCTCTGAAAGTCTCACAATTATAAAAGCTATGCCCTGTTGTTTAAGGGACCTCCTCACCTCCCACACCAACTTAGTCTGGGAAGCGAAAGAACAATATCTTTTGATATTCTCTATCACTTAGTCCTCTAAGGCATCATGTGAGGTCAGAGCTGCCCTGAAGTAAGAGTACAAATGGTAGCCTGCATACCATCTGTTTAATATTTATAAGGTATAAGTCAAGTCAAAAGACCACTAAATAAAATACATTATATCTTTCTTCCTTGACAAATATACCATCATGATGACACAGAAGTCTAGGTTCAATTTCAACTTATTTGATTCCTTGGAGTTCTGTACTAGAATGAGGCAGCTTGAGAAGAGCTGTCCTCAAGCCATTTATCAGGGATCCACTGCCTATTTTTCCCCATCCCCTTCACTCCATCCTGTGCTGTGAGGAATCTTGTGTACACAGATGTGGCTGCACCATCCCACTCACATATATTCGAGTTATGCCCACTAACCCCAAACAAAGACTTGTACCTTGGCCCTACCTGGAAGATGACTTGGAGCCTTTTGGCTAGGGAATTCAGGGATTCTGGTACCCAGAACATGAGAATGTGAGTTCCTGATGGGCGTGTTGGCTTGACCCTATAAACTCCTCACATCTAGAGAAGGGATAAAACTGGGCCCTTTAAAACGTGGGTCCCAACAGCAGGGCCCCCTTTTCTCAGGGCCTAAACTTCTCCCAGAATAACAGCACTGAGCTTTGGGTGTTAGTGGTCTGCTAACCCAGAGGCAGTAGCACTAAAGTAGTTTCTATTTAAGTTTTTTCCACATACTTCTTTTCCCATTTTTGTTACTCATTACAAACAAAATCAATACTTTCATTTTACATGTTTAATAAATAGTTAGCTTGTACATTCCAGATTGAACCTATGAAGGACATTGAAAACATTCAGTGACCAAATAACAAGAATTACGCTAAACATGAGAGTGTCTATTCCAAGCCAACGTGTGAAATGGAGGCAGTATAGATCTGAAACCATAGCACTTGGGATATAGTGTTTAAAATAGGAATCAAATACGTCCTAAATCAATGTATTTTCATTTTGGTTGTCTAAAATCTCTCAGTCTGCATTAACCTTATTGGAACACTAGATACATTAAAAAATATGGATAATTCCCTTAAAGGGAATGTGGCTCATAAGAGATAATGCATTGAACACAGTTAATATTGAGATTAAAAATAGAACTCTGCCAAATTGACAACAGAATGTTCAAATATATCAGTTTTTCCTACTAGAAAAT
The DNA here is from genome assembly GCF_002837175.3 of Physeter macrocephalus. NCBI lineage: Eukaryota > Metazoa > Chordata > Mammalia > Artiodactyla > Physeteridae > Physeter > Physeter macrocephalus. Next base: position 15,977,538 of record NC_041234.1, on the reverse strand, counting down.
AGTACAATAATTTTATAGTAACTTGTTCTTGAATTATTAGATGTATAAAGATTTTTGGTGAATGAATACTAAGTAAAAAACAAATTTTTAAGTGCAAAAAAAGAAAAAAATGACCGAGGAAGTCAGGAACAATATTTGATTTGGGGGAGATGAATAAGACTCCTATAAAAATGAATTGTATAGTGTGAAACAGATTGTGTATGAAATATTCATGGCATATTGTCCTGAGCTCCCCTTCTGCTGTTTCCGTGTAGATGACTGAATTTCAAAGAGAAATATGCCAGGAACAATTATGTGAGTGAGTGTTACTACTTGGGATTGTTTAAAAAGCTTTTCTTCTCTTACCGTGTGTTCGTTCTTTTGTTATTTTCCACTTCATAGTCTGAAAATATTACGGACAAATATGTGAAAACGGCTTAATTTGCTTCTGAGAAATTAATTAATTAATTTAATAAGAATATATTGAGGGACTTCCCTGGCAGTCCAGTGGTTAGGACTCGGCGCTCTCACTGCTGAAGGCCCGGGTTCAATCCCTGGTTAGGGAACTAAAATCCCGCAAGCCGCACGGTGCAGCCAAAAACAAAAGTTGATTGCTCCAGCAATAAAGCATATAGCTCAGGCCCACACAAGCCAATGTAATCCAAAGTAATAGGCTCAAGGATGAACACATGACCTATTGGGAATGATGAGACTCAAAGAGACCTTTTGTGCAGGCTTCTGGGAAATTTTCTGTCTTGCTTTGCACTAAGTAATATACAGAGGTGTTACTTAGAGATTCTGTAGCCGTTCCAACACCACGAGAGAAGGTAACTTGAAATAAGGTTGGCGCACAAGGAGATAAAGAGAAATGAGAGATATGGTGTAGGATCCTTGATCGAACTTTACTCGCAGCCCACCTCTGTACTTTTCAATGAAGTGAACCAGTAAATCCCTTTTGTTTTTGTTCATTTGAGTCCATTTTACTGCAATGGGCAACTGCTAGCGTCCTCACTGTCACAACTTGCCCTCTCTATAGCAGGCGCTGAGTGATGCAGAATAAAGCAGCATACACAGGAGAGCAGAGTTAATCAGAGTGCAGGCTCTACAATTAGAATAGCTAGGTTTGAATTCTAGCTCTACCACTTACTAACTCTCTAACTATTTAAGTCATTTAACCTCTCTATAATGATACCTACCTTGCAGATTTGTTGTGACAATTAAGCACAATAATGCTGTCATAAAACAAGTACACAGTAAATCTTAGCTATTTTTAGTAGGTTGCACTGTGGCATTTCATTCAAATCTTATAACCATGCTGTAAGGTATTATCATCCTCAATTTATGGATGAGGCTGCTGAAGTTTTGGTTGAGTTACTTTCCCGAGGTTATAAGTCTAGGAAATAACTGTGCCAGGTTTCAAACCAAACCTCTTTAACTCCAAATTCCCTTCATTCCCCCCTTATTTGAAATGTGAGATTCACATGGGCGGGAGTGTTTAATTGAATGCTGCTGACTCCCCATCACATAGAACAGTCTCTCGTCCGTAGTAGGTATTGAATAATTATCTTTAGAGTGAATAATTTCCTTCACTAACTCCACAATCTGGTAACAGAGACAGACACATAAGAAAATTATTTCAAAGTTCTGCAGATTATGTTGTAACTGAGTTGTGTATAAGTTGTGGAGGAGGAATGAATACATTTGCCCGAGAGCGGTGTTATGGCTATTGTAGTAAGTCCTTCTCATGCTTTGATTAGAAAGGTAGGTATTGATCACACAACAAATCAAAATTAGTTAACAGCTTGTTCGGAGAAAGTGAGGGTAGGTGTTTTCCATAAACATTTCTCAAAGTCCAGTGTCAGGTGTTTGATTTCCCAGTGTCCTATGTCTTTGATTTTTTTTTCTGTATTTTTACATTAACCCCCAGTATTAAGTCTGTAAGCATCTAATTCAGCCCCTAGCATTTTAGAATCTCATCATCTCCCCATTAGTAGTAGTCAAGTAGTTGAATTTGTAGTCAAGTAGTTTCTTCCTGACATTTATGTCTCTGGGACCAGGATCTGGTTGCTAACCATACAGACATAGAAATTAATTTCATCAACTGAACCTAATCCACTACCACCAAACTGGTGGACAATGACAAGAATGTCAGTGTAGTTATTTACAATGGGAGAAAGGTGACCTGAGAATATTGCGCTGCCAGCCACGTGGACTAACCTTTTCCCCATGACTAAGTTCACTTAGCAAAACAAATTAAAGGACAGAAGTTTGTTTGGCAGCACAGAATCAGAGGAAGGCAAGCAGATGGTTATAAGGAACATTTATCCAAGCTATGCCAGAACTGAAAGAAAGTAAATTTCTTCAGTATAAGAATTGTCTAGAATAAGAGAATCCATTTTTTGTGTCAGCACTGCCCAAGCTCTTGTTTCGCTACCCAGAGTTCAGTTCAAACCGGCAACAGTTATTGCACGACTACTATATGTTATATTGTGTCCTATGAGGTCTTCCCTCTAGGAACTTACTGGTATCTTCTTGATTAATTCTTCATTTCTATCTCTCCACCTCATTTCTGATTATGATGTCTTTCTTGTTTCCTAGTTTCCCCTCAACAGGAATGGAGGCAAGAAGACGTTTATGCTAATGTCTGTGGTGTTTATCATTTGTCTTAGCTTTCCTTTAAGTTTGACCTTTACGTAGGTAAATTACATTTTCAATTGTTTCTTGAATTGATTTCTTCAATAAATATTCTCTGAGAACTTTGTATGATACAGATCAAATTTAATCAGACATTAGGAAATAATTATAAAAATCTGTAGATTGGTCCTTTTTGAGCTTAAAGGAAGAAGGAAGTGGAGTGTTTAATGAGGGGAAAAGAGCCAGCAGAAGTAAATAAAATTCACCCCTATCAGTTTTCTACCTGTTTGATCTCTGGCATATGACTTATGATCCTTGAACCTCAGGTTTCTCCTCTGAAAAAAAAGGCAGGGTTGTTGGGAGAAATAAGGCAACTCCTGGACCTTAATATGTTCAATAAAGAGCATTAATTATTAATATTTTTGTATTCTTTAGATTATACCTTCTTAGCTTTTTGGCAAGACATATTTACAAGTACTGAGTAAAAAGCATGTTGACTTTCTGAAAGAAAAATGCATGCATGAGTGTGGGGAGAGAAAGCCAATGTTGTCTTGTCTGATAACACAGCATCACAGCACTGCGCAACAGGGAAATTAGCATGTGTAGTGACTGCCATCACTTGCTTGTAATGCAACTTTGGGATCTCATTAATAAGATGCTTCCTCAGACACTTCCTTAGTGTTAGATAAATTTTAGTTTCCTTCTTTCCTTCAGTTCAGTTCACAGAGGTTGTCAGCAGCTTCCTTGTTGCCAAACCTGAAAAAACATTTCTTTTAATCCTCATTATACTTGAGCATTCTGTAGCAGGCTCTGTGGATGAAAATGCCCTCCTTCTTGAGGGTGATTTAGCTTCCATGGTACCACATTCTCCTTGTTGTCCTTATAACATCTTGGCCTTAGAAATATCTCCTTGATCCCATTTGCTGGAATCTCTCTCTGTGGCTCTTCCTCATGTGTTGGCGTTCCTCAGCGTTTGTCTCAGACTCTTCATACTACAAACTCGCCTTTGGTCCTTCTCATCCATTCCATGGGTTCATCTCCTGTTTTTCGCTCGAGGCTAGAATCCTCTTCCTTCCAGACGTGTGTACCCAGCTACATGCATTCAAACTTTCACATACCTTCTTAAATTGTACATATTCAAAAACCAAATTCCTAATTTCCCCTTATCAGCAAGCATGTTTCTCCTTTTACTTTCTTATTTCAGACAAGGGCACCACCATCCCCCAGCTAGGCACATTCATTTACCAGGTCCTGCCAAATCTACAAGCAACTATTTCTTTTTTGCTTGTTGTTTTGTTTTTACTGAAGTATAATTGATTTACAATATTATATTAATTTCAGGTGTACAATAGAGTGATTCGATATTGTTATAGATTATACTCCATTTAAAGTTATTATAAAATATTGGCTATATTCCCTGTGCTGTATGGTACATCCTTGTGTCTTATACCTAGAAGTTTGTACCTCTTAATCCCGTACCCCTATATTGCTGATCCTCCCACCCTTCTCCCCACTGGCAACTACTAGTTTGTTCTCTCTATCTGTGAATCTGCTTCTGTTTTGTTATATTCACTTGTTTATTTTATTTTTTAGATTCTGCCTATAAGTGCAAACATACAGTATTTTGTCTTTCTCCCACTGACTTATTTCACTAAGCATAATACCCTCCAGGTACAATCAGCTATCTCTTGAATTCATTCACGTCTTTTTGTTTGCATTCACTCCTTTACCTGGGTGGTATGCATTTCCTACCTGCCCTAATGCAGCAGCCTCTTCACTATCTGTTCTCCTTGCCTCCACTCTTGTCCCTCCAGTCTGTTTTCCATTCTGCAGAGTGATTTTTATGAATGCAAATATTTCCTTGTCACTCCCTTATTTAAAGACTCATTCATGTTTGCCTTTGCTTCCCTAACTTCAAACCCAGGGCTTTCACGTAGCAGGTGCTCAGTAAATCCATGTTGAATGAATGAACAAGTTGTGTAAACATTGGAGATTCTGCCATGCTCCTTCTTTCTTGGGTCAAGCAGGACATTTTGCAGTTAGGGAAATCTACTTGACCCTTTAATAGGTATTTGATAGACTTTTTATCTTCCTTCAAGAGATGATGGATGTATCCATCCTCTACTTGAAGTAACTCAGTTTTTGTTAGCTAAGGGGCTGTCACAGTCATCCAAGGGATCTCCCAAAGCCAAGGGACTCCACGTTTTTTTTCCCAAAGCTAGCAGGCTAAAGGGTTCAGTCTTAAAATGTCTTTTCTTAGATTGTCATTCAAGGTTCTTATAGTGGGGCTATAACCCTGAGTGACATTCTCCTTCATTTCATGCTGAGAATGAGGACTGAAAGCCAAGGGTGTTAAGAAAGAATCAAGGATTGACAAGGAGAGAAATAAAAAGAACTGATAAAGATGTCTAGTTGCCTCATCTTAAGGACTTCCTTCTTTACACCAAGACTTCATTCTCTGCCAGAATTCATTCTGTCTTCTACTGGTTTAAGGGAGGAGGGGGGTTAAGAGTAATGAAGGTATAACATTTCTATTTTCACTTAGAAGCTAGAGAACAGAATTAAAGGTATGAAAAATATCAAATGTTTTCTTTTTTCATTAATATTCATCTCTTTGCATCTCTTTTCTCTCAAATTTATACTGTGGCGGAGGAAACTAACTGTCCATCAAAATTCGTGCACTCCCTTTCATAGTATAGAGTTGTTGCTAAGATGAAGCTGCCAAGGCAGCAACTACATTTCCCAGTCTCCTTTGCTTCTAATTAGAGCCATGTGACTACTTCTTAACAATGAAATTGGAGTAGAAGTTACATTGCAGGCAAGCCTTTTCCAACCTTCCCCTGCCCCACCTGCTGATTTCCAAAGAATTAGGAGGTGAAGAAGCCTAAGATGGAAGGACCCAGATTCCCTAAATCACTATGTGGAGGAAAGCTGTGCACAGACAGGTATGCCCACTTTGGAGTATACCTCCTTCTTTTCTTAAGCCACCCAAATTGCAGGATCCTTTTGTTATAGCAACTATCATTAACCCCACTAACACATATGTATACCTCTGTGTGCTCCAAAGAGAAATATAAGCATTATTTAATAGTGGAAAGAAGAGAAAAAAAATATTTAAGAGGAAAATATTCTGATTCACTGTTCAATTTTAAAGCAGAGTGTAATGAGTAATACTGTATGTTTATTGTATGTTTTGGAAGAATGTTAATATCTTGGGCAGCTGAATTACATTAATTTTCAATTCTATATGTATTTTTTTATTTTCAAGGTTTAGTAACACTGATATATACCAGTTTATATGTTTCTTTTAATTTCCAAATTTAAATGTGCAAGTTTGCCTTCTAGGCAGAAATTAAGTCCCATTGTGGAATGAGATTAGATCAACACTTTACAAAGATCATTTCAGTTCTTTGTAACCTTCAATGAAGTAAGCTAATAAAGCATTAAATTGGCATGTTGTAAAACTTCCTGAAGTTTTAATACGCTTTTAAGGGGCAGCTCTGAGTTTATTATCTCTAAAGCTAAAGTCAAAAATTGGTGTCTTTCAGTTGATAAAATGGAGATGAGACATCATTTTATCAAATTTCACAAAATATTCTGTTTCTGAATTATAAAATACAGATTACCTAATAATTCCCATATAAATGTGCTTACCCAGAAATGCATTTTTTTCCTAATCAGTAGCTCTGGAGTCTTTGGACCATAAATGTGTTTTTCTCTCAACTGCTTTAACTGTGACATTTTCCTTCAGACTAGCTGGACTATTTCTACAGAAACTATATACTTCATTTGCCAAGTGAAAATGTAGAAATTATTATAATGATAACTAGTAATTGTTTCGGGTTTCAGCGTTTACAAAGGGCTTTTATATTGGCTTTCTCACTTGTTCCTCAAGTAAACTGGTTAGGTAGACAAATGTCATTACCCCTGTGTTTCCTGGAGGCCCTGGGGCATAGGGAGACTGCCTGACCTCTTCAGGGTCACACAGGTGCTATCTCAGACAACAGTTTTTCCTACTCTGCTACACTTCTCATGTTATTATCATATTGTGGACAGTTTAAGAGAAAGCCTTAACAAAATAAACTCCTCCAGAGAAGTAAATCTAAATTGTTTCTCTAACTACACTGTATTTGTGAAAGGAAAAGTATTTCACAACTTGTATAATATTTTATAACTGCTTATAGTCATGTTCTACACACTCAGTATTGGGAGTGTAATTTCCCACTTGTGAAATGTTCTAAATAATTGCTGTCCAATAGAACTTGGTGTACTGATAGAAATGTTCTATGTCTGCTATCCAGTATAGTAGCTACTAGTCATAAATGGCTATTGAGCAATGGTAATTTGGTCAGGGAGACTAACGAATTCAAACTTTATCTTAGTTAATATTAATTAACACATTTAAATTTCAAGAGCCACATGCGGCTAGTGGTTACCTTGTTGTACAGTGTAGTTATAGAAAATTGACATTTATCTATTTAAATGTTCTTATTTTAAAATGTTAGAATTTTTGATTAAAGTATATTTTCAAAGTGCTTTTATTTGATACTATTTAAGTCAAATGCAAGATTGTTTAATAGTACTTTCAACCCAGAGATAGTCTTCAAGTATCCTTATACATGTTATTTGTTGCCTCATTATAGTTTTTTTTTTTTTTTTTTTGGTGGTATGCGGGCCTCCCTCTGCTGCGGCCTCTCCCGTTGCGGAGCACAGGCTCCGGACGCGCAGGCTCAGCGGCCATGGCTCACGGGCCCAGCCGCTCCGCGGCACGTGGGATCCTCCCAGACCGGGGCGCGAACCCGGTTCCCCTGCATCGGCAGGCGGACGCGCAACCACTGCGCCACCAGGGAAGCCCCATTATAGTTTTTTAACCACTTTAAATGCCTATATTCTACTTGGTTTTCACTTACTGCAGAGACCGTTAAGTATGGTGAAAAGAAACACACAGTAGGGACTTAAGACTCACGACCTGGTTCAAGCAAACCAATTCTGATTTAATTTCAGTATCGGGGTCCTCTATTACACTTATTAGAGAAAAAAAGGAATTTCGCAACCAAAAAGGTGATTGAAAGCAACTATACTTGTTGGACATATGATTACTAAATAAGTGGGAACTTGCTGCATTTCAGAGACCTAATTTCTGTTCATATTCTCTTCAGGAATACTAATGGTGATGATGATGATGACGGTGGTAATAATAATATTGATATGTAAGAGTTGTAGTAATGCCCTTTCTGTGTCAGACAGTAGTCTAAACACTTTCTATACCTTTTTTTTTCACATCTTTATTGGAATATAATTGCTTTACAGTGGTGTGTTAGTTTCTGCTTTATAACAAAGTGAATCAGTTATACGTATACATATGTCCCCATATCTCTTCCCTCTTGCGTCTCCCTCCCTCCCACCCTTCCTATCCCACCCCTCTCGTGGTCACAAAGCACAGAGGTGATCTCCCTGTGCTATGCGGCAGCTTCCCACTAGCTATCTAATTTACATTTGGTAGTGCATATATGTCCCTGCCACTCTCTCACTTCGTCACAGCTTACCCTTCCCCCTCCCCATGTCCTCAAGTCCATGCTCTAGTAGGTCTGTGTTTTATTCCTGTCCTACCACTAATCTCTTCATGACATTTTTTTTTCTTAGATTCCATATATATGTGTTAGCATACGGTATTTGTTTTTCTCCTTCTGACTTACTTCACTCTGTATGACAGACTCCAGGTCTATCCACCTCATTACAAATAACTCAGTTTCATTTCTTTTTATGGCTGAGTAATATTCCATTGTATATATGTGCCACATCTTCTTTATCCATTCATCTGTTGATGGACACTTAGGTTGCTTCCATGTCCTGGCTATAGTAAATGGAGCTGCAATGAACATTTTGGTGCATGACTCTTTTTGGATTATGGTTTTCTCAGGGTATACGCCCAGTAGTGGGATTGCTGGGTCGTATGGTAGTTCTATCTGTACTTTTTTAAGGAACCTCCATACTGTTCTCCATAGTGGCTGTATCAATTTACATTCCCACCAGCAGTGCAAGAGTGTTCCCTTTTCTCCACACCCTCTCCAGCATTTATTGTTTCTAGATTTTTTGATGATGGCCATTCTGACCGGTGTGAGATGATATCTCATTGTAGTTTTCATTTGCATTTCTCTAATGATTAATGATGTTGAGCATTCTTTCATGTGTTTGTTGGCAAACTGTATATCTTCTTTGGAGAAATGTCTATTTAGGTCTTCTGCCCATTTTGGGATTGGGTTGTTTGTTTTTCTGTTATTGAGCTGCATGAGCTGCTTGTAAATTTTGGACATTAATCCTTTGTCAGTTGCTTCTTTTGCAAATATTTTCTCCCATTTGGAGGGTTGTCTTTTGGTCTTGTTTATGGTAGGGAGACGCAAGAGGGAAGAGATATGGGGACATATGTATACGTATAACTGATTCACTTTGTTATAAAGCAGAAACTAACACACCATTGTAAAGCAATTATACCCCAATAAAGATGTTAAAAAAATTTTTTTAATAAATAAAAAAATAAAATGTCCTGGATTCCCTCAGGAAAAAAAAAAAAAAAAAAAGCACTGAGCTGATCTCCCTGTGCTATGCGACTGCTTCCCACTAGCTATCTATTTTACGTTTCATAGTGTATATATGTCCATGCCACTCTCTCACTTCATTTTTTTTTTTTAGATTCCATATCTATGTGTTAGCATATGGTATTTGTTTTTCTCTTTCTGACTTACTTCACTCTGTATGACAGACTCTAGGTCCATCCACTTCACTACCTTAATTTAAACAATCGCACTCTCCTATAAGGTAGATTCCATTAATATACTTATTTAGCAAATGAGGCAACTAAGTTACTTGCCCAAGGTTATACAGCCAAAACAGGGGTTCCAGTGTCTCTGCTCTTAACCATACACTGTACTGCCTATCCTAAAACTTAACCTAGCAATTAAGTGCCTTTCCTTTTCTAAAATAATAAAACTATATATTCTTTTTGGTACGGTCGACAAAGAATAGTATTTCCCCCTTGCCATTTTTGAGATGTTTATGTCAGGTTTATTCAGATGTAGCTTCCTTTTCTTTTTAGGTGCACTATTGTCTTCCTTTAACATTGTTTTTTTGTTTCTCTGTTTTAATCAGTGTAATTTTTTTAACTGAGGGGGATATGCACATGTCAATATTACTACTGGATGAAAGTCTTCCATTAATTAGAAGTCTTACTCAAATGTAGATTATCAAACACTGTTAGTGAGGAGGGTAGAAGAGCAAAACTAAGGCTGGCTTCCCTCTTATGGCCTTCTTCATTGATGGGCAAAATGACAATACCTCCCAGGTCTTGGGCACTCACTTGACTTAATGTTCCTGGGAATTTTTCAAAGTAGTAGGATTCTTACTATACAGTAGTTGAGAAAACTGAGAATCATAAGTTAGGAATTTCCTCAAAGTTGCAAAGAGAGTAAATGGAGGGATGCAAATCAAGGTCTCTTTGGCTCCAAGCCCAATTTTTTTTTTCAGTGTATCTTATTGTTTCATGGTTTGTTATTTCGCATTCTGTGTTTCCCCTATTTTGCAGACTGATCAAAATTCCTTGTCAGATTCTGAACTTCATTTCCACTGAATCTCTGTAATCTGTAAATAGAGCAGAGCTATGTGTGTGTGCACGTTTCTTTCATTCTGTCAACCAATTAAAATACATTTTGAATTCAGTGTACCAATAACATTTTAATTCCCCTTTCCTCTTAAACATTTTATATGGCTTGTACATGATGTTGAGCTTCTAGCAGAATTTAGAAAACAGAGACTGTTAGATATTCATGCTTCATTTATTCAGATCAAGTATTTGTGTTAAATACTAAATTAGATCATCTTTCTGCTTTGCAAATTGTATAGTCAGATCGAGTTCCACAGAGGAGAGATAATTCTCAATATTAGGGTTCTGTAGTTTCTCAAATAATTGAATTAGTTTAGAAAAAAATCTTTAAGTTTTATAGTTGCTACATTCAATTTCTTTACACTCATCCATGTAGTCTGAATTAGGATTTTACTGAATTTTAGTTCCTTTTTCAGTAACTGCTTGATAATTCAATATATCAACTAATCACACAAATTTACTTTTGTGAAAATACAGGCCCTTTTCCTGGATTTTTAAAGCATATGACCAAAAATTATGTATGTATGTATTCATTCAATAACATGCCATTGTTTTTGGATATTTGAGTTAATGCAGAGCAACTCCTTCCAAAGAAAGACTTAGAAGATGTCCATATTGAATATGTTACATTAAGCTAGTTTATATTATGTTTGAAAAGTAAAACTACTTCTCCTTGTGTCTTTAACGGTGAAAAACTGGCTTTTATTATATAATTAACATATATATATAATTTAAATGTTTACTATAAAATATATGATATCTACAAAAAGAATGTAAAAATGTATAGGTAGGGTTTAAAGCATCGTTGTCCAATAAAAACATAATGTGGTCATATATGTAATTTTATATTTTCTCTTAGCTGCATTAGAAAAAGTAAAAAGAAACAGAGAAATTGATTTAATAATATATTCTATTTAACCAAATATATTCAAAATATGATGATCTAAACATGTAATCAATAAGAAAAAGTGTCACTTATATATTTAACTTTTATCTGAACTAAGTCACTGAAATCCAATGTGTATTTTACACCTAGAGCACATTTCACTTTATAGTAGTCACATTTCAAGTGCTCAGTAGCCACAGTCAGATAGTGGCTTCCATATTGGACAGCACAGGTTTAAAGAAAAATATAAACATCTGTGTTCCAACCTCCTGCATTAAAAAATTGAATACTACTTTGGAAGCCTTCTGTTTTCCTCCTCCCTAATCACCTTCCTTCCCTCCTCAGCCAAAAGTAACCACTATCTCGAATTTTAAATAAGTTATTCTCATGTTCATCTGTTTGTTTTTATTTTTTTACCACCTATGTTTGTATCTTTAAACAATAGATTGTTTTCTTTTGCCTGGATTTGAACTTTATATTAATGGAATCACTCTGTCTTTATATTAATGGAATCAAAAGTCTTCTCTGTGACTTTTTTCTCTCAACATTATGCTTTATATATTTATGTTGATCAGTATGTATCTCGTATGAATATGTATTTCACATGTTGATAGACATTTGGGTTTGGGTTATTTTTAGGATTTTTTCAAATCACAAGCCACACTATATGTATATTCTTGTACATGTTTCCTGGTGCATGTGAGAATTTCTCAAGGGTATATATTTGCTAGTAGAATTGTCAGGTCATGATGTATACACACAGAAATGGAAATGATTGATTTACTGCAATTCATAGTGCACACAAAGTTGCTATTTTAAGTAAACTACATATAAGACTTTGAATTAAACAATTCTTTATTGGAGCCAATTAAATTGAGCTGAGAGTTTGTATTTTTTAAATACACCACAAACAAGATTACTCTTTATGCTTACTGGGTCAATTCAGTTGGTTAACTTTAGAGTAAGCTTTTAGTGTTATATAAAATATATCTATAGCTAGTTACTAAATATATATAGTTATTAATTAGGATTAGTTTTGTCTATATATAGAAAATTCAATATATCCATTGCTTAAACAAGACAGAAGTTTGTCTTACTCAAGTAAAAGAAGTCAGAGGTGGGCAGGCGAGAGAGTGGGATTATTTTTCTCTCTACTCTGCCATCTTAGCCCATAGCTTCCCTCCTGAAGTTTACCCCATGTTCCAAAATGGCTGCCAGGGTTCTAGTCATCAGGTCTATATTACATTGCAGACCTAAAAATGTACGAGGGAAGGCAAAAGGGCACAACTACTAGCTGAATCAAAGAGTAGTTCTGCCTGTACTTTCAAGTAGTAGTTCTGCACATATTACATAACACTCCTGCTTACATCTTATTGGCCTTAACTTGTGATGTTAAACATCATCTCATGTAGTTTTTTGAAACCTACTGTTGAATTCATGAGTACTTTGGCATTATATCATGGCTATATCTAGCTGCAAGAGAGGCAAGAAGAGAAGTAATTGAGTTGTTTGTTGGCTGGTTGGTTATTTATAAGACAGGGGTGAAGGAAAGCAAGTGTTAATATTTAGAACACTGATTTTGATTTCCTAACTCAATCATGCCAAAAAAGGAATGCTATGAATCATTCAGGAGAATTAAATCAATTTTAACCTGATCAACTCCAGCATGAGCACTTTCTTCTAAGTTAAAAAAAGAAATAGTGTTTTTTCCAACCCCCTTACAATTCCAATACCCCTCCCCTAATATTGGCGCCAGTTTATAAAGACTAGAGAAATTAAAAGATTCAAAGCAACTGACCTATTTTGGAAATAACTTTATATATTTTAATAGCTTGGTCGAGATATATTTCACATACCAAACAATTCACACATTTAAAGTGTACAACTCAGTCATTTTTAACATATTCAGAGTTCTGCAACCATCAGTGACAATCAATTTTAGAATATTTTCGTCTCTCCAAAAAGAAACTCTATACCCATTAACAGTTACTCTTAATTTACCCCCAGCCCCTCTCCTCTCAATATCTTCAGGCAAACATGCGTCTACTTTCTGTCTCTATATGCTTGCCTATCTGGATATTTCATGTAAATGGAATCATTTGGTTTTTTTGTGATTGGCTTCTTCCCTTTAGCACAAGGTTTTTAAGTTTATCCATGTTGTAGCATATAACAATACTTCATTCCTTTTTATGTCCAAATTATATTCCATTGTGTGGACATGCCAAATTTTATCAGTTTTGTCATCAGTTAGTGGACGTTTTGGTGGTTTTCACTTTTTGGCTATTATGCATAATGCTGCCATGAACATTCCTCTACAAGCTTCTGTGTTGATATATATTTTTATTTACCAGGAATGGAATGGCTATGTCATATGGTAACTCTGTATTTAACTTTCTGAGGCACTACCTACCAAATTGTTTTCGAGAGAGTGTACCATTTTCCATTCCCACCACCAATGTATGAGGGTTCTAATTTTCCCACATTCTTTCCAACACTTATTATTTTATGTTTTTTAAAAAATTATTACAGTCATCCTAGTGACTGTGAAGTGATACCTCACTGTAGTTTTAATTTTCATTTTCCAACGATTAATGATGTTGAGCATCTTATATTCTTACTGGCTATTTATTCATCTTCTTTGGAGAAATGTATATTCAAATCCTTTGTCCATTTTTAATGGGTTATTGTGTTTTTGTTATTAAGTTGTAAGAGTTTGTTGTATATTCTAGATACAAGTCCATTATCAGGTGTATGATTTGCAAATATTTTCTCTCATTCTATGGGTTATCCTTTCACTTTCCTGATGGAATCCTTTGAAACACAAAAGTTTTTAATTTTTAGGAAGTTCAACTTCTCTATTTGTTCCTTTTTCTTTTATGCTTTTGTTGTCATGTCTAAGAAGACTTAACCTGACCCAAGTTTATAAAGATTTACTCCTATATTTTCTTTTAAGAGAGTTTTTGTTTCAGTTCTTACATTTAGTTCTGCTATGCATTTTAAGTTAATTTCTCTGTATCGTATGAGGAATGGGCCCAACTTCATTCTGTTACATGTGAATATACAGTTGCCCTGGCACCATTTGTTGAAAAGATTCTTTCCCCATCAAATTGTCTTGGAACTCTTGTCAAAAATCAATTGACTATTTCTTTTATTTCATTTTTCTCTAGACTGTCAATTCTATTCAGTCAACCTCTATCCTTTTGACAGTACTTCATATATGTTTTTACAGTCTATGCATCCATACAGTACATCAGTACATATACTATATATATAGTATGTATTATATGTGTGTATGTGTGTGTATTACACAAAAACATGTTTTCTGTAAGCAGTGGTGAAGTGTTTGATTTTTTTTTTTTTTTTTGCGGTACGCGGGCCTCTTCACTGTTGTGGCCTCTCCCGTTGCGGAGCACAGGCTCCGAACGCACAGGCTCAGCGGCCATGGCTCACGGGCCCAGCCGCTCCGCGGCATGTGGGATCTCCCCAGACCGGGGCACGAACCCGTGTCCCCTGCATCGGCAGGCGGACGCGCAACCACTGCGCCACCAGGGAAGCCCGAAGTGTTTAATCTTGATTTCTGGAGCTAGTCTGGATCATTTGAAGTCACAGCTATATCAAATACTAGCTGTGTCACTTTGAGCAAGTTCCTTTAACTACTGGAAAGCTCAGTTGCCTCACTTGTAAAGTGGGATGTAGATCGTGCCAACCTGATAAGGTCATTGTGAGGATTAAATTAGATAATTCATGTGAAAGCTCTAAATCCAGTGCCTGATTCTATGGTTGATTACTGAGTATTAGCTGCTATTATTATTGAGTCGGTATTGTTATTATAAAATATATTGCCGGTAAAGTAAAAGCTGTTTCTTCATTACTTTGTAAATCTTGCTCAGCAAGTCACATTTCGCTTGAGAGGCAGGCAGTTAGGCAAGTTATCATGTAGGGGCTATGAAATAAAGGGAAGAGAAATAGAATAGTGAAGTTGATCATATGTTCTGGAACTTCTAGGACAATGCGCAAATATTTTATTCAATTGTTTATTTGTGTGTCAGGCCACATATGCCAAATCCTGGCTTGGAAAAGAAGGTGAGCTTAGCAGTAGTCTCTGAAATGTCATGAGTTAATGAGATAAGCATGTAGCGCTGGATCTCTTCCAACCTGTTTCAAAAGAAGCTTCTGTGTACTTGTTGAAATCTATCAATGCGCACCCCCTCAAAGACATGTTCCCCTTCGAATAACTTACTCCTTACGTAACCCCATCTTTTTCGTAGGTTTGAATTATATTTTCTTCAATCTTAATATTTGTCTCTGTTGTTTATATATATGTTTGGAGGATGCATCTTCCTAATTACATTGTAAGCTTCCTCAGAACAGAAAGGAGTGTCTCTCTTAGTCTGCTAGGGCTGCCCTAACAAAATAACACAGACTGGGTTGCTTAATCAACAGAAATTTTTTTCACATGGTTCTGGCAGATGGGCGTCCAAAAGCAAGGTGTTGGGAGACTTGCTTTCTCCTGAAGCCCCTCTCCTTGGTTTGCAGATGACCGTCTTCATGCTTTGTCCTCACGTGACCTTTTTCCTGTGCACATACATTGCCAGTATCTCTTCCTCTTCTTATGAGGACACCAGTCTATTGGATGAGGGTCCTACCTTTGTGACCTCATTTAAACTTAATTATCTCTTTAAAGGCCCTGTTTCCAGTTATAGTCATATTGGGGGTTAGGGCTTCCACATACGAATTTGGCGGGGGGGGGGGGACGACAAAATTCAGTTCATAACAGTGTCTGTATCCTGAAGATAAAGGCTATCTTTATAACTAGTTGATTAATTTCGTTTTACTGAGAATGTCTTTTTATGGGGGAATAAACCAATGATGGGAAAAGGGGCATGTGATTTTCTCTGAAGTGTGAAATTGGTCTGGCCCAGCATGATTTTCAGTCAAATGCTCTTTGGTGACAAGCAGGTTAAATCGCTATGAGAAAGGGCTCCCCTGGTGGCGCAGTGGTTAAGAATCCGCCTGCCAATGCAGGGGACACGGGTTCGAGCCCTGGTCCGGGAAGATCCCACATGCCGCGGAGCAGCTAAGTCCGTGCATCACAACTACTGAGCCTGAGTTCTAGAGCCCACGAGCCACAACTGCTGAGCCCACGTGCCACAACTACTGAAGCCTGTGTGCCTAGAACCCACCGCAATGAGAAGCCCGTGCACCGCAACGAAGAGCAGCACCCGCTCACCGCAACTAGAGAAAGCCCGTGCGCAGCAACGAAGACCTAATGCAGCCAAAAATAAATAAATAAATAAATTCATTTTTTAAAATCCCTATGAGAGAAAGTTTAAAAGAAAACAAAGTTGTAACCGCAACTCTTAATTAAAAGAAAATCAGGCTTTGTTGACATGCCAACAAGACAAATAACTGGTTTTAATAGTAAGGCAGTAGACGCAATCAACCATTATCACAACCTACAGGAAAAGTTTAATAGCTTATCCATTAGAGCCACAAGCCCTTTTTTTGCCCACCTTTGAGGTGGACTAATAGGGAAACCAACATTTGCAAAAAAAGCCACTATGTTTCAGAATTTGTGCTAGTCACTTAATATTGGTAATTTTCTAAAACCCTCACAGCTTAAGATGTAAGTCAAATTGGCCCCATGAATCAGATGAGAATTCTAAGACTCAGAGAAATAAAATAAGTTACCTGAAGACACACAAATAGAAAGAGTTTAGATATTCTATTTGGATGTAAAAATTTTTTAAGTAGAATTATAATATCAGGAATTAGCACTGAAAATATGATTTAGGAAAACTCTGCTGCATAGAATTTCACTGAGATGAGACAATTTGCTGCATGTCACATAACAAAGTTTTAGGAAAAATAAAACAATTATGTTATAAGCTTTAAAACATATAAGAATAATATGAATAAAATTTAATCATAATGGACCAAAATATAAAGAAATACTTTAAATATTGGAAAGCACTTAGATTATGAATATATAGTTTTGAATATTTTTAGACAACAGTGCTTTGGGAGAGCATTTTAAGATTTTGGAATTGGAATTTTAACATGTTGTCCTTTAAAAATAGTATCTTTTGTTTTTAAACAAAACATTAGCTTGTAATTTCTGAAAATATCAAATAGACCTATTGAAAAAGTATAAAATTACATAAGAAGCCAAATAAAATAATAAATTATATAGCTCAAGATACTCAAGTTTTCAGATGTTTGGTTTTGGAAATGCATGCATTGTCATACAGTGCATGGTAATCTAGTCAACCCAGAAAAATTAGTGTTTCTTTCTGTCAAAGGGAGGGATCTGATGTCTCTTCAAGTTGCTTAAATAAAATGATGAATATACTCTTTCATCAAAAGAGAAGCTATATAATAATCCTTATAATTATTTTTACTCTATAAAAGAAAAAATGTCCTTTACTTTAGATATGCCCCAAACAAGATGTAAATTAATTATTAGCATTTTAATTTTGGTTTAAACGTGATAATTTCTAATAAAATGCTGACACATTCAGTGTTAGGCTCACCTAGCTGGAAAACTGTAGTATCTGAGAGATGCAGATAGCCAAGATTGTGCTATGGTAGGCAATTAATGTTGAAATGCAAGCTCCTTTTAAATTTTACAGTGTTTTAAATTCATGAGGATGTCCCCTCTACCTTTTTTTTGGCACCACATGTGGATATGCTTCATTAAAGAGGTGAAAAGCAAAATTAGGGATGCTACCCTCCTCGAGTTAATCATTTTGCTGCGCTTAACAGAGTGCAGGTTTTAAGGATGAGAAGGAAGTAAATGATGTTTCAATCATGTGTTTCTTGACCCCTTCCACTGACCTTTCCCCAGACATCTCTAAAATCTTCATTTGCCTCTAAACTTTTACCTCGGTTTACATTCTTTTCTGTGAAATGTAGTAACAGTGACAATGTTTGTTGACCTGAAATACGTCATAAAACATTAATAATATTTTGAGCAGGGTTTCCAAACTCTCTTATTTACGTCTTACATCTCCCTTACCTGTATCCCTTTTGGACGGAAATGAAACATTTTTCTTAACATCTTTATTGGGGTGTGATTGGTTTACAATGTTGTGTTAGTTTCTGCTGTATAACAAAGTGAATCAGCTATACGTATGCATATATCCCCATATATCCTCCCTCTTGCATCTCCCTCCCACCCTCCCTATCCCAGCCCTCCAGGTGGTCACAAAGCACCGAGCTGATCTCCCTGTGCTATGCGGCCGCTTCCCACTAGCTATCTATTTTATTATTCTTCTAAGTTCTTTAAAGATGAGTCATTTCATCCCCCACCCCCCTTTTACTCATCGGTTGCTAATTGACAATGAGTGTCTGCCCAAACAGTAACCAATCAAAAGATAGGAAGAAGCGTCCAGATATATCTTTCTCCAGATATATCTGGAGAAACTCTTTGGAGAAAGCAGGTGAATGGCATAGGAATTCAGACACAGGAGATTTCAAAAAGGACAAAATAGCCTCTAAATTAAAATATCTTCTCATTTGTTCACCAAACTTTTTATAAGTGTTTTTAATGAATTGCTCTGTTGACATATTTGGCAGGCTCTAAGTGTACTATTTATCCCAATTATGTACTTTACTGAAGGATTGAATTTTTTTTTTCTGCAGCCATATTCAAAGAAAAACTCTAAAATGCATGTGGTTTTCTTCTGAGTCCAGGGCTGAGGACTCTAGGCACTTGGTCACCACATAGTGCAAGTGACAGGAAGGAGAGGATCTACAGCCTTGGCCTGCTTCCTCCAGCCAGCTCTTTCCTGGGACAGGTGTTGTGATTATAGAACAAGTCTGTGAACTCCTTGACTCATCTAAATACATATTTCAAAGCCACACGATATTAGATACAAACTTTGGCTCTGGCATTTCCTAGCTGGGTAATCTAGGTCAAGTTTCCTAACCTCTGTATCTCTGAAGTATGAGGAAAACAATACCTCTCATTTCTTAGGGTTGTTGTGAAAATTAAATAACATACACTGTTTCTTGAAATAATTGAAAGGACACGTGTCCGTTGCCATCATCCCTGAGGATCTGGAGATGGAAGATGTCTCCCAGCTGCTTATTCAATTGTCTTCTTATCTCAGTCTTCCTCACCTACTTCTTCCACTCCTTTTTCTAGAAAGCATCGAAAGCACATCCCACAGTTGGCGGTATATTAAAGGTCACTGGTCACCAGCAGCTTTGTTCATTGCTGAGTGTATGATGAGCTTCCTCGTTCTATCTTGATTGCCTTAGTCCTCATTGTATCTCAGCACCTCCTAGGGCACTTCGATTTGTGTACATTTTTCAGTACAGCTTTTTGTTTTTCGTAATTTTTATTGAAGTATAATTGATTTACAATGTTTTGTTAGTTTCAGGTGTACAGCAAAGTGAATCAGTTATACATATACATATATCCACTCTTTTTTAGATTCCATTCCCATATAAGTCATTACAGAGTACTGAGTAGAGCTCTGTGCTATACAGTAGGTCCTTACTAGTTATCTATTTTATATGCAGTAGTGTGTATCTTATGGAATATTGCTCAGCCATAAAAAAGGAATGAAATAATGTCATTTGCAGCAACATGGATGGACCTAGAGATTGTCATACTGAGTAAGTCAGACAGAGAAAGACAAATATCATATGATATCACTTATATGTGGAATCTAAAAAAAATGATACAAATGAACTTATTTACAAATCAGTACAGCTTTTTAGAAATGATTTTCCTGAAAGGTTGAACACTTTCTCATGTTCAAATGCAAAGATATATGTGATCTCAGGATTCAAAGGCTATTTTCTGGATGTCATTTCTGGGTTACAGTCCCTACCCCCACTCCCTCTCACCCTTAACTTTCTATCCTCCTAACCTGCATTGATTTCGTCTCTGCATTTATCTAACTAACACTCATGTTCTATTGTATTTTTTACCGAGAAAGTAATAGTGCAGGGACCAGGACTCCCTCGCTGCTATATTCCCAGCCCAAAAACGCTTCTAGGAACGCAGTAAATATTTGCTAAATGAATGAATGTAAACTGCTCTTTTATATCTGCCATGGTAGTTTGGTTACTTCTTTTGGTGTCTTATTACACTGAAAGCCAGAAATGGAAATAGAAATATCAATAACAATATGACCAATAACAATAGTAGCAGTAGTAATAGTAGTAGCACACAGCGTTTATTGAGGGTTTATTGTGTGTCAGGCACTAGTCCAAATGCTTTACATGTCTCCCCTCATGTAATCCTCTCACCAACCATAAATGATAGTTACTATTATTAGTTTCATGCTACAGCTTAGGATACTGAGGAACAGAAAATTTAATTAACTTGAGAAAAACTTGTAAAATCATAGAGTCCAGCCTCTCATTTCAGAGGAAAAGAAACAAAGGCCCAGAGAGCTAAATCTACTTGCCTAAAGCCACACAGCAAGATGATGTGAGATCTAGAATTTTAATCCAGGTCACCTGAATATGATCCCAAGCCCCTTTCTATACTATGTGTATTATACCTGTGTCATTTATGACTAAGTCCCAGATGCATTTTAATGCTCAAAAATGACAAAATTAAACAGTGACTCTAAGAGGGGTCGTAAGAAGGTACATAGTGCGAAATATAGCCAGACCCTATTATTAAGTATCACCAATTCGAATGTTCATTGTTTTTTTTCTATTTAAGAATAAGCAAGATTACTCAGCCACACAAATGGAATTTGAACATATTTATTTCACCTGGCAGATATTTACTGAGCACTTGTACATGCCATTCACTGTAAAAACGCTGAGAGAACTGAATAAACTCGATCTTCATGGTGCTCATGGTCAGGGCCAGCACATAGACATGTGAAAGATCACTGAAAACCAGAGGCACAAGCTCTACATTTGGGAGAAGTACAGAGGGATCAAGAAGCACAGAGGAAAGACTCCCAATACAGCAGAGGGTGAGGATTCGTCTTTCAAAAGAACTTCTCTTGCCCGGCAGAGCTAGAAGTGCTGGAGAGAGAAAGATGAACTAGACACTGCCTCTGTCCTCAGTGCTTGTGCCATTTGGGGAGGAGAGCGTGATGATATCCAGTTCTCATACAGTATATAATAAGCATGATAACAGAAATATAGACCAAGAGCTAGGTGGCACAGGGGCAGGCACCGTGACTGGAGGCAGGACATCTGGGATTAATCTTTTTGGAACTCTGGGATTTTTTTGTAACTTGTTATTTTAGATTGGAGTACAGTTGATTAACAATGTTGTTAGTTTCAGGTGTACAACAAAGTGATTCAGTTATACATATAGATGTGCCTATTCTTTTTCAAATTCTTTTCCCAGTTAGGTTGTTACAGAATATTGAGCAGAGTTCCCTGTGCTGTACAGTAGTTTGGAGGCAGGACATCTGGGAAAGAACTCACTCAGGTGTTGATATCTTAATCTGGGTCTTAAAATACACTAGTAAGGGTGATCCAGAAACAGGAGAGAAATGGGAGGCTTTTAGAACAAGTGCAAGGACTTTTAGGTGAGACAGAATGTAGTAGAATCCCCGGATCCTTGAGTTATTGCTACCCATTAGGCTAAAACAAAGGTGCTTTCCTTTGTCTACAATTTCATTGCTGCAGATTGCTTAGCAGAAGGCCATTTAATGG
Organism: Physeter macrocephalus; assembly: GCF_002837175.3. Taxonomy (NCBI): domain Eukaryota; kingdom Metazoa; phylum Chordata; class Mammalia; order Artiodactyla; family Physeteridae; genus Physeter; species Physeter macrocephalus. Next base: position 15,955,738 of record NC_041234.1, on the reverse strand, counting down.
ACCTCTAAACTTAAGGCATTCATGATTTAAATCACAAAATATCTGCAATGGCCAGAAGAACCACTGCCTCCTTATGCCAGCATTATTAACAGCACCAGTACCTGCTGCTCAGGCCAGCTGGAGGGTCGGGTGTTGGTTGCTGCCTAGGTAATACTCACCAACTGATGCCCTGCCACAAGTAGGTTTTTCCACGTTCCACAAACAAAATCTTAATGTTCCATCAGAATCTAATGAGAATTACAGTCATTAGTTAAATAGAAGAACCATTAGGTAAGGAGCAGAAGGGACAGCACACAATCCATCAATTTGGTGAATGTTGTCAGATGGTTTCTGGATGCAGGGCAGCTGTGCATCCAGGTAGACAGTGAGAATATTTACGTCCTGTGCCTTATGTACTTGTTTCTGTAATCTAAGGGTGTTATAGCAAGCTGCTATTAAAAAAAAGGGTTTAAGAGGTGAAAATGTTTTGAAATCTGTTGGGCTGCACTCCACAGGCCTCCAAGGCCTGTGCTTGACCAGCTTCACGACGGAAGAAAGAGCCTGGAGTCAGCAACACAGACATCAGTGGTTTAACAGATGGGGGAGCTTACATGTCTGAAGCAAGGTCCTGGAGCGACACCCTAGCGTGTGTTGTAGACGGTGGGCAGGAGATGGTGGCAGTCTTCACTCCCGGGGTGGCGGGGGGGGGGGGGGCGGGCAGGGGGAGGCGGGAAGGAGAGATTACCAGTTAGAGGGGAATTGACATCAGGTGGGCTCATTAGTTACCAGGGAAACCAGTAGAGGGGCACGCCCCTCACCGCCCCTTTGGTAAGAACAGTCACCAGCTGGGGCCTGAGGCGAGTAGTAGGAAGGTCAGTCTTGTGCGTAAGGTACAGGCAAAACAGGCACTGGTCAGGCAGGGGATGTACAGAGAGCAAGAGGACAGCCATCTTGAGTGGCCTGACCATACAGTATCCATTAGTGAATTAAAGGGAAGTATTTTAAAATGTAAATAAACATAACATGATTACTTTGTATCTAGACTAGTGGTTCTCAAAGTAAGGTCCCTGAACCATTAGCACTGGCATTACCTGAGAACTTAATAGACCTGCATGGGACCCTCTGCATATCTACTGAATTAGAAACTCTGGGGATGGGGCCCAGCAGTCTTGTTTTAACCAGCTCTCCAGTGCATTCTGATGCAGGCTCAAGTTTGAGAACCTCGGAACCAGAGCACTGCTACTCAAGGGGCAGCGTGGTCAGCATCAATTGAGAGCTTTGTTAAAAATGCAAATTCTTGGACCCCACCGTAAGCCTACTAAATCAGAATCTTTGGGAGTGAGGCCAAGGAAATTACTTTCACAAGATCTCCAAGTGATTCTTATTCATGTCAAAACAGGAGGCGCTGACCCATTGGTTCTCAGCCTTAATTGCATATTTGAATCACATGGGGACATCTTTTAAATATTCCATGCCCAGGTCCCACACCAGACCAATTAAGTCAGAATGTTTGGAGGTGCGATCTAGGTGTTTTTCAAAGTAGCTAAGGTTGAGATACACTTCAGTAGAAGTAAAGAGATTAAGGTGTTTGGGAGTAAGTAAAGACCTTAGCCAAACCACAAGAGTGTGAAGAACCACCACCTCCCCAAAAGGAAAACGTAAGTCAGATATTCTGTCCCTTGTGCTTCAGTATTCTTATCTGAGTTATTTTGAGTATGCATAGTCATATTAATAATAGAGTTTTAATACTAATTGATCATGTTGTAATTTGCCTTTCAATTAAGTGGATCTAAATTTCTCTTCCTGGCCTCCAGAACTCTTTAATATGTTGCCCAACTAGAACCTTTCCTAACATTTTGTCAACACTCCTCACCTTGCCTCTTGACCCTTGGTTGTGCTGCCGATTTCCGGCACACTAGAAGTACACACTATCACTCCATGAACCTTTCTTTCAGGGGATTCCTTCCCCTGAGATCCTATTCCTGCCCCCCTTTATTTAGGGAGTGCCTACTCCTTCCTTAAGGCAGCACTTCTCAGCCTTGATTACACAATGTATTATATGGGGAGCTGGAAAAAATACTAATGCCTAAAGCCCATTTTCAGAAGTTCTGCTGTTCTGTGATGAAGCCAGGGCTTGGGGATTTTTAAAAAGTCCTCCAGGGTGATTTTAATGGACAGTGAGTATTAGAAACACTGCTTTAAGGGCAAGCTCAAAGGCTACTCCAAAAAATGTGTTAATTCTGTTCAGCTGTCATAAATTGACCCATCCCTGAATCCCTGGTAAATAGTCGGCAGCATCCAACTTAACAACCAATGTGTATCTATGTGTGTGTGTGTGTGTGTGTGTGTGTGTGTATGTGTATGTATAGATAGAAAATATATATTTAGTCTGTTAATTGTGTCAGTGTATTCATTTGTAATCAGAATCTAAATTCCTTAAGATCTGAGGCCTAGTCACATTCTTCTATCCCAAGTCATGGCTGAAACAGTTGTTTACTAATAAGGATTTCTGGTGGCTTGATTTTTAATATGATTTGATAACCTGGGATCATATACCATAGAAGTGGAAGAGATCTATGAGATCACCCAGGATTCTACATATATTACAGTAATAACTACCCTATTGAATACTTAGTATGTATAAGATTCTGACTGGCTTTTAATAATCACATCAGTCCTGGGAGGTGCAAGGTGAGGATGTTCATTGCTTAGCAGATGAGAAAATTGTGCTGTATAGAGGTTAAGCAACTGATCTGTGGTCCTGGTATGTGACACCTAAAGGGGACATAGTTCTGGGATTTAAATGAATCTACTACAGTTGTACTGCAAGGTCCATATTTGCCTTATATCCCTAATTTGGAGAATGCCCGTCAGGTCAATTTCCAGTGCTTGGATTCCTGGATATGTAGAGTTATTCTGAAAACACTAAACAAACTTAAAATCTGTTATGTATCCTACACTTAAAGTATTAGGTAAATTAATCTGCATTTTTAAGGAGGAAGAGTCCTGTGTGGGGTCTAATCGAAAATAAAGTGACACTTTATTTAAGTTAAGGAACATGATAATATCCAGTGACCAGTGTGGAAGAGTGATATAAAGCTTCTCAAATAATACAAATCAAAATTTACTATTTAACTGCTTTTTTAAAATAGCAATTAAAATGTCTAAAATATCAGAACTTTGCATTCGGAAGCACTCTGAAAATAGGAAGACTGATATGCACTATGATTTCCATGTAGATTAAACTGAACTTGCAAATGATTTTATAAAATACATTTATAGAAACCAAGAGATATTCAAATTAGATATTTGTCAGAATAAATTGTGTATGTCCAAATACCTACTGAGAAGTAAATGTGTTCTTTTTCTTTCAATTGTCTGTGATTTCCTGTCTATCTCTTAAGAAAATGTCCTCAGTGTGATTTGTTTCCAGTTAAACATTCTTAAGAACATGTAAATATGGTAACTTCCAGTTCTCTTATTTCTGTTTACCTCACCGCCATTCTAATCTAGATATGGTCAATCTCTTATCTTTTCTGCATTTCACATAGGCATCAGTATCCAGAATAATTTGGCGAGCTTGAGACAACAATAACAAGAGTGATGTTTTCAGAAATCAGCAGTCATTCATTTAGTGAATATTCATTGGCCACCAACTGGGAGCAAAATACTAGCTAGGCAATGTGGGGTACACAAAAATGTTTTAATATGGCTCATGCTCTCTAAGAGCTTACACCTATTAGACAAGGTAAGGCACATTCATAAATAACTATAGTATGGGGGGAAAAAAGGCCCTAGAATGTACAGTTTAAGTACAATTTAAACCTATAAAAAGAGATTCATTTTCTGCCAGATAAATCAAGGAAGGCTTCATGGAGAAACAAACATCTGAGGATAGAAATGCAGTACCAACAGGATCAGGCCAATGTTGGGGAGGAATGAATGCCATTCCACATTGAAAAAGAGATACTCAGGGTAAATATGTAGAGCAGTAGGAAAACCAGCCAGTGGAAATAGACCCAATTTACAATGCCTGCCTGCCTGCCTGCCTGTAGTGCTTTCTACATACGGTGACTGTAAGTTGCAGTTTGCTCAGAACAGTACCAGCTTATGCTTGTTTTCCTTGTATAATTATTTATCATGCCCTCTTTGGCTCTCAAAAGTGCCCCGGTTTGGATGATAAATTTAACTATCATTCTATGTCTAAGAGAACCGCCCTGTGTCCAGTTCCTGTAAAAGGATGGGTTCGGTTTGGGCCCCTCATAACTCTGCCCACCCCTTAGTTGATGAAACCCAGAACTAGGCATCAAAAGGTAAGTTACCCAATCGGATCTCTATCTTTCTGGTAGAAATGGGAAACCCAAGAATCTTACAACAGTTTCAGAGGTATATAGCTTTTATTACGTGACAGATTGTAGCCATGAAAGCTGTATACAAGTCAAAATTATGAGGGAGAAGTCACTGAAAGAGCTGGAGCAGCCAGATAGTTGCAGAACCAAACGAGACAGACAGACATCTCGGGGTAGCTGAGGCACAATGATGGAAGAGAACTGCAGTGAAATTGCCTGAACTTCTAGTAGTAAAGATTGCTACTGATACCTGGAATGTAGGACCACGTCCATCCCCGTTCTCTGTGATGCCCAGCCTTATGGCGGCTGCTGTTGCTGAATGCTCCTGAGAGTCGCCTATTGTTTTCACCTAACGTCTTATAACAATCCCTTCTGTCTTTCTATCCCTCCAAGCTATAGCTCAGATAAGCTCTGGGGTCCATGCTTCTGGTGAAAGACAAGGGAAAGAGGTGAAGGCAGAGGGTCACCTTAGCAGCATGTTGCATCATTTCAGGGACGACACCAGGGTGTATCAGAGTACTATCTGAGGAACAGGAATGGAAAGGAGAGAAGATAACAGAAGTGGGATGTATGAGGCTTGGCAACTGGTTAGATTTGAGGGATAAAATGAAATAGGAAGCCAAAGATGATGCAGAATATTCTGATTTTTCATCAGCTAAGAAGACAGTAGTGCCATGAATAACAAATGGTTCCAAATATCACTATCACCACCATCGTTGTCATCATTATCATCATCGTCACCATTATCATTAAGGAAAGTGCTCTAAATAGTTATAAGAAGTGTGTTTAATAGAGGCAGTTAACTCCATAGGTGATGGAAGGCCTGAGAAGCCAAAAAGAAATGATAAAACAACGTAGGGGTTAGCAATAGCAGGAAGCTTCTCCCATTTCCACGGCTGAGGGTTTAAGCACCAGGTGATGTTACTGGATTTCACAAGTCAAGGTCATCTGGTGGGAGTTAGAATCAGCTGGCAACTGGCAGGAGCTGCAGAAACAGAGGAGGATGTGTCCAGCAAGATGTTAGGATGCTGGAACAGCCGAGGAGATTCAGCCACTGCCAGAAAATACCCTCCAGAGCAGGGAGAGGGAGAAATATCCTGAATTCTCCCTTTTTCCTCCAGTAGTCCCTCACATTTGCCAAATTTACCCAGAAGTTAATTGGCAAATGAGTCTGGGAAATGTGGTTTGTAGGAGGACATGAAATGGATCTTAAGGGACAACGGTAATGGCTGGTACAACATCTGAGCTTTGTGAGGCAAGAGTGAAAAGCAGGAATAATACAGTGTTTATCTGGAATGTTTCACACACACAGATGCAAAAGAAAAAAAAGAAAGAAATGTGCTTGCTCAATGAGCCATTTCTTACTGGCCCTGTAGGTGGCTGTCCTTGAATAAGATTTTTAGACCAAACATGGAGGACTACACATGTCACTGTCATGTAGTCACAACAGAAATACCAGACAGGAATGAATATTGACTTGCTCTGTCACAGTCATCAACTACTTGTTGTAAACCAATGATCTTCCACGTAAACGTCTGCCAAACTGCCAGCAGCATTAGGACTAATTTTGTAGATTAGTGCGATGGATTCCCCCACTAATATTCAGAAATTTATTTCAAGCAAAGAGTGCCTACATAGCTTTTGTGTATTGCCAGCATGGACAAAGCCAGATTAGGTTTATTTAGCTGTTCACAGAGACTATAACTATGAATAAGACAGTCCTTGCACTACAGAGAGCTCTTAGGAGAGTTACCCAAATAAGCAAGTAATTATTATCATACATTGAGATAATATTACCATGGTGATAACCACTGAGTGATAGCTGAACACATGTAAGAGGCACCGTAGTCTAACCTGAGGGTATCAGAGACTGTTTTCAAGGATATAGCATCTGAGTTGGAGTTAGCTCCAAGACGATGTGTATTTCTGGGAGGGAAGTATTTCAAGCCAAGATAGTGGTTATGCAGGGACCCAGAAAGCCTGAATTGTTTGGATGACTTTAAGTATTTCAGGTATAGAGGAGACAGAAGAGACCACAGTAAGCCTAGGCCAGATAACAAGGATCTGAACCAGTGATATGTTGGTAAATGTTTAACAACTGGCTCCTGGGAGAGAGAGGATCTTACTTACAGCATTTGACAAATTCTGTGGCTCAAATATGCCAGCATGGGCAATTTTAAGCTACCAATGTGATGTCATGGAGTCTAGAGCTGGGAAGAGATGGGCAGTAACACAGCATTATATAGTTATTTCCATCATAGGTACAATAGATACAATATTCAAATATGTGAGCTTCATTTTACCAAATACTTGTGATATTCATTCATTTATCCATTCATTCATTTAAAAATGTTTTTGAACCTCTACTCTGTGTCAGGCATGGTTCTAGTTGCTGGGAGTCCAGTGTGGGATAAAAAAGTAGAAAAACATCTTTGTACTTACTGAGCTAAAGCAAACATTATTATTGTGCCCATTTTACAGCTGAGAAATTGAGGCACGTGAAGATTAAGTACAATGGTTAAGATCACACCATTAGTATGTGGAAGAACCAAAGGAGGAAATCAGCCCCCTAATTCTAAAGCCAGCAGGCCATTTCCACTATATTACATACCAACAGTTGAGCTGGATTTTATCAGAGCTTTTCTATTTTTATTGCCATGTGGCTGGATAAGTAAAATAAATTTCTGTGACCTTTCAGATAAATTTGGGTCATTTGTCTTGGAAGCTTATGGGGTGTGAACTTTAAAATACTGCAATTAATAATGATTATAATACCCTGGAAGGCTGTAGCAACTTCTTTCGAAGAACTCCTAGGAGCCTCCAAATGTAGAAAACTAAGTCTGTCAAGTGAATGAGTTATTATCTGAGAGTAAGAAAGATAGACTTTTAAAATTGCATTAATTGCATTAACCCTTTCAGGCCCACAGACTCCTATTTTTCTTTCTCCCAAAGAAAACTCTTAATTTCTTTCAGTTTTCTCTAGAGAATAATAAACTCACTTTCATTGATTATATAGTCAACAGAAGTAATTCAATCATGAAGGAACTTTTAAAAAACATTTAAAAACAATAAATTGAAACATATGCATAGATTCCAGTGATTTAAAAATGTATATTGCTTCTTTGCCCCATGTCTCATAAAAGAAATTATAATGAAGTTGTGTGCTATAAAAAAAAAGGCACTGACTGTAACGGACGTACTTAAGTAGTTCTCTAAATCTATGACTTTTTGTTTGCCAGACACCCCCCAACAATAACAGCCAAAGCTTTGACTAACTTACCTGATTCTTATCCTTCAGATACTTTTGATCTCTTCTTATGCCTTTCCTGCCATGTGCAGTCTTGATATCTCTTCCTTCCACTCATTATTTTCCACTTGCACTGTTCCTATCTGTATCTCAGAATTGATCATCTCGCGCTTAATGATTGGGTTAGCCTCCCAACCTCCCCCTTTCCAATCTGACTATACCACTATTTTATTAAGCTTCCTAAGATACGTATAGGTTCATTATATAGGTTACCAGCCCCCAAAATATCAATGGCTTTTCAACCCTCAGAGACTCGAGTTCACCCACATATTCTGATTTTCACTTTGTGGGTTCAAGCAGACCTTCCAACTTTTGCACTTGTAGTTCCTTAGAAGAACCTTCTGTTTCCATCCTCATGCTTCATGTCCTCCTGCCTCTTCCCCAACATGGACTCTGATGCCTTTCCTTTCATTTAATCCTCCAAGTTTAGCTCAAAACATCACTCCTCTGTGAACACTTGTCTGATTTTTGTCCTCCTCTGATTTCCTATAGCACTTACTTTTCTTACATCGCTTTGGGACTTAATTTTTTTAAACTGTAGACTTAATTACGCTTTTGTTTCTTATTCACACCAACACTTTCAAGTCTGTTCATCGTGTTCTACAACCACATTGTAAGGTCCTTTAGGTCAGAGAGGGGAAGAGCACAGTTTAAATCCACACATGCTGTGTAAGTTCAGTTAAGTTCTTTAACTTCTGTGACCCTCACCTGCCTCATCTGTAAAGTAGGACATTACTGCTTATCTTACAGGGTTGTTTTTGGAATTAAATAAAGGTGTGTATAAAAAAAAAAGGATTAACAGTGTTTGGATGTAGTAGATACTCAGTAAATGCTAATCATTATTTTCTCTCTCTTCAAAGCTCCACAATTCTATATTCATATTACTCTCCTTGTGTTCTTTGTAAAAATGCTTTGTATGTCAACTCCTGTCACCTACTCTCATTTCTAATTACTCTTTGTGGGAACGGAATGCGTTAGAGGAGAGAACATCTATGTTCACCTACTTCTCAGAGGTGCAAGCTGCTCTGATTACTCAAGGTGTATCTTTGCCCATAGTCACGTCCAAGTGCACCATGCCCTTATGCTCTCAGTTGGGCAGGAGCAAATGGTTCTGAGCCAGAGCAACTGCCTAACTCCAGATATTGACGTGTAATTTGGCATTTGTTCTTGGTGAGTGCTATGTTAATATACATCAAAGTAACATCATCATATTAGACAAGTAAAAGAAAAATTCTTCAATAGTTTTAATATTTAAGTTAACATAACCTCTGTGTTTTTATCATTCAAGCAGATTCAGGACTTTACTGTTAGCCAAGTATTGAGGGATTCTGTTCTTAAATTTTGAGGTTGACAATGTTAAAATTTCAAGAGTGAGGTGTTTTTGTCCTCTATAATGGGTGACTACACAATCACTGGAAAATAGATCATTGGCTTAAAAAGTGATTTCTCCCTGCCCCCTGTCCTGCCATGTCTTCTGCCTCTAATCTTCACCATTAGTCAATCTGTAAAGTCCACCAGCATTTGGCATCCTTTGCGAAAATTCACATATGCCTGAGTAGTGAATGAATGCTGAAAACAAACTTTTAAAAGACTTAACAGGGCTTCCCTGGTGGCGCAGTGGTTGAGAGTCCGCCTGCCGATGCAGGGGACACGGGTTCGTGCCCCGGTCCGGGAAGATCCCACGTGCCGCGGAGCGGCTGGGCCCGTGAGCCATGGCCGCTGAGCCTGCGCGTCTGGAGCCTGTGCCCCGCAACGGGAGAGGCCACAGCAGTGAGAGGCCCGCGTACCACGCACACACAAAAAAGACTTAACAATTTAGGATAACAACAACCATACTCCCTGTATTAGTTTCCTAGGGCTACTGCGACAAATTACCACAAACTGGGTCACTTAATGGAAATTTGTTCTCTCACAGTTCTCAATGTGAGGAGTCCAAGATCAAGATCAACAGGCCTTCTGAAGGCTCTAGGAAAGAATCCTTTGCATCTTCCATCTTCTAGTAGCCCCAGGCATTCCTTGGTTTGTGGCAGCATAAGTCCAATATCTCCCTCCTGCTTCACGTGGCCATCTTCTTCGTGTGTCTCCCTGTGTCTTCTCCTCTTCTTTTTTAACTTTTTATTTTATATTGGAGTATAGACGATTAACAATGTTGTATTAGTTTCAGGTGTACAGCAAAGTAATTCAGTTTTGCATATACATGTATCTATTCATTTTCAAATTCTTCTTATAAGGACACCAGTCATGGGATTTAGGGTTCACCCTAAATCCAGGATGATTTCGTCCCTATGACTTTACTTATATTTACAAAGACCCTGTTTACAAATAAGGTAACATTCTGAGGTTCCAGATAGATGTGAATTTGGGTGGGATTCACCTCACTATGCTCCCCTTGTCAATTATGGAGACCGTACCAGTAAAAACTTCGGATAAATTAGTGAAGGGAGAATTCATATTTATACATTACTAAAAAGTTTCACCACAAGCACTTAAACAAAAGGCTCTATAAAACATTTACTTGCTTGATTAAAACTGCAAATGTGATATTTGGTTTTGTGTTCATTATTATTTTTAGACTTGGAATATTTTATGTCAAATATATTCTGTAACTGAAGAAACATACTTCTTAATTTCCTAGCATTTATTTTATTATTTTTTATCTCCACACTGCTTAATAAACATTTGAGGGGAAATCATTTAGACCAAAATTCATCTTGGTAGTACCATACTGCCAGCTTCAGGAAATAACCATGGAAACAAAATCCTCTCAGAAAAGTGCCCCCCACACAAAATATTGCTGTTATATATTTGTTAGGAGATGGCAGAGAGGGACAGATACTGTTACATAGATATGGTGAAGTGCTATCTAGCTGCCTTTAAACTTACATCTTTGAGAACTGGGCTTATTATATCTGGAAAAGTTATCCAGGACTCATATGCTTTCATTGAAAATCGAACCACCCCTGCCCCCTACCCCAAATCCAAGGTTTATTGGAAGATTTAAGTAATCAAAATCATCAGAATGTTTCAAGTCTGGCACATCCACCACTTCATAAAATAGACAGGAAATAGCTGGTTGGAAAACTAGAGTACCATGCATGTGCGTATTTTATTTAATACCATTTAACAGTGATACTACATATTATCATGTCAAATGGAGCAATTAGTCACAAAGTTTGAAAATGATACTGGACATCAAATATTGTTTCCACAAGAATGCCCTGTTAGTGATTTAAAACGATGATGTTTGATATTATAAAAAGTAAAAGGTGCTAGTACTCCTAATTTCTAATCTTGACCCAGCTCTTTTATCAATCTACCCTATCTCCATCACCAACCAGTGAGCAACCCCAGTAGTTAGGGGATGTCTCCTTGAATAAGTGGCGTCAAGCTTTCTTCACATTTCACGGCAACAAGAGCAGTGCTAAATCCTAGCCTGTTGTTCAGTTCTCCATCCTCATTATCCTAATAACACATCCATCCCAGGAAAGAATTCATCAAGACCAGAGGATGAACACATATAATTGTTGAGGAGTACAGTATTTAAAATGAAACTGCTTTTGGCCTGTGTGGTCTCAGTGGGTACAGGCAAAATTCAGGATGCTGGCTCACCTCACACCGAGTTTAATAAAGGGTGTCCTATAAAAAGCTAATGTCTTGCTACTAAATTTCTTTTTAAGTAATGCTTGCTATTGCAAGAGACCCTTTCATAGCACTCACTCGGGGTGTCCTGTTTGAAAGGCTAGATGTGCTTTGTGAGAGAAGGTAGGATCCAGGTGGAGTTCTTCTCCTTATGGGATGACAACGTATATAACTAATATTGTTCTTTGAGACAAGTTTGCACGCAGTTGCTGGTATGGTACTGTTCAGCAGCCCGCTGCAGATAAGAATGAGTGATGATGCCCTAGATTTTAATGCAACTTTTAGAGTGCATGCAGCAGTGGGGTGCAGTCTTCAGCAAAGAAAAACGAGCTGACTTGCAGGCATGAGAGGTCATCAAGAAAGATAAATAGGACATCCACTCTAGGCTAGGCAAGGCTTTTTAGAGGATATGGAAATGAGCAAGAACCAATTTAATTTTTATAATGCCACTCCATTTAACTTAAAATACAAGGTCAAAGTACTGTGTTTTTCATAATGATTAAAGATTTGGAATGCTCTTTCTGTTGAAGCCTCCCACATTTGTTTGGCAGAAAAGGAATGTGACAAGGAATAAAACTGGGATCAGAAAACAACAGAAACATGTTCTGTCAACTGTCCAACACAGGTTTAAATGAAAAGAACAAAAAATTCTGATGGACACATTCATCCCTAACTTGACAGAGGGATTTATTTTCCTAAGGTCCTATTCTTTAAAGTTAGTTTGATCTCAGTATTGTAACATCTCTCTTTTTTTTTTAATGCATGAATGAGGTCAATTGAGAAACACATATCCATGGAGCAAACAGTAGAGTCCTTCTGGCTGAAGTTTGTTTTAACCCATCATCTAGTAAACTATTCATCCTTAAATGTGTTGAGAGAGATACAGATACTATGAAATGATTGTAGTTTGCATCTTGTTGGTTTTGTTAGTTTCATACCACTAATTCTCAACATGTGATAGCTCTGATATATATAGTTAATATATTTTAGGAATAAAAACAAAAGTACTTTAATCATATTTCTAGGTAGTGTTTCTGGATGTAGAGCAGGGGTAACTGTGGTATTGCACAAAAGATTTTGAACTTGAAATTAGAAGATGTCTTTTCCGGAAACCAGGTGTGTGACCTTAAATAAGCTACTTAACTTCCTGAATCTTAGTTTGTTTTAGCTTTCTCTGTAAAATGAAGTGCCTACCTATGTCTCAGGGTTACTGACAAAATTAAATAATTAATAAGAAATTTATAGACTGAAAAGTGCTATATGAGTTTAAAGCCTTGCCATTATTTTCTCTCTCTAGAATTTTGACCTTACTTAACGTTAGAGAACGTCTGAATCTAGAAAATTTAACCTACTACCAGCATCTGGCTTTAAGAGAAGTATGTTCATATCTTTATTCAAAATACTTATCGTACATATATACCAAAACATAAGTTTTTTTCAAATACACTGTGTGTTTTTAAGGATTTAGTGTGGGCAAAAGGAAATTTTATCAGCTATGTTAAAGGGAAAAACATCTAAAGAAATGAAGATTATGAGAGAGAAGTGAGTTGATCTAAGTATAGAACTTCAAAATGTAAGCAAATGTGAGGTCAACTGATGGCATTTTTTTCTCACAAAATAGTTAAGATTACTGAAAAATTGTTTAGGTAAACAAGATAGAGAATCCCAAATTCTATGTTTCTTCAAGTCTAAGGTTCACCATTATCCACTCAGCAATTTTTTATCACCCACTTATTATACGAAAAGCCCTGGAATAAGTCTTGAGAAGAAACTAAGACAGTGCTTTAAAAGCTGTCTGGAGTAGGCAGAGTGAAGTTTTGCTTTGAAGAGCCCATATTTTCCAGCACTGTCCATTATAACATTAAGATAGTTTGCTGAAATCCTTACCCTGTGGGTATATCTGCCTGGGGTGCTAAAATTGTTTAAAAACTTTATGGTTCAGTGATTTTTACTGAGTCATATAACAGTAGCTTTAGAGATGGCAGAGACATTAGGTGTCATGTATTTCAAACACTTCACCTAATAGACAAAGACATTGAGCTCCATTTCTGAAGTTCAGTAGATACGTAATAGCAGAGCTAAATCAAGAACCTCTTGGGGTTAGAGTTTTTGTTTATGCATGCCTTTGCTTGGGAATTAAAAACAGTGCCTTTTTGCTGAGTTAAACTGAAATTTTTCTTTGGGGGAAAAAACCATAAAAATAGACTTAACTTCCAAACTATGGGTCACAACAAACTAAAATAATTTCTGTAAAAATAAAGTCTAAAGCTTTCTATAGAGCCAGGAAGCCTTCATGAAAAGGAGAATAAAAAATGTATTGGGCTTCCCTGGTGGCGCGGTGGTTGAGAGTCCGCCTGCCGATGCAGGGGACACGGGTTCGTGCCCCGGTCCGGGAAGATCCCACACGCCGCGGAGCGGCTGGGCCCGTGAGCCACGGCCGCTGAGCCTGCGCGTCCGCAGCCTGTGCTCCGCAACG
>NC_041234.1:15932278-15941886 GCF_002837175.3 Physeter macrocephalus | reverse complement strand
CCGCGTACCACCAAAAAAAAAAAAAAAAAAAAAAAGTCTTAAGGGCTTTCCATATATATGGAGAAAGCTAAATGAACAGTTACGAGAGCAAATTTTAATGTAGTAAAAACAATAATACGAGTAGTAGTAAAGCTCTCACTTTTTAATTGCCTATTATGGACATATTGACTATGTAGTTTCTCATTCCATCCTCACTTTAAATCACATATAGGACAGGTTACCTCTCCAATGAAAGGTCAATGAATGGAAGGCAAATGCATGAGCAAACTAAATTTAGGTGTATTATATCTACCACATGGACTGTTTTTATCTACAGGACTACAGCTCAGTCCTTCATGGAAGACAAACAAAACTGTCAGCCTTATTCTAAAACAACTAAGGCCCCAGACATACCTGTGCTGCTTATAGCCTGCAATGTGAGATAAAGGACATACGTTTTCATCATGGATTTAACAAACTAAAATATTTTTTTTTAATTTTGAGATTGAGAAGTTTAATTAACTTGAGAGTTTCTGCTGGTAGGTATAAAGATGATTTGTTACCTCCCATAACCTTGATGAAGGAAAATTAGTGTTTCTTCCAGCCCTAGAAGGTGGATGACCATGAAGGGCCCCATTCATTTGGGAAGACATTCTAGCCCCTCATTGCGTTTTTAATAGTACTTAATATTCACCAAGAAAAGTAGATGGGATTATTTTTGCAGACCCTTTTAAGGATAATTTATTCTGATTGGCAGAGGCATACCTTTTAGTGCGTAAATAGTTCCCTTCCTGCCCTCTATGATAAACATCAGCACAGAGAACAAACACGAAGTAATGACATTGAATTAAAAGACATCAGAGAGGCAACAGTGACCGGCATTTATTAAAGTGAAAGGACAACGTAAACAAATGTGACTTGCATCCTGCTCTGAAGATGAACAGGCAGGGTCAGGCTTCAACCATCATGGTGGGCAGGAGCTTCTTCAAGTGGAAATCCCCAGTCAAGGTTCTGCTGCACCCAAAAAAGAACAGCTTGCAGAAACCTTGTCATTCCTTGTACGTGCCAAACTGCTGGCCATAGTCTATCGCGAGGTTTAGTTTCCAGAAAGTGAGATCAAGAAATCATGATCTGAATTCCTAATTAATGCTTAGAATTTCTCAGAATGATAGGTGCATGACAGTCTTCACTTGCGTGCAGTGGGGCAATAGGAATTGATCGCACGTATTTTTAAGCCACTCCTTTAGATTTATATTATATCAATGAAACCATGTCAGACTAGCTGTGTATTTGTACTTCACGAGTAGCTACTCAATAAATAGGGGATTAAATCATCCAAAGTGACTGTTTCCTCTGATTTCAAAAATATCATCTGAGACGAGATTATTGAAGTTGTTACTCTTGTTACTCTTCTTTCTGAACCTTTGTTATGCCAGGAGGGACAGATGGCATAACATCTGTGGGGTGGGGGGGGGAGGGGTGCCTGCCCAGTGAGACCCGCTAGCATCTTCCCTGAGCAGTATGTTAACCCATGACAGCTTTAGAAATCTGTACCCCTAAATTGCTTGACATCCTGAGACACACCTGACGCTTCCTACTTGATTGTCAACAGCACTCTCTGGTCTGCTCACTCTCAATCATCAGATTTTAAAATGCAAATAAATGCATCCCTTTTCCCCCCTTTCCAATTCCTTTTTGTTTCATGAAGGTATAATTTACATGTGATAAAATTCGCCCTTTTAGATATACAGTGTGATGAGTTTTGACAAACATATGTCGTCGTGTAACCACCACCACCACAATCCAGATAGACAATATTCTCATCACCTCAAAATGTTTCTTCATACCTTTCTTGCAGTCCCCTCCCCGCCCAGCCCCTGGCAAACACTGATAAGTAAAAGCACTTTTAATCTGAAAAGCATTATATGTATATGGCGGTATTAGTGGTAATAATAACAAGATCTATTCATTGGTTCTCTCTGCTTTTTCGAGCATCTATATGTGCCTGTCTGTATGTAATGCATTATGCCGTAGCCCCTCCCTTCAAGGGGTAAGCCAATGGAAAAATAACAGCCCTATCTTATAGAAGATTCTGCAGTGCTAGAAATTCTCTATAATGTGGCTATTGAGCACTGGAAGTGTGCCTAATGGAAATGAACTGAGTTTTTAACTTTATTTCATTTAATTAAATTTATATAGCCACATGTGGCTAGAGGCTAATCTGTCGACAAGCACAGCTTCTATACAATGTGATAATTTGATATGTTATAAAGCAAGAATTTAACCAAGGGCTAAAACTTGAACATCATCAGTGTTATTGGTGTTATCTTATATAGGGTAACCTTTTAATAGAAAAAAAAATTCTTTAAATAGTCAAAGACCTGAGAAAGCTTTCTTCTCAAGGGAACATACATTGACTTTTAAATTCAAAATATGTAAGAACCGGCCTTTAAGGGTAATTCATGAGAATTTCCTTTGGGTTTCTCATCCTTATTATATACATAAGTGTCTAATTTTAGGTGGAAACTTATAGATCGCTGTTCTTATGTGGTTCAGCATTTCATGTGGTTCAACCTATTCTTTGTTCTGATAAAGACATAGATTAAGTAGAATTCGTTTAAGTTATCAGAAAAAAATTTGTCTTCATGGTATAGAAGACATTTATAATGTTTTAAATATTCACTTTATAAAAGGTCCAGAGTACTATGCAGTGCTGGCTGTCATAGTCTACCAATCATGTATCCAAAAGCCATTTTTATATCTGTTTCTAATTGTGTATGACTATTTCAAGGTCCACGATTTGCAATTGCCTTCAGGTTATTTGTTCGAAGACGTTTTAACCATCTGGTCATTATGGGGTCATATAATGTGGGGAAGTCTCTCCAAACGTAAAGTGTTTATTCAAAATTGTAACTATCTTCTGAGGAAAAGAAAAAAAAAGCTCCAATTCTGGATTTTGAATACCCATTATCTGTATAACTGTGGTGAGAATTTGCAACTAATAGGAACACATTCTAGGGAGGAACAATTGAAAAGTACCTTGGTTGTGAGTGAAATTCCACTTCAGGCAGTATTGCTATTGAAACCATCATGGTAAATTTATCCCATATGATCCCTAAGCTATTTCAGACACACTTATTATCCATTAGGAACTCGCTCTATCTACAGGCCCATTCACTTTATCACAGTACAGTACGGAACACTCTCTGGAGTTCAAGCAGTAACTTATTAACTGGTTGGCTATAGAGCTTTGCTTTTGCAAATTCCTTCTTTTCCTGGATATAGCAAAAGGAATTGTTTCAAAGTTGTTCAGTTAGTCCCTAGACTTACTCTAGAAAAGTAGAGCTAACAGTAAGGTAATAGCTCTTACATGTTAGAAATAACCAATCATTTATGCTAAAATAATTTGGACACTTTTCCTTTAATATTTTTTCCTATTTTGAAGCTAATGGCCATTTAATTATTAAGATTAGCCATACTCAAAGGGTAAATTCACATTCAAATGGTATTATTTTGTTTTATTTTTTTTTCATTTTTTTAACATCTTTATTGGAGTATAATTGCTTTACAGTGGTGTGTTAGTTTCTGCTTTACCTTCCCCCTCCCCATGTCCTCAAGTCCATGCTCTAGTAGGTCCGCATCTTTACTCCCGTCTTGCCCCTAGGTTCTTCATGACCATTTTTTTTTTAGATTCCATATATGTTAGCATACAGTATTTGTTTTTCTCTTTCTGACTTACTTCACTCTCTCTGACAGACTCGAGGTCCATCCACCTCACTACAAATAACTCAATTTTGTTTCTTTTTATGGCTGAGTAATAGTCCATTGTATATATGTGCCACATCTTTATCCACATCTTCTTTACTGTAAATAGAGCCAGGACATGGAAGCAACCTAAGTGTCCATCAACAGATGAATGGATAAAGAAGATGTGGCACATATTTACAATGGGCTATAACTCAGCCATAGAAAGAAACGAAATTGAGTTATTTTTATACACTGCTTTATATTTAAATTACATGAAAACATTAGATGGTATCGGTATTACTTTTAGGATAAATTTCTCATGGAAAAGTCTGTAGTTTTCATCTGTATGTGGGATATAGGTAGAGAAATACATTTAAGAGGTTGTCTGTTTATTTGATGGCATTATAAATTCCAAGAGATTCAACGCTAAAATTAATGAATAACCGTTTTAACTGGAAAAGTGTGGAGTCAGCAATTAGTACTAGGGATTGCCTGAAAAATAAAGCGTTTTACCATTGGTTTCTTGATGCCTTTGCTTGCACTTCTCTGAATAGACTTGATATTTTTTATTTATGCTGATAATCATCAGAGACAACTCTCTGCTTTCAGGCAGGAAATATTTACCAGTAATTTCCCCATGAGCAAAGCGAGGAGATAAATTGAACATGTCTCAAACGTACACATAATGTCAAAATGTACAAAAAATGTCTTTGAGGGAGAACTACTGTCCTTATACTCATCTTCTGTCAGCATGGTGTGACTATCTGGAAAGACAAATAATGCTATTTACTAAACACTTTGTTTTTAAAAGTAGATTTCACAGTTTATGGGGTGTAGAATTTCTAAGTACTCCTTTGTGTTTTTCAGTTTGCCAATGAAATTTTTATGAAGGCAGAACTTTTTATCTCTTTTAATGAAATTGTAAGCCTTCTGTGAATTCTTTTATTAATTTTATTCTGGAGGAAATCTGACCAGGTTAAGGAAATCAGGTCAGGTTAAGATGTGATCCCAGTGGGAAAGCTCAACTACAGACTGTGATTTAAAATAGGAAAAGATACTGAGTTGTTTTTGTTTGTTTTTTTTATCAGCTTTTCTGTTTTTAACTCTTATGTAATGCCATCTTTATATCTCCTCTATTCCATTAAAATATGTTGACAGGTATGCATTAATTAATGCTTTTTTTGTGAGGATATTAAAATTAACTTCATCTGTTAGGCTGTCTGGGCTAAAAGTACACAGTCATATTTTAGTAACAGTTAAGTCTATGTAAATATACCCACACATATTGACAATGCTTACCATGTATTGTGTGAATGAAAAGCGATGTAAATATTGTTTGTTCTACTAAGCAAGCCCTACATTTTAATCAGATTTTGTCTGTATTTATGTAATGCTCGAGCATCTGGAATTTTTTAAGTAACAGATTTTTGTGTTTTTAAGTGTTTGAGTACTTAAAATCATGGGGAAAAATAACTAATTTAGCAAATTTCTTCCTCTTCATTTTGATGTATTAAAGTGTAATTTTAGGGCTTCCCTGCTAGCGCAGTCGTTGAGAGTCCGCCTGTCGATGCAGGGGACACGGGTTCGTGCCCCGGTCCGGGAAGATCCCACACGCCGCGGAGCGGCTGGGCCCGTGAGCCACGGCCGCTGACACTGCGTGTCCGGAGCCTGGGCTCCGCAACGGGAGAGGCCACAACAGTGAGAGGCCCCCGTACCGCAAAAATAAATAAATAAATAAATAAATAAATAAAGTGTAATTTTGGTCACAGACTGATGAACAGTGGTAGACTCTATAAACTCTGCGTGTGTGCATTGTGGTGCTGGGTTATTCTCATCCTTTCACTGAATGGAATAGGAGTTCACTTCAGGGCCATCTATACTTCACTGTCCAACGCCTTCTCGCTCACAGAGTGTGAACATTAATTAGATGAATTCCATAAAGTGCTTTAAGCTCTGTGGAGAAAGATACTCTCTGAATAATTATTCTTAACTCCCATATGCTCTTATGATATAAACTATTCTGCCAGGAAATCCTTTTTAGGGATTATCACTTAAAATGAAATTTTCATTATTAAAAGCAGGAAGAATATACATGCACTGACAGACTAAAATATGCTGTAGGCAACAACTGTTTTTAAATATGCAGAAATATTGAACTGTGGAGCCATCCATGCCCCAAAACACTAAGCAATACTGAAAATCGGTGGCAAGTTTGGAACATTAATCATGGCATTAGGTTGCAATAAAAAAAACTATGTGCCCTTTAAAAATAAATGCACATATCTTTATTCTAGAGATATATAACTTTAGGCATTAAAAAAGTAGAAAGAGAATTATGTTATGGCTCTGTAATTAAAGTATGCTTAATTAACTCAATTGACAACAGTCTTTTTTTTTTTTTTTTTTTTTTTGGCTGCATTGGGTCTTCATTGCTGCACCCGGGCTTTCTCTAGTTGCGGCGAGCGGGGGTTACTCTTCACTGCGGTGCGAGGGCTTCTCATTGCGGTGGCTTTTCTTGTTGCAGAGCACGGGCTCTAGGTGCCCGGCCTCAGTAGTTGTGGCTCAGGGGCTCTACAGCACGGGCTCAGTTGTTGTGGCGCACAGGCTTAGTTGCTCCGCGGCATGTGGGATCTTCCTGGACCAGGGGTCGAACCCGTGTTCCCTGCATTGTCAGGCGAGTTCTTAACCACTGCGCCACCAGGGCAGTCCTGACGGCAATAAGTCTTTAAAGAGGTACTTCTCAATCTTAGTTACACGTTGGGAATCCCCCAAGAAGCTCTTAAAAAAAAAAAGTATGCATGGGACTGGCTTGCAGATACTCTGATGTAATTTGGTCTGTGTGAGGCCTGGGAATGGGAATTTTTAAAGGCTCCAGTAGTGAGTCTAGTGTGCAACCTAGGTGTACCTCAGTTCAACCTAAGAGCGTGAGGGACCTCTCATCTGATCCAATACCTGGATGTTACAAATGAAGACCCCATAAGACCCAGGAGGGCAAACTGACCAGTCCAAGACTGAATGCACAAATGATACAAGATCCGGTATGAAGGGCCGCTTGGTGATTCTGCCCAATGCAGGCAACAGAATTATCTTTAGGGTTCACCCAATTCAGGCACCTCTTTGCAGCAATACTTGACTGAGATTCTTCTAGTTGGATCATTATGAGGGCAAAAAAAAAAAAAAAGATGAATTGAAAACAACTAAACCCATATTGTTGAATGGAAGATAAAGAGTTTTCAAGTTATAACTGATGAATCCATGGAAGTGAAAGGACCTTCCCTTTTCCCTTGGTATAGATGATGTCACTGTATTGGTGTAGTTATGGTCCCTTGTTTCTCAGTGTTAATGCTGGTTTTGAGATAATTTATCATTTATTAAGCACATTATCTACTTCTGCATTCATTTATTTACTCACTAATTCATTCATCCTGTTTTTATTGTTTTGGGTTTGCTACATGCTACATCAGGATCAGAGGTCCTGATGCTAAAGATACTACAGTGAACAAGAAACAATCCTGAAATTTAAGGAATCGAGCCTTCCAATAACTGTCTTTTATCACAGCTGATATAAAATCAAAGGCCCACTTATTTTCCTTGTCAGGAATTGCTCAAAGTTAAGTGCGTAAAATATGGATTTTGATGCAACTAGAGAAAGTTCTGCAACTATATTTCTATTGACCTTGTTGTTTTTCTTCCTAATTTCCAGTTTATTAATCTGCACAAGTTAGGGCTTAGGAAGGGTGCGCTATTCCCTATAATTGGCTTTTTGAATGGTGTTTGGAGTTCATTTCTGTCCTTGGAATTTGGAGTGATGACCACTAAATAAACTGTTTTAAGACTAAGTTGTTTCTAGAAGGTTCTTCCAAATCTTCCACAGTTCTTATCCCTGTGGATGTTTCCTGCTAGTGTTTTTAATTATCCTAAGTATAGAGATGTTGATGAGGCTTGCTTTGCCTCCTCCGAAGCACTGGTATTTCAAAGATTTAAATTTACTGTATGTTGATTATATTAGCACTAGCACTCTTGGCAAAATTCTAATTCACACTATTTTCCTTTTTCCAATTCTTTTTATACCAATGTTGTGTTCTTTGGCAATCATAAAACCATGGCCAATCACTTTTGTTAAGGAGCTCAGCAATGTTTGTACATTTTTGAATGTGACTTGAAGGTCTCTTTTGTCCTTTATACATTTTTCTGATTCTCAGCAAGGAAGATTCAGGCAAAAGAAGAAATGGTAATCAAATACAGTGTGTACTACTGTGGTTGTCATTAGTGGTATAGGGAGAAATAGAAAGTAGTGTCAAAGATGCATTTAACAAGTAAATGAGGTCTTCTGAGTCACCACAGATGCCGTCGCTTCTACGAAAGGCAGTTAACACATAAGTGCAAAGTTGCAGTGTATCAGTTTGGCTATAAACTTTAGCTAATGTGAAAATATGGACCTGTGTTGTGGAGTGCACAAAAAAGAAAACTCATTTTTCTTAATTATCATCAATTAACATTTACTGAGTGACTACCCATGAAAGAAACTTAATTTGCTACTGAACAGACTTAGTTATTTGCACTGTTATTCCTCCTTTTCTCCCTCCCTTCCTGCCTTCCAGTCAACAAAGAAAAATAGATACAGCAATTTCTAGGTAGCCAGTGCTGGACTCTAATGTGAAATCTTCGAAGATGTATTAGAAAATATCCACCGAATGCAAAACTTTTCCATTTCTGTCTGCATTTTATTTTTCTTAATAGAAAATGAGATTTTTCTTATTGTAGAATTTGAAAAAAGTGGGAAAGCACACCAAAGAGAAATAAAAGCAGCCATAATGCTACAAACTTACTGACATTTTTGCACATTTTTTCTTGTTTCTAATGCCTTCATCTTGCTAAGGCATCTTCTCGACCCTTAGGGTATTCACTGGTGATTTTCAAATGTTCCTACTGAGTTTTCACCCTGTGGACTTATTTTACTACCTCTTGCCCCTCTGCCGTAAAGGAATAAATCAGTATTTCAAATAAATAAATACAAATTTAATATCTTACACATCCACACATGCAACTTAGAACTTCAGGAGTGGCGTCCTGTCCCCAGAGTCCCACATGAGCTGAGAAGCACTGTAATGAAGGAGACCAGTGATACCGCCCACGCTGTTGACAGTGCCTCATCATTCCCAAAGAACTCTGTGGAGCTTTAAAGAAATGTCTCTGATCCCTTTGTTCTTTAACTTCTCTTGAGTTCACTTTGAGAAACAGGTACAAGGATATTTCTGACTTGGCCGTTTTTAAACCTGTTAGAGCAATTCCATTGATGTTTTGTGGGCACAAGATTGCAATGAAGCGATCAACAGGGAGAAAATCATTTCCCTGTACGTGTGTGGTTAATCCGGAGTGGTGAGGTCAGATATAAAGCAAGTGCCTGCTCCTGTGGCTCTGGAAATAAAACGATTTCTGAGGGCTAATGACATCCCAGTGTTGTTGTGCAAATGACTATTGTACAGCTTCAGGTCAGTTCTTTTCGAGTTCATCTGTGTCTGTGGGAATCTCATCTCTTGGGGAGCATCCCTGTGCCTTGTCAGGTGCTGAGTCCACAGAAGGTTAATGAGAAAAGAAGGCCTCTTGCCAGACGGTTCTGCAGATGATACATGGTGTTATTAGTTTGGGGTCCTTAAGATTTTTCTCACCTGTCCTACCAACTTAAGTGTGTTTTATCGATGTCAGAAGATTTTTTTTTTTTTTTTTTTTTTTTTGGCGGTACGCGGGCCTCTCATTGTTGCGGCCCCTCCCGTTGTGGAGCACAGGCTCCAGACGCGCAGGCTCAGCGGCCGTGGCTCACGGGCCCAGCCGCTCCGCGGCACGTGGGATCCTCCCGGACCGGGGCACGAACCCGCGTCCCC